>NC_079213.1:93455618-93775981 GCF_029633865.1 Lampris incognitus | reverse complement strand
GGGGGGACGGGGGTAAGGGAGCAGAGTAAGGGAGGGATGGGTGTGTAACCCGAGCCTAGACAGGCAGGCAGGGTGACGTAAGGGGCCTCCAGGACGGTTGGTGATCACATGCATGAATGGAGGGCCCCTATGGCCCACTGTTACATGACAAGCCACACACACACACACACACACACACACACACACACACACACACACACACACACACATGCACACACACACAGGGGAAAGGGCAAGCTAGCTACCTACTGGCCACTTGTAGGGGGAGGGGAGGGGAGTAGCTAGCATACCAAACACTCACAACAGACCTGACCTATGAAGGGTGTGTGGAAAAGAACAGGGAACAAAGGGAAGACAGAGAGCAATATGGGTGCAAAAAGAAAGGCAGACGAGGGGGGCGGGAGATTTTAAGGGCTTATAATTCAATTTCAACAATCTATGCAGGAAGTGGATTTTCTTTAAAGAAATCCAAAATTATTTGCTATAAAATGGTTCCAAACCCATTTAAGAATTGGATTCTTTTTTTTTACATGTTTATTTTGGACGTGAATTGTGCTATTGCTTAAAGTGAACTGGCCCCTGGTCGCCTGAGGCCCTCTACGTGGCACAGAGAAGAAGAATGTGAGACACTGGTGGGGTTAGGGTAAGTTTGGGGGACAATAACCATGACCACTCTGTACCCCACTGTCCCACTGAGGACCACCCATAAGCAGACAGCTTGGAGCTCTTACTGGCTGTCTATGAGCTCTTAATTACAATAACAACCCAATCAGCCACTAATGAGGCTGAGGGGATCCGTATAGGAGAAGACCAAAGAATAGACCAACAGAGGAGAGACTGGAACATACTGTACCATACAGTGGACCTCTATAGGAGAAAAGGTGGGCCATCCCCCCGCCTCCCTTGTCTGTTTGACACTTAATTTGGCAGCAGGAATGAGAAAGGTTGGGGTGGTTTTGGGGGGGGGGCAGACAAACAGACACAGCGGAGGAGAGGGAATGGAGCTCAGGAGAAAGGGAAAGGGGGAGGATATTTTCAAGTCTTGGCTGTGAAGCCAAGTGTGAATAGTGTCAATTCAGAAAGCTGCAATTTGTTAACACCCATTGTAACCTGATACTCAATACTACTCGATATTTCAAAGGTAATGGCAACAACATAGCGAGGAATGTCTCCTGAAGTAAGGGTTCGAGGGTACGTAAAGGCTTCAGCCGCAGGTACACAAAGCCATAGGTGCATGCAGCCTATGGGTGCATTAACTCAGCTGACATTTTGTCACGAGTAAGAAGTGAGGGATTTTACGCTCGACTGTTTAGGCTGGCTACACATTACGTCATGCACTTTTTACTGTTGCCCTCGTTTCGATATCTGCAACGAAACTAAGTCATCAAAATGTGCCAGCACAAGGGACGCAGAAGCAGCATGTCTACAGACTTAACGGTCTTGTATACAAATGTTAAATGGGGAGCAGAAACGCTGTAAACAAACACTCGAACGGCCGGTGGAAAAATATATGGCTGGCATTTTCATGCAACGAGAGGGTACACAGAAAAACAGTCGCAGCATTAGATCATGGCAATACTTTGGCGTGACCAGTGTAACTGAGGTCATAGTAATGAAACTGCTATCTCTGAAGTTGCTATTCAGTGAGCCCCCACAGCTGCAGCCTCCATTATAATGTAGCTTACAATTTGAGATGGATGCTCCTCTTATTTTTAGAGTTGCCTTCCCTGTGGAGTATTTAATACGCATCTACCAGTAGTACCAGGCAAGCTTGGAGGGTGCTGGCTGGCATTGGGAAAATGGCGCACAGGAGCAGTTTTGGAAGGCGAGAACTGAGCCCTCTCTGGCCTCCTGTCAATGTGACTTGCTGTAGTGGAGGCAGCCGTGGGGTAGATTAGCCTGACAGCAGACCTGGCTAGTGCTGAAAACCAGGTGGAGGCTAACTCGTGACCGTTTCCTCTCCCTCTCAGCTTGGGTGACATCGTACCCGATGAGGTGATCGGCCGATTATAGATTTGCCAGCAGCTCAGTTGCTGAACAAACTCCAGGAGCGAAAACATGCGGAAGTGTTGCCAAGCAGAACGCCAGTGGAAAAATGCGTTTGTTTGTTAATATAGCTGTGGAAAGTCCTGAGAAGTAAAGCCAACACCCTGTGTGCCCCAATGCCAGGCGGTGGCTTCCATGGAGAAAAATGATGCTGAGAAATTGCAAGAGAGGCATTTTGATAAACATGTACCAACATGTACCTACAAAACAAAGAGGGTTGAGGACCAAAATAACAGAGTGTGCGCCAGGGGGTAGGGATGGTGGGTGCAGGTGTAGGAATCGGTTGAAGTGAGGAAATGGTCTCAGCGTGCAACAACAATGCAGCAGGCGAACCCAAAAACAATATTCCAAATCAAAAACCAAATCACCAAGGCAACCTAAGGAAGTGTGCATGTGTGTGTGTGTGTGTGTGGTTAAACTGAAAATATTCTGAATGCCTAATGAAATTCTACTAAACATTAAACTGACCTGTGACCAAAAAATATTGACAGACAAATGGGGCTAACAGGTGCATCACGACTGACCTCATGGCGAATGGTCAGATGAACTTCCATATTTAAGGTGGAGGAGAGAGTGAGAGAGAAAACGAATGTGAGTGCACCTGTTGCTCCATTGCCTCAGGCCCCCATTGAAGAGCATGGTGAGGGGGAGCTGGCCGAGCCTATTTATATACAGCGGCAGGTCCTGTTACAGCTGTGGCATGGGGCCAGGCCATGGCAGATTGAAGCAGGGAGAAAAGAGCAGCATGCAGACCCTGAGCTGTCAGATGGCTGGCCAAGAGTGGAGCGAGGCCTAAATCAGATCACACTGGTGTCTTTGGCTTGCCTCGTTCCCTCTGCCCTCGGGCACTGGAATGGCAGAGAGGAGAGAAAGGGAGCGATGGAAGGAGAGGTAGAGTGAGAAGAGGAGGAAGCAGAAGGGAAGAGGGAGGAAGTGAGAGAGAGAAAGAGGCCCAGACGAGGCACTGGGTCATTGTCGCTTGTTTTCAAAACAATGACTCACCATTGTTTATTATTCCACCAAGCCTCGGTTGACCTTTGACCCAAGGCAGCCAAGAAACAAGGAGAGGAGAGAGGAGAAGGCGGGGGAGAAAAGAGGAGAGAAGAAAGGAGAGGAAAGGAAAGGAGCGAAGAGCATAATGGAAGGTGATGGCACTGCCCCTTTTGGCATAATGACGGTGAGTGTGTGATGGGATTTGAGCCCTGTACCCACTCAGTCTCACAAAGAACCAACCACCCGCTGGTCCAATGAGCATATCTGTGTGACCTGAAGATGAAATAAATAAGACGAAGAAGAATTCCTTTTATTCAATCTGCACCTTCCTCGATATTCAAGATCGGATTATAATTGAACAAATAAAATAAAAAAACATATTCTCTAGCTGGGCGGCACAGTGGCACAGTGGTTAACACAGTTGCCTCACAGCAAGAAGGTCCTGGGTTCGAGCCCCAGGTTGTCCAACTTTGGGGGTCATCCCGGGTTCTGCTTTGTGTGGAGTTTGCATGTTCTCCCCATGTCTGCGTGGGTTTCCTCCGGGTGCTCCGGTTTCCTCCCACAGTCCAAAGACATGTAGGTCAGGTGAATCGGCCGTACTAAATTGTCCCTAGGTGTGAATGTGTCGGCCCTGTGATAGACTGGCAGCCTGTCCAGGGTGTCTCCCCGCCTGCCGCCCAATGACTGCTGGGTTAGGCTCCAGCATCCCATGACACTAATTGGGCTAAGTGGCTTGGATAATGGATGGATGGATGAAAATAAAAAGCATGAAAATTTAAGTGCTACAAGATACACACAAGTAGTCAAAAACATAGAGCTGCATCTGAAACCTAAAATTTTAGTCCAGTGTTGTTACAAATTTAACTTCATGACATGACATCCAAACATCGGAAGCTAATGTAAAGCAACTTTTTAAGCATAACGCTTTGCGACGTCTGGGTAGCGTAGCGGTCTATTCCATTGCCTACCAACACGAGGATCGGTAGTTCGCATCCCTGTGTTGCCTCTGGCTTGGTCGGGCGTCCCTACAGACACAATTGGCCGTGTCTGTGGAAGGGAAGTCGGATGTGGGTATGTATCCTGGTCGCTGCACTAGCGCCTCCTCTGGTTGGTCGGGGCACCTGTTCGGGGGTAGAGGGAACTGGGGGGGAATAGCGTGATCCTCCCACGCGCTACGCCCCCCTGGCGAAACTCCCCACTGTCAGGTGAAAAGAAGCGGCTGGCGACTCCACATGTATCAGAGGAAGCATGTGGTAGTCTGCAGCCCTCCCCGAATTGGCAGAGGTGGTGGGGCAGTGACCGGAAGAGCAGGGTAATTGGCCAAGTACAATTAAGAGAAAAGGGGGGGGGGGATCCTAAAAAAAATAAAAAAATAAAGCGTAGCGTTTTGCTAATATAAGGCTTCCTGAAAAATTAGCTTTTGCAAGCTCGTTTTCTAGCTCAAAATGAAATCCTTCATTTTATCACATTCACACCTCACAGCTGCCTGGTAAAACCACACTTAGAAGTTAAGGGCTTTTTTCAAGCCATTTAAGAGAAAGAGTAATTATTCACTTCCCTTGGCCAGTGGTTCTAAAGACAATACAAGGATGCAATCCAGAAAAAGCTCTGTAGCCTTCTACACCAACCCCACCCCACCACCACCCCCCATCTGATTCCATTCTCAGAAATGGAATCGGATAGAAACACAAACCCAAGAACTCAAAGCCTCCGCTCTATTGTACGGCAGATAAGACAGTTATCGTCTTTGTATCTGAGGTTTTCCCCTCGCTTCCCAGTTCCACGTTCCGATCCCAGCCCTTCCTTCCTCCTCCTTCACTCCAACTCACGTGTATCCACAGCCCGGGCACAACGTCACTTATCGAGACGCCTTGAGAAATGGACGTCATTTCAGAGAACGAACTCTTACAAAAAGACAAAAAGGCAAAAATCTTATCAAAAAGATACACGTGTTAGGGTTAATACTCCTGTCTGTGCCCTTGACCGAGGCACGGCAAGACGAACTGGAGTTGGACCCCAGGCGCTGCACGGCGGCTGCCCACTGCTCCTAGCTACACAGCTAGGATGGGTGAAATGTAGAGAAGAATTTCCCCACGGGGATCAATAAAGTACATAAAAGTTAAAAAAAAAAGTTAGGGAGCACCGAAACAGACCGATACCACCGATCAAAGCCCTTTCAAAATGTAAAATGCGGGGGCTCCCCAGTGGCTCACCTGGTAGAGCACGTACCACATAAGGCCGAGTCCTTATCACAGTGGCTTTGGTTTGAATCAGGCCCGGGCCCTTTGCTGCATGTCATCCCCTCTCTCTCCCCTACCTTTCCTGTCTCTCTCTACTATTGCTATCAAAGGAAGAAAATGACAGCAAAAAAAAAAAAAAAATCTTTAAAGAAAATGTAAACTGTGTACGTGTATGTGTCCCAACTGATGCAACAAGTGCTTTTGGCTGCATGCATCACTGTGTAATTGCTAAGAGAGGCACATGATAATTCCTGTATAGCTTTGCTGCATTTTTCTCCAAATGAACTCTCAGAACACTCTGTCCAAGAGCCCGAGATCCAGGTAAACACAGTCCTACTGTACAACCAACAACACACTCCCCATCTTAAAAACACTGGAAAGTCTCATCCACACACACACACACACACACACACACACACACACACACACACACACACACACACACACACACACAACTTCTGGCAGCAGCTCACAAAACGACTAAACCAGGTGGTGCTCCAAACAAATAAAAAGCGTGCCGGGGGAAACGGCATTCCTGACATAGTCGACGCGTTTGGGGAACAGAGAGAAGACTATGAAACAGGAGCAAGTAATCAACTGCAGACTGGAACTGGGTTGAAGATATACAGTAGACGGACAGACAAACGCACACACGCTCACTCGCACACACGCACACACAAAGTGAGTAATACATAAAACATCTGATGTTCCTTTTCATCTTCCCACGTCAGTGAGTGGAGCGCAGTGCGGCATCTTGGTGTGGTGAGCCAGAGCTTGAGAGGGAGGCAGGCAGGGCTGCCTTCCCTTGCTTGACTTTTGGCCACAATGGCAGCAGCTGCAGGGCCCAGCCCCGCCGACACACCGACCCACAAACCAGAGCTACACATGGGGCTGGAGGAGCTACGCCCGCACGCGGGCCTCACTGGGCCAACCTCTTCCCCTCCTCACTCCCCTTTCTCTTCTTTGAGGAGCTAACTTCTACCAAATTGCCTGCATGCCAATGTATTGTCTGTCTTACATGCCTTGCATTAGTGCCTCTGGTATCCAACCTCATCCCCACTCGACAAATAGTTGCGTTGCAATATCACCGGGTGGCGAAGAATACTCTTTACCAGCTTTCTCCACTGCTGCCTGCATGGTGTGCTGTGAACACTCAGTGATCAGTATGACGCCACACATGTCTGACAGGGGAAAGAGACTGTGAGTTGACACAAAATACAACGCCAAACTCTGGAGCAGTGCAACTCAATGAAAAGTCAATGGAAAGAGGCGATATGGTGCAACAATTAACTGTATCGCCCCGCGCCACACAAAATGGGGGAATTGGTCTCTTGCTTGAACTGAGAAATGTTCAACTTGAGCGATTTCGCTTGTAGCAAAGAAGCCATAACAAATCATCCCAAAGCATGGCTGCTAAAAGGTCCCTCCCATTTCAAGTCATTGTGATCTGTTAAGAAAAGGAGGCTGCATTAAAAGCTGTACAGCACAACATTAATTTCCTACCATGTGTTGATTTTTGAAAATGTTGCTGTTTTTTTTTTTTTTTTTGCGAACTCCAAGCACAGATCGATATATAATCGTCTCCCCGAGCACACTGGGAACGATACAAGTGTGCAAATGTTAGCTCGCTAACTTTAGCCTGTTCGCAGGTAGCCAGCAGTGGAACCAAATTCCCGATGATGTCACTAAACTGAAATGTTGCCCAATTAATGTTATTCTTGCTTCAATCAGGTGAACAGAGCGGAACCGAAGTATGGTGTTACATTTCATATGAACATACAGTAAAGAGACAGGCACCCCAGGTGTGAGTGAGAAACAGAGAGAGCGAGAGAGAGAGGGAGAGAGAGAGAGAGAGAGAGAGAGAGAGAGAGAGAGAGAGAGAGAGAGAGAGAGAGAGAGAGAGAGAGAGAGAGAGAGAGAGAGAATGGAGCCCAAGAGGTCCCTGAGGAGAGACACCGTCAGTGCAGCTGGGAGGTTGGTGAACTGGGCTTGTGACCACAATGTTGCTTGCTTGAATCTGTGGGCTGGGAAAATCTGGTCCGGCAAACGTAAATGAGTAATGCTATCCCACACTCAAACCCCAATTTCCAAGTTAGCAACAGTATAGGCCGTCGACTGCTAAAAGCATTTGTTCTCAGACTGACTTCCCTGGCTAGCCAAAGTTAGAGAGGATGCTTGACAAGGAGACAGGGAAAGAATGATCCACCCTGAGCCTGCCCTGGCTTTGGCTCCATGTGCTAACACTGCTTTTTGTCACTGAGTAGTTTCTACCTCCTGCTATAGCTGTTTAGGGGTTTAGACGAGGTACTCCCTGTGTGGTGAATGGACGAGTGAGCTCATCCCGAGCATGGAAAATCCTATTGATTTGACTGGATTGCTGCAAGGCTGCCAACGCCGAGCTTAAAGTTGAATCCTAAATTTGATGCAAACGAAGAAAAAGACCCAGAGAGGAGAAAATAATTTGATTCTAACAGCCTTGAAATGAGACGCGCGTACGTGAGCGAAAAACAAAGGGGGAGCTGTTAAAGTGAAGTGAGGAGACGAGTTAGCAGGCGAGGGAGATGAAGGAGGAGAAAATGAGGAGGAATTTGAGAGGTGGAGGGAGCAGAGAGGCACAGCGGGGGGGGGGGGGGGGGGAGAGAGAGAGAGAGAGAGAGAGAGAGGAGAGAGAGAGAGAGAGAGAGAGAGAGAGAGTTGGGGGGCAGCAGCAAAGGGGAGGATGAAGGAATTGAGAGTGGGGAGAGGGCGAGTGGAGCAGCCAGGTGAGTTTAATAGCCTGCTTGTCTGTGTTGTTAGACCACCGGCTCTCACTGGCTGCTGTTGGAAAACCTCACTCACACACACACACACACACACACACACACACACACACACACACACACACACACACACACACACACACACACACACACACTCAACAAGCCCGAGCGCACACACATAAGGGCAACGCAGACACAAACTCGACCACTCTGCTTCACTTTTTGCCGATGTCTTCCTCCCAAGCCATTCCATCCCTCAGACTCGCAACCACTCCTGCAACGCCTCTTTCCATTTTCAAAACAGCAACAGTGTCTGAACCCATATGCATTTCAATCAAATTTATCTGGCCCTTTTTCACCAACTCTCCATTCTGCTATGCCACTTTTCATATCATCCCTGGCATTCTACACGGAGGTGTAAAAGTTTGTAATTTTTTATAAAGCGGTTATTGGTAAAAACCCCGAGCGGCAGTAGACCTGGGGCTTTGATTACGGGCTAATATTCACCCTTCCATTTGTTTTTCCGCCGCTGATTCCCTGAGATTTTCAAACACCCCCCCCCCCCCTGTTGGTTTTTCCATTTAGGATATCCGTTAGCATGCTAGGTATGGCGTGGGTGGAACACTGACGTCGTTTCAGCGTTCAAAAGGCCCCCCGGCCAACAAATCATTCACTGTTACCTAGCCTCTGACAGATGGGTCCCCAGAGTGGAGGGTCCGTGGCCATTCCAGCATTGTAAAAAGACATCCATTCATTATGTTGTCATTTCACTGTAAGCCATGATTCAATATGGGCCCGTTTGACTGTGAGTGAATGTGGGACAGCTCGATGCAAACTCGTAAACTCACACGTGCACGTTTTTCCTGTCTTTTTGCCCTCTTTTCCTCCATTTTTGCATCACCCTCCCTCTCTCTCTCCTTTCACTCACGCTCCCTTCTCTGATGAAAGCAACCGGCCCCTCTAAACAGAGGCTATTCCTCCACTGTAATCGGTCCATATTCACCCGTTTTCATCCGACAGCTCTCCGCTCCGCCCGTCAAAAAATATGTGAGACATTCAGCGACAAAGGGGAACGTTTTTAATAAGTACAGAGCACGTGGTTCGCACACACAGGCAAAGGGACACACCAGCCAGCAACGGAAAACCATAAATGAAGCAATACAAGTCTACTTTATATAATTAAAAGAACAGATTTATTGCCTGGCCAATGATGTTCTGAGGCACAGTCAGAGCCTCCCATCTGGCGCGGATTCGGGGCTGGCATGGTGCATGGCTATGGTGGTTGGCATGGCGTGGGATGTGAACTTGTTTTTGAATACTGCCACTGCACAGAGACGGGAACATAAAAGCATGCAGGCAAGGGTATGCCACACGTACGTGCATGATTTCACATACGCACACAGGGCATGCCGAAAAAAAGAAAAAAACCAATGCTCGGATACAAATACTCACACATGGGAGTATTCTATCACACACACACACACACACACACACGTGCACATGCAAAAACGCATGTTGTATTTAACCAAACATGGTGGGAGAGAAGGTGGATACATTAATAATTAATATACACTTCCCTAGCGAATCAGATCAATAATAGTTAAAAAGATCGGGGACAGTTTGATTAAGGTATTTCCACAGTAATACAAGTAATGCAATTTCTCTCACTAACCCCCCCTTATATTTTTTTCTGAAAATTGCAGGCTAATTTGCATAGAGAGGGGTGAGATGCACTGAGATCCAGCCTGCCATAACCCCAGTGAGGGATCCCAACACCTTTGATTACAGATATAATGTCGAGGTGCTTGCAAAACACTGTGATGCAAGCAGCGTCCTTGTCAATACAAGTGAATGTAAAATGTCAGTTCAGGACACAGCACATGGCTTATGCTGCCATATTGTTTGTGGTATAAATCAAACCACCCCTGCATCCAGGCCTTCTCAGTGTGGGTCTTGATTCACATATGTTTAGAAGTGTGTGAACAGAAATTATACTAGCAACCATTACAGCATTACTTTAAATGAGTGAGTAAGTGAGGTGATTACATAACATTATCTATAGCAGAATTATTGCATTCCGCAGTTTGATATCAGATTACCGGTGTGCATGTAAAAGGTACCCAGTATGCAGGGCTAAAGTGCTTCTGTATACTGCCCCTATGTGCTGCACATTGTTTCATGCCGTCTACTCGTTGTCGTGTTGATGGGGAGGCGCAGGAGTGGACAGTGGACTGCGAACCACAACCACATCACTGCTACAGTTAAGAGAGATGACGCTAACAAACGACTGTTGGATAAATTAGTGGCACAATTATGGCTACAGTGACTATGCCATGTATTTAGAGAGATGTAGCGATTGTCACCATAAGCAAATCAAATCACAGCTTCGTAGATTGCAATTTTGGCATCTTTTTGGTATATACTTCTTGCATACACTTATATACACAGGCCGTGACTATTTTCATAAAACTGCAGAAATTCTGTCCGGGTAGCATAGCGGTCTATTCCGTTGCCTACCAACACGGGATCACCGGTTCAAATCCTCGTGTTGCCACCGGCTTGGTCGGGCGTCCCTACAGACACCGTGTCTGCGGGTGGGATGCCGGATGTGGGTATGTGTCCTGGTCGCCGCACTAGTGCCTCCTCTGGTCGGTCGGGACGCCTGTTCAGAGGGGAGGGGGAACTGGGGGTAATAGCGTGGTCTTCCTTTGTGCTACATCCCCCTGGCGAAACTCCTCACTGTCAGGTGAAAAGAAGCGGCTGGTGACTCCACATGTATCGGAGGAGGCATGCGGGTAGTCTACAATCTTCCCCGGATGGGCAGAGGGGGTGGAGCAGCGACCGGGACGGCCCGGACAAGTGGGTAATTGGCTGAATACAACTGGGGGGGAAAAGAGGAAAAAAGCCAAAGAAAAAAAAACTGCAGCAATTCTAATGGCAAGTTTCAAAATGGCTGGTGAACCGATGGAGTGGTTGAAAATAATCAAGCCATTTATGATCAACAGTGGACCAATCAAAGGCCTGTTTAAAGCAATAGCCAGCATAAAATTCAGTCATCCCCATCAGCACAGTTAAGCAGTTAAATAAGAAAATCCCACCAACAGCCAAATCCACAAAAACAACCACAACAAACCTTAAAGGCAAAACCAGTTTGTTCAAAGCTAAAGTGAAAAATGTTCTCTGGGGGTGTGGGGGTTCTGTAACCTGTTACGCACTTGGGTAATGCTGTCACCATAGTGACCTATCTGACTATGCCGCCAACAAACACACTACCCTATACACATGCATACATGCAGACACACACACACACACACACACAGTGTGATCAGATGTCCATGCGTGCAGGTGTACGTGATAAAGCACCATCACTTAGGCCCAGCTGGAGCGAGAGCATCCAATAAAAGAGGAGAAAACAAAAAAACAAAGGGTCGGGGTGGGGGTTTGAGAGCGAGGAATGGCAAACGGATGGCATTCACACCTTTAGGTGAGGTCTGAAAGCGGCTTTCCCGACGCATACAGAGTGAGATTAGCGTGTGTGTGTGTTAAAGACACGTCTGCAGGCTGTGAGCATCTACAGCGTGTGAGAAAAAGAAAAATCAGTGGATGAAAGTGAACCCTCTAACCCCTCAATGAAGCAGCACACAGAAGAGAGGAGGGAGCGAGCAAGACAGAGAGAGCGAGAGAAACAAAGAGAGAGTGAGAACGATAGAGGGGGGGGTGGAGTGGAGGGAGAGGCGAAGATGGAGACAGACAGCCAAAGAACCACATGACATGGGAGAAGGAGAGTGAGGGAGAAAGAGAGACCGGGGCATCAGACTACACATAAGTAACAGAATCTAGGAGAGAAAGGAAAGCTGTAATATCCAGACCACTTGTGCTACCGTTACACGTTCACACAGCTCTTTAAGCTAGCTACTACATATTCATCTCGCTGTATAACACTGTAGTAGAAACTCGTATTTATGCCTACACATCCCCTCTGTCACCGGTATAAAACAACACTGACATAATAGATGGAGATGCTCGCATCTCACATCTGCACAAATTGGTAAACTGAGGGGCGTCCGGGTGGCATGGCGGTCTATTCCATTGCCTACCAACACTGGGATTGCTGGTTCAAATCCCTGTGTTACCTCCAGCTTGGTCGGGCGTCCCTACAGACACAATTGGTCGTGCCTGTGGGTGGGAAGCCGGATGTCGGTGTGTGTCCTGGTCGCCGCACTAGCGCCTCCTCTGGTCGGTCAGGGCACCTGTTCGAGGGGGAGGGAGTACTGGGGGGAATAGCGTGATCCTTCCATGCACTATGTCCTCCTGGTGAAACTCCTTACTGTCAGGGGAAAAGAAGCTGCTGGCGACTCCACATGTATCGGAGGAGGTATGTGGTAATCTGTAGCCCTCCCCGGATCAGCAGAGGGGGTGGAGCAGAGACCGGGACAGCTCAGAAGAGTGGCAGTAATTAGCCAAGTACAATTAGAAGAAAAAAAGTGGGGGGGGGGGGACATATACATAGTGTGTGTGTGTGTGTGTGTGTGTGTGTGTGTGTGTGTGTGTGTGTGTGTGTGTGTGTGTGTGTGTGTGTTTGGTAAATTGAGGTGGGGGCCTTCCTGGAAAACTTACAGAACTTGACTGACTAAACTGTCTTTGGTTAGTGAGAACACATTGGACAGATGCCAAGCTTTTAGTGATTAATGAGATGTCACTGCAGACCAATAAGTGCCTAAGAAAAAGGGCTCACATGTCGAGATGTTTGCAAGGAAGCCCATGAAAAGGAATTGTTGCAGGCTTCAATCTGAAGACTCACACTCGGAGCTCCCAAAGCTACAGAGAGACTACGCACCATGCTCCACCGGCTGCAGCAGATCCCCCCGCTAATCTAACAAAAGGTAAACTAACCGACCCTACCATCCATATCACATCTCTGATCAGTCGAGCCATTTACAGCCTGGCCACATTTTGAACCAGTCAATCAATCAATTAATCAATCAGCAGAAAGAACAAGTGTGTAATGCTTCCCTGCTCTGCTCATTCCTAACCTCGTCTCTCAATGCCTCGCCTGCCTGCCTTTTGAAGGAAAGGGAAAACGGAATGAAGGAAGATTTAACAACAACAAAAAGAAGAATGTATGGGATCTTCGGTCAAATCAACAGCCCAACCAATTAAATGTGAATGGCTTTCTCCCCGCTCCTAACCTGTTGAGAAGGTTTACGGCACAAATGGGGTCCAGACCCCGAAGACATTCACACACACTGCTCGGTTGAGAGTGTGTGCGGGTATTTGTGCAACTACTTTTGGAACCATGGGACAACTGGAAATGTGGGCTCAAATACTGCCATTCAATCATCTGCTTCCAAATACCATTAAAAATGGCTAAAAAAATGCCATTTTATTCAATACAGCAACAACTGAGCATTATCGAGCTTGTTACCTACCAAGTCAAATTAAATCTCAACTGAATGATAAATAAAAATTGCAGTTATCGGGGGTTGTCTGAATTTTACTATAGCCTAATATCAAATGTGATTTCTAATTCAACACCTGATTCCTCTCCTCTATGGCAGAGGTCTATATGATACAGCCGTGGTGTATGTGTGTGTTGGTGCTATTGGTAATAAACTACTGCAAGACTCATTGGGCTGTGTCAAAGGGCCATTTCACTCCAGTCATATGACAGGCCTCAAAATACATTTAACCCATCAGGTTCAGTTACAAGGCCACTCAAGCTCAACACATACACATATATACAGACCCACTGGGGCAGTCATGCACACAGATGCATACACACTCAAGCACCACTTATATCAGGTTCAGAGTAAAGACAAACGCACACCACAGATACACACACACACACACACACACACACACACACACACACACACACACACACACACACACACACACACACACACACACACACACACACGCTAGCCATTCAAGAGCAATTCGTCCACCAAGTTACATGGTGTATAATCAAGAATTTCCATAGCTCGCTGCTACACAAATGAACTTGAGCCGCCAGCAGGCACAGGCCTGGTGTCTTGCTCAAGGACCCCTATCAGAAAAATTAACAAACTGGCTGCTGAACCTGTGACCTGTCTGTTATTGGAGGTTTTTTTATTTTATTTTTTTCAAACCGTGCGTCATGATGCGACACAAATGCACATAAAACAAAAAGTCCCAAACGGGGCTATCCTCAACACAATCCCTGCACCTTTCCTCTCGGAGCCTCAGCCCTTCGGTCTGGTCCTGCCTGCCAAAAGGGGGGCTTCCACACAGTCCCCTTGCTGATCCCTGTATTACAGGGACGGCTCAACTTGGATTTTAGAGCGTGAAGTCACCCTTAGTTAAAATAGGGCAGATCCAAACAGCAACAAGGGCCCGTCAAATCAGATGGTTGTGGCATGGCGTAACGGCGCAGTGTGTGTGTATGTATGCGATCTCCTGTTGTTTCCCCGCAACTAGGGTACATTTCTGTGCAGTGAGCAGTGGGTTTTATAAACATCTACAGTTCTCTATCTAAGAATGGGAATCAGGGAGGAAGGTATCACAAAAACGCCATATTAAAACAAGGACAAAAACACTCCATATTAAAACTGCCCTGCATTACGAAGAACTGAAAAGACCAGCGCGCACATTCCAGTCCCACCATTTCCCCCAAAAGACAGACGTGATCTCACTTCTGATGAAAACTTTTTTCATTCATTTAATTTCATCATCTCTTACCGAGGTTAAATTCAAAATCCCTTCCTGCGTTAACAACCACTGATGGAAACCAACTACAAAACAGCATTGCTGAGTGATTAAGTGCTGTCAAAAGTGGACAAAATGGCACGAGAAAAAAATAAAACACGCTGCGAGAATGTTTTCACTTTTGTCGGAAGATCAAACCATGATACACTGTGGGAGTCAGGTCAAGTTGTGCTTTTTGTCTTACGGTCATATCGCTTTTGGATAAGGAATGCGGCAGGAACAGCTGCTTGAATCACACACACACACACACACACACACACACACACACACACACACACACACACACACACACACACACACAAACAAGATTAAAAGTTGCAATGGCAAGCATGGAGAAGTTGAAAAGGGTATTTGGAGAGATAAGAGCAGAGGAGGAAACACTTAGGAGAGTCACACCAACAGTTAATTTCCTTTAGCAGTACATATTGCCTTCCTGGCTAACACTCCCAGTGTGCAACGCTCGACTGGTGGAGCCTCAGTTCATGACCCTTTCCATTGTCTGCGCTGGTTCTGTGGACACAGCCTATCCAAACACACAACGGCAATCCACAGTCAATGGTGCTGCTCTATTGTGAAGGCCTGAATTCTACATGTAGTCAATGAAACATATTACAGTGGCTTTCTAAAGAATACCAAATCATTAAACCAACAGATAAAACGGAGGGTTAGGAATATAACAACTGCTCTCTGAAAGAGAGGAATGAGGTACAACACATACTGTATGGGATATAACGCCCTAATGATGTGTGGTGATGCATGGTGGCCTGGTCCCGCCCCCTAGGCTATATAGCATCGTCACCAGCAGCATCCTTCAGTTTGTCACACTGCTCGTCACACTGCTCTTCACCGAGCTCTCCCGGTGAAGCGGGTCGAATGAGTGTTGTACCTCATTCCTCTCCTTCAGGGAACAGTGGTTATATTCATAACCCTATGTTCCCTTTCAGTCGATTCACTCGGTACAACACGTATTGTATGGGACGTATATTCACGCCCTGCAGAACAGGAACCTACCGGATTCAAAGTAAAATAGACCTATCAGAGACCACTGGGTGAACCACTGAAGGGGCCACTACATCTAAATGATAAAACCACACAAAAGTGTGTGGAGAAGCCCAGCAACATGCTGTGCAAACGTCCCCAACAGACAAGCCCTTAAACAAGGCCCAAGACGAAGCTATTCCTCTGATAGAGTGTGTGCACACTCTCCCAGGTAAACTAAAGCCTTTGCTGCGGTAAGCCAGAGAAATGGCCTCAACTAACCAATGAGAAAGACATGGCTTTGACAGAGCCTTGCCCTTAACTGGATTAGTGAAGCAGACAAACACCTGATCACATTTATGAAAAGGCGGAGTATGGTAAACATACGCACGTAAAGCCATCACAGGAGACAACATATGCAAGCTTCTGTGCTCTGCTAAGAAAGGAGGAGGGGAGCTCGGACTTAACTCAAAACCCAATGAACTGTAGGACATAGGCATGACTTTAGGAATTTAAGCTGTATTACGGCATAGCGTCACCTTAGTATCCCCTGGTGCAAAAACCAGGCATGCTCCATGTATTGACAAAGCATGAAGTTCCCCTACCCATTTAGCCGACGCCAACGCTAAAAGGAGGGCTGTCTTATATGAGAGAAACTATATGTCAACTGACTCCAAGGGTTCAAAAGGTGGCTCACACATAGCATCAAGAACTAAGTTAAGATCCCAGGGAGGAATGTTGGGCCACACAACTGGTTTCAACCGCCGTACGGCTTTCATAAACTGTATGGCCAGAGGGTGCACCCCCAGTGACACTCTACCAAAACCTACATGACAAGCCAATATTGCAGATAAATAGACCTTAATGGTAGAAAAGGAATGGCCTTGCTCCCACAGATCCTGAATGAATGTCAGAACATCCACTATAGAACGCTGAAAAGGAATCAAACCCTGTCCCTGGCACCACTGCTCAAATGCATGCCACTTATAAGCATACAGGCCCCTGGTAGACGAAACCCTTACACTCTGAATGGTAGCAACAACATTGGAAGGTAGGCCCCCAGCCATTAAGTTTAACCTCTCAACAAGTAAGCATGCAGATGCCACAGCTCTGGGTGGTGATGCACTATCTCTCCCCCTGCCTGAGATAGAAGATCCTTGCTGGTTGGGAGACACCAAGGCTCCTCCACCATAAAGCTGCCTATCTCCGCATACCACACTTTCGCTGGCCAACAGGGAGCCACTAGAATCATGGATAAGCCCCCCCTGGCGGACCCTCTCCAGAGTGGGCAAAATAAACTCCCCTGGTGAGAATGCATACAGTAGAGTCTGAGGCCATGGATGAGCCAGAGCATCTATTCCCAGTGGTGCACTGGGGTCTGTCAGAGAGAAGAACAGAGGGAAAGGTGTGTTTTCTCTGGAGGCAAAGAGATCTACATCAGCCCTGCCAAACTGATCCCATATCTGCACCACAACCCCGGGATAAAGTCTCCATTCTCTGACCAGAAGTTCTCCTCTGGAGGAGAGGTCTTTGCCTCCACTGAGGTGACCAGGAATATGCAGTGGCGCCGGCAGCCGTAATCCTGTACGCACAGTGCGTAATTTTTTTTAATGATTTTGTTCGTTTTTTTTTTTTTTTTTTTTTTTTTTTGCCACTCACACCATTTGACGCAAATACATTTGAGGGCCGATGATTGGTGTTAACGTCACTGGCTAATAGCGCATGGTGCGTACAGGATTACGGCTGCCGGCGCCACTGGAAATATGTACTGCTCCTATCGACAATAGATGTATGCTGCCCCATACCAGCGAAGAGTGAGACAGTTGAAGTAGGGAGCAAGAGCAAGTGCTCCCTTGCCTATTTATGTAAGACACCACTGTCATATTGCTTGTTTTTATCAGAACATGGTGACCCACCAAAACAGATCCAAAGTGCTGTAGAGCTAGAAACACAGCTAGCAGCTCTAAGTACTTTGTGTGGCGTTTGCTTTGCACAGGTGACCCCTCTCCCCTCACCATTACTGTTTTTCAAATTGCCCCCCAGCCCTTTAATGAAGCATCCGTGGTCACCACTTTGTGGTACAGGACTCTGCTTATAGGGACCCCATTTAGCAGTAAGCGCAGTTCTCGCCAAGGTAACAAAGCTGCCACACATTGCTCAGTTACCGTTATCCATCTGTGAAGATGATACGCAGGGTATAGGTGAAGAGATAATAGCCACCACTGCATCACACATATTGACAACAGGCCCAGCAGTACTACTGCTATCATAGATGCCGTCATTCCCAACAGCTGTAGGTAATTGTGAAGCTGAGGTTTGTGCCCCAATGGAAACTGTGCTAAGCAATACCAAAACGCCACTAGCCTGCGCTGAGACAGGCGAGCGCAACAGGTGAGCCAGCATATTTCCTGCCCCAAAAAGGATAACTGCTGACTCTGGGTTAGCAAACTCTTTTTCAGACTGATGAAAAAGCCCAAAATCTAAAAGATGTGACATCACTACTTTTGTGTGATAATCTTCCTGCTCCCTGGACAGTGATATTATAGCTATATCGTCCAGATACGTGGGTATTGGTATTCCCCAACTCCGCAGGGTTTAATGCTGCCTTGACACTGGTGAATGTGCGTGGAGCTAGTGACAGCCCAAAAGGCAGAAGAAGCTATTCGTAGGCGACCCCTTCGAATGCAAATCTCAGTTGCCGTCTTTGATTTGGATGAACCACTATGTGAAAATATGCATCGGTCAAATCTATTGATGTGAACCACTGCTCCAGCCCTACTGTGTTTATTACCTGCCGTAGTGTTAGCATCTTGAACTTGAATAATTTCAGATGTTTGTTTAGCATCTGCAAGCCTTTTTTTTTTCTGTGCTGGAGATGGGAAAGGCCAGTCCACCTCCAACTTGCTAGCAGTCCGGCAAAACAGAGCCAGACAAATAGTTATCTGTAACGTCCTGGCTAACCTCTGCAGCACCAGAGGTACCCTGATCCACCTGCAACGCCTCCTGCTCATCTCCAGAAAGGCAGTAGTCCAGTTCCACAATATTCTCCTCCTCCTGATAGTCCAAAAGGTGCCCACCTGTGGTCATAAAATTTAGAGCATGCCAGCTCCATATCATCCATTGCCTGCTCCATTTGGTCACTCCAGGAGAGCCCTGCTTCTCTGCCGGCCTCAGCCTCCCTATCAGATAGGGGCTGTCCGGAAATTTCAGGGAGAAGATCCTCCTGCCGCCCCAAAGCTTGGGCCAAAATCCGTTCGATGAAACTCACACGCCGTTCGAGAGATTCATACAACTCAGCTGGCTACAGAGCACACAAGCGCCAGGGTGAGTCAGCGATCATTTAGCATGGACGATTCCAAAAAAGATCGGGCAAGCATCGTGGAGGTCCTACTCGTGTAGAGAAAAACTGCAGCCTTGAGGACAAGGACGAGTGGTCATTTTCCTCTTGGAAGAATAATTGGTTTGGAGTTCGCTCACTTATGTTTGCTAGCTGCAGTCATTAGCGGAGCTAAACTAGCGCAGCTTAACCACCGAGATGAAGAAAAACAAATAAAACCGGTATGCAAAAACATTCAAAAATAGCACTTTGCAGAAAGCTGACACCAATATGAGGCTGTTGTCAGACTGACCTAGTGGAACCCAGTTAGCCAAATAAAAGGTTTTGCTATGTTTTCTGCTATATTTTTTCCAAGGTGTTTTTCCACGAGGTGAAGAGTGACAAAACTGAGGGATGCTGCTGGTGACGATGCTATATAGCCTTGGGATTGGGACCAGGCCACCATGTGTCACTCACAACACATCTTTAGCTTTCAGGCGTGAACAGAGATGTCTTCAGCCAGACTCAAGAGAGGATTATATCCCATACAATATGTGTTGTACCGAGTGAATCGACTGAAAGGGAACAGCCATTTATTGAGTCCAACAAGAGATATTTGCCTAAAATAGAGGGTCAAAGCACCTTAGTATCCTCCTTTTTAAAGTCCGTTTTAACCTTTATAGCCAAAGATCAACAATTTATCATGATGCTAACAGAAACAGTTCCTTGCACATTTTTCTGTTTAGGTGTAGCGTGCTGGCTATTAAGCACATTGTAAGTGTAGTTTTCTTAACAACAACAAAAAAAACCCTCAGATTCAGTACATAGTCACATCAGACACAAATCTTTACTCTACCATCAATCCCACTGCAAAATTAATATAGTTCAAACCTAAACCATTTTTACTGTGTTTAGTCCCATACCACATCCACTTGTGGTATGGGACTTATTCCCAAAATTGCCATTATTATGCCTAATCACTGTCCAGCCTTTAATAATATGTGGTTAACACCTGCTGTGGAGTGACTTATCGTTTTTTTTTCAGTAACTATATAAGTCTATTGGATACACTTGCTTTACAGGTCAGATGGAGACAAGGGGCCACTTGGAGGCCACAGAGACCAGTGTTCAAAGGCCACCCTTACGCTTCCCTGTCTGGGACACGGTGTGCACATGCCTAGCCACCTCCATTAGATCCCCCCACAAACACATGCACGCATGCACGCACACACACACAAATGGCCCGGAAGAGGACAGGTCAGGAGCCACCAAGAAAGCAGATCCTGCAGACAGTCGAGGCCATGAGCACATACACACAGATACACACACACACACACGAATACACGTGCGCATACATGCGTGCACGCACGCACACGCACGCACACACACACACACACACACACACCTACAGGGTGGGCCACTTCAAACACATTCCTCATCACGCACAGCATTGTGGGAAAATGCCACAGTGCGCTTCAGTGAAGGGTGCCTGAGGATTCCAAATAGGCCACATTCAAAGCCCCCCCCACACACACACACATACACACAAAGACAACATGGAGGAGTTTTCTATTAGTCTCCCTGTTCTCTGCTACTATAGTCCTACGTTTAAAAGTCAACATTTAATTCCAACAGCTGAATTTCAAAAAGACTTGAGCGCTCCACTTGAATGTGCAAGCTAGCTCTAATTGTCATTGTTCTTAAGAATGAGGAACTCCAAGGGCATCGATTCAGTCCGTCACAGAGCAGGTAAAGAAAGCGCACTGGTTGAGGGAGACACACAACACACCACAAAGACACAACCCTTTTCAACAGATCTGTGCTCACAGGCCTAAGAGGAACAAGGAGGGGGCAAGGCTTCCAGTTGCACAACATGTTTTTCGCTAGTTAGGCCTGGAGAAGACGACTGCTCAGTGGTTACTTCAGAGAGCTGATAGCTTTATTATCACATTAGCCATCCAATCCCCCGATGGTAAACAATCCAGTCAACATCAACTACCAACTGTCTGCAAAAAAACACTTTATTCATTCTCCGACTATCAAACAAGCAGAACACGCCCACAGCGCGGTTAACATATCGTTGCTTCTCCTTTCCCATGGCTGTGGTGAGGATGTCAGGCCAGTGTGTGGATTCGTGAAATATTCTAAGTTAGGTCTTTTCCCCCCTTAGGCGTGAATGTCTCAGTGTGCCAAATATGGTCACTTCCCAGAGAACTGAGTAAATCAGGAACCAGAAACAACCAATAACATGGGCTTCAGAGAGAGAGAGAGAGAGAGAGAGAGAGAGAGAGAGAGAGAGAGAGAGAGAGAGAGAGAGAGAGAGAGAGAGACCTGTCTCACAACACACCCCCCCCTTCTGGGGCCTCTGTCTGGATACATGTCCTGTGTAAAAGACCCAGAACATTTCCTTTGAACCCAGACGCAGGAGCCATTTTTAAGTAATACAACTCAAAATGGGAACACCACTAAGTAGACTGAGAAGGAGCCAAATAGGAAACAGCTGACTGCTCTTTTATTAGTGATCTCACAGAGGTGACCGTTTTGGGTTTTCATCGGTAATGCTTCCTTCTATCTTAGCCTGAATGGTCGCTCGCTCCATTCACGTGGACTTGGGTTTGCCTACTGACACACTTTGGGGACATGAAACGTCTTTTGAGACATCGCAGCACACACATCTCAAAAGGCCTGTGGAACTATGGGTTAAAATACTGATGAAAAGGTGAAAGGTTGCATTTACCGATTTTAAATTCTCTGCAGTTGTTGCGATTTTGCAATGGCCTGATGTATAATTTGGTGCAAAGCAGTTTCCTTCTCTGCTTTGATTCATTTAATAACAATAAAATTAAATCGTAAAAAAAGCGTTCAACAAAATAATCCTAGATTTGTGCATTTTGTAGTAGGCGCAGACAAGAGAAAATCGATACACAGGCAACAAACTTGCATCACCTTTTCACACAGTGTCATATGGTTCCCCTAGTAGCCAACACTTAAATTAGTAGAAAACAAATTTCCGGTTGTATATGCTTCTTGGGGGGGGGGGGGTCAGCGTTTCAGCGTGGTAGTTTACACGATAACACACACACACCTAAATTCGGCTGATTTCTAAAGCGTGCATGCAAAATATCGCATTGGTTATGAGTCCACGTTTAGATCTCGGTCCAACACAGGCAACCAGAGTCCATCTCATTGATAAAAACCCCAAAACGGCGGGGATGGGGAGCCTAAAAAAAAGAAAGAAAAAAAAGAAAAGAAGCTATTACTCGGTAGATAACGCCACACTTGGCTTCCAAACTCGAGGCGAGAGGCGCGTTGTCGGCACTAATCCGGTGTTGTGACGATTTATGCTACCTTGTCGAAAAATGCTGCCGTAGCGCGAATCGATAGTCAAGTCAATTTTATACGTATAGACCAATATCACAAATTTGCCTCATTAGGCTTTACAGCAATACGACATCCTGTCCTTAGACTGTCGTTATCAGTCCTAACCCTAAACCTCGCCTAACCATGCGAAGAACCGCTAAGTAGCACATCTCGATAGGTAGCACATATCGACAGAACACCGGCACCTGAAGGGACCTCGGGCACCTTGTTCACGTCTGCGGCTCTGACTGTGTACGTCCCGGGGCCGCGCGCGTGTGTGTGTGTGTGTGGGTGAGTCTGCTGCTGCCTTGCTCGTCGCCGCCACGAGAGAGGCCTAGCCGCGCGCACAGGCACCGGGGCGAATCCTGCAACTCCCAGTTTAGATTCGCTGCTACAGACCACCCTCGTCCAGTTACACCGACTAATCTGGCCCTGGGGCTGACGCATCCACCACAGGCCTCAATAATATAGCTTTAAGAGCAGGGGGGGTAGGCGGGTGGAGGCGGGGCAGGGATCATCTCCAACAACTTTTACAAGCAAATATCAATACACGCAGCCGTGTCAACACAATAGTTCGCCCCGCTGATTAGCTCTGGAAATCTCAAGGCAATTTTTTTTCCACCGAGGGAAATCATGTGAAAAATCCTCCGACTAAAGTCGATTTGAACGGTAATAGAGCGAGGAGGCGGGGCAACGTTTACATTTCATTTTTACGCAACTTCTCAACACCTCAAACCATTTACAGTGGCTCGTTTCTCACCGTGGCTTGCTTGCATTGTTTCATTTCTCTAATGTGTGTGTATGTGCGTGTGTGTTACTGTGAACGAGTAATGAAATGGAAGTGAGATATGTGGCATGCGAGACATGCAGCAATAACGTATAGGGGGGTATACTCACTTTCGCCATGTATTAATCCACACTGGCATACAATGCAGATGCAGACAATAATGAACGCACTTCTTGTTAGCAGTTTTATCGTCCACCGCCTCATTGTGACTTGGGGTACGTTTCTCTTCTTTTACTTTATCCAAAAACTACGAAACGGTTTATTTCAAACGTGCTGGAATATCAAAAGTACAAAAAAAGTCACGTACAATTTCGGGCAATTTATTTTGGGTCGCCCGCCCCCCTAAAAGGGGCCCGCGAGTCCAAGGTTGTATTTATAATTTTAGAAATATCTTTCCAGCCAAGTGTCTGATCTGTGCAAGCCCCAGGAAAAATGCAACAGATCACTAAATAACGTGATCTTGGGTTCTGGCGACACATGTGCGAATAAAAAGCTTCATTTTCCATAAATGTATGCGGCAGTTCACTTTCATCTGATTCGATACAGTTGTCCCGATGAATCCAGTGAAAAACAAATTAATAATAATAATAATAATAGTAATAATAGTAATAGCCCTCAACTATGAACTAGTGAGGAGGTCCCCGGCGGCGATCCACCGGCTAGGGGCTCATTCCCTGTTCAGCAATGCCCCAAATGAAAGAATATTCCCTGGACGTGGAGGGAAGACCCACTTCAAATACAGCTGCTGGAAGTTCTAATGACAGCGAACTTCTTTTACGTCTCCAACTCTTATTCGTCCCGTTTAGAATCGACCAAGCTGCTGAATATCACCCGAGGATAAAAAAAAAAGGAGAATGGAGCCGGTTGTTCGTCGCTGTTTTCTTTCTTTGCTTCTTTCTTTTTAGTCCACAGGTTTCTGTATTCCGTTTCTTTGCAGTTTCTTCTCGGGGAGCTCACCTTTTTAAGACGCGCAGGGCCAAATAGGAACACATCCCAGGAACTCCTTTGAATACGTGCAGGAAAAACGTGCAGCGATAGCTTTTCCCTACGACCTTCCTCTGAACTCCTTCACCCCCGCTGACCACGCCGCGGTCGAATGAACGCCCATAAACAAAAATTAGAAGAAGAAAAAATGGAAAGAAAAGAGAGAAGAAGAAAAAAACTTGAGGCGAACGTCGCTCCCGTTAGCCGCCGTGCAAACGATTTAAAAAAAGAGAGAGAAAGAAAAAAGAAAAAAGCGGCGGCATTGAAGCACGTTGCTCTGAAGTGAGAAAACTCCACCACGCCGCCCGTTTCTTTTTTTTGCCAGATTAGCTGGAGAATCGGCTAGCAATGCTAATCCAAAACAAACCGAGGTTCCAGGGTCGGCGATTGATTTAAAGTGAGTCTCTCCGCCTCCGGCAACCTAGCTGATTGAGGTATATAGAAACGTAAAAGACGGTCGAGTGTAAAACTTGGATCCCCCGTATAGCGGCACCTCTCCCGCAGGTTCCCCCCGTTTCGTTTCCTCTGTGTGTCTCCACCAGTAAACAAGTCCTGCCAGTCAGCTGGGGCGTACGCGGACTGACGGAAACCACGGAGCGGATCGTTGCTAACGCGCCGCGGCGGCACGGATCCGGACTGGGCGCTTACCGGCAGGCCAACGAGCTTCTGTTAGACCGACGGCCTTTGTCAAGCAGATATAATCGTAAATCAAGAGGTATCCCCTCCGAGATTCAACGCAATTTCATGCGAGGCCGTCTGTGTGTTAAATGGACGGCCTTTGCTCGGAGAGTTTTGCAACGCAAAACTCGATAAAGATCCCTGCCCTCGTTCTCCTATGGCCTTCGGCGCTCGGGCTTGCACACTTATTAATCGCTGGGTGGGAAGGCTCTCCAAATAAACTCAAACCAATTGCTGTCTATGTATTTAATAGCGGAACGACGGGTGAAAAATTGTTTATTGAAATGTTAAAAATTCAGACGTCACAAAACTAAGTAACATCCAAACCAATATTCGGTGGATATTAACCTATACTTATAGAAAATGAAACAAACAGAATAAAATGAATTTTTTTGGGGGGAAACCCTATTCAGTTTCATCCCCGGGATTTTTTTCTCTTTACTGATAGCAGTGAGATTATGGGCATACTATATGTACAGTGAGAAATGTAAATATTACATACCAGCCCAACCTTGCAGCCAGGAAATACCTGCACGCAGCCAGGAAGGTACACATATATAGCTCCCTTAGTTTTGCATAACAAACATCCTTGTATTAAACCTGCCCTATTGATGGGATTTACCTGCACAACTTATTGTCTATGACACTGACGGGTTTGCTTTCTCTTGGTAGCTCACGATAGAAACAGCACAGGGCATTTGGCACATTTGCCCAAAACTGAGAGCTATTAATAAGAATGGAATTCAGGTTTGTGTGTTCAGTAGGTTTCATATTGTGCTATTTTCTCCTTAACTCTATGATCTTCTTAACTTTAACCCCCTCTCGAGTTACTCTTTGGTGCGTTAGACCTGTTTCCTTCCCTTTACTGTAAGTGGTAAGGGTTAGATAAATGGGTGAATGACAGTATCCCACTAACCTACCTAGACACTGCTGTACACAGCACCTGTGTTATAATACTCATACACACTTCCCTGTTGTATTACCAACCTCAATTCAATAGGTGGCGCTGAAAATAATTTGAACCACTTCACTCCCCCTAGATGTCAAATGGGGATAAAAAGGGCACAATGTTGTGAATAAACATGATTAAATCGAAACGTACAGGGGAGAATGAAGCTTGAAAAAAAAGGCCACGTCAAGTAGAATAGCCTAATATGATTCTGTCAGCCGATGCATTGGTTGCAGGAATTCTTTAGCAGAAAATATTTCACGCAGAGTGCATTTAAATAAATTCAAATTAAGGATGGGGTTTCTCTTCCTGTTGCTGTCCTACATGCTTTATTTGCCAAAACACGGACAAGGCCTTTATTTGAAAAGCACATACTTTTATCTCCACAATGTAGCAGAGATACAGTGTAAAGCACCACTGAAGATAACTGCTATTTTTCTGTTGGGCTAATGGTTGTTGTTAGGGGTGAATGGCTCTGTAATGTATATGCTGCTTAAAGAGACTGTAGACAACTTTCACCCCCCCCCCCCAGCGTTTCCAAGCGTTTCTTATTGTTTCTGCCGCTGTTGCAAAGACAACGGGTCGCTTTCCGTTTATAAGCAGCCTGGCTACTGTCCCAAGCGAGAAACAACCGTAAGAACCCCAATTTGAACTAGAAACCCCGATCTCAGTGCTAACACCCGGTAGTATTAAAAAGTAAGGCAGGTTGTGTTATTTACTGATCCAGTAGAAAAATTCCATCTAAATGTCGGTTTGGAACCCTCTCAAGTCCCGGGTGTTGTATCGAACTTTGTTTGCCTGTCGAGATCTGTTTCCCCCTAACCAGAGTTAGATACAACACCGGAATGCTTGATTAAGGTCAACAAAAGCTTATCCTAACGCTTATTTAATCGTAACCGATAGCTAACCTGTTTCCATTGCGAACGCTTTCGCCTGGCTGGGGGAAACATCTCAACAGGGAAACAGAGTTCGGTACTACACCGGAGCCCTCTCCATCCGTCCATTCGTCCGATGTTCACTTTTGTTTTACCTGTTTCTATCACTCTCCCTCTTCGCCTTCTTTGCCTCCTCCGTCAGCGGGGTTCTTTCTCACACTTGGGTTGTTCCACCGTCCACCGTTTCCGCTACTGCGGACAACAAAAGCGATATTCTCTTCCTATTTTGGTTGCGCAATGGTTGACGCACTTCCTTTGTGCCGTAAATAGAGTCTTCATTTTCCCACGAGATCGCACCTAGCTCCATGATACCTTGCGTGAATTATGGGCCCGACTTCCGGCGCGTCCTGTCACTGAACCGGAACCGGCATTTTCCATGGTAACGTACTTTAACCGTTTTAGAGCGAGCTGGAACAAATCTCAACACCGATTGTATCATTATTCTATAGCCATTACACTGTCCAATCAACATCAGTCCATCCATCCATTATCCAAACCGCTTATCCTGCTCTCAGGGATGCTGGAGCCTATCCCAGCATTCACTGGGCGGCAGGCGGGGAGACACCTGGACAGGCCGCCAGGCCATCACAGGGCAAAATGTGATATGTGATATTTTCTCAAAATAATAAAAAGATAGTAAGTGAAAAAAATGTTAAAAACTAGCTAGCAAAAAAAAGGACAAAGAAGGAAAAACATGAGTTTAAACAAATAAAGTGATATTGTTCCACGTGTCAAAACATCAACACATTATTTTACATCTAAGAGTGCTACACACAAGCAGTTGTGTGTGTGTGTGTGTGTGTGTTTGTGTGTATGTGTGTGTGTGTGTGTGTGTGTGTGTGTGTGTGTGTGTGTGTGTGTGTGTGTGTGTTAAAAATTTTAAAGGAGACCTATTATGCAAAACTCACTTTTTCAGTGTTTTTGCATTTGAGTCTCTGATGGGCCTACTAACACACAAACTTTGAAGTAAAACTACCCAGTTATTTTGTTGTGGGCAGCCAAATTGAAAACTTTTGAAAAAAGTTCAGACCCAGCAAGCCGTTCAAATATCCTTTCGTCCATTACGTCATGGAAGGAAACTCATTATAATAATCCCGCCTTCAGTTGAATATCTCCACCCACCTGCCCTTGCATGGCTATATTGGTCGACATTTATTGCAGGTACCGCTAGCTAGCATAATGTCTTCGCAGGGAAAATGCGCTGTTCTTGGCTTTATAACCCGCACAAATCGCTACATCGGCTCCCAACCTCAGAGGGCAGAAGAGCTGAGTGGATAAAGTTTATTTTTGATGGCAACGTTCCCGCTAAAGTTGGCAATTAACACTGTTAGTGTGTGTCGGGTTTCGGCAGGTTTTCAGGAGACTGTCGATTTTCAATGTGAGAGCCAGGGGATGTGTCGGCCGTACCGCGGGTGCTCTGGCGGGGCTGCCTACACCATACCCGGACTCGCTTTGTGTCTTTGTGTCTTGATCAGTGGGCTAACTTCACTTAACACGCCTTCGGAGGGCCTCCGCCGGCCTGCTTTACCGGTGTTCGGGTGGTCGGTTCCTCCGGTCTTGCAGAACTTTTTTTTGTTTTGTTCTTTGCAGTGCTGAGTGGGAGGGGCTCTAGCGCCTATATAGTCCTCTCCGTTGCGGCGCTCGTCAGCTCTTAACGGCGGGGCTCAGCCGGACCGTTTGTCGCAGTTGTTCTTCCACGACTCCCGCCGCGAGGTCCAAGAGCTCGGTGTGTACCTCGCACACTTCGCACTCTGAAGCGCACGCTTAAAAAAATAACTCCCGGGTCTTTTTTTTCTCCTCAAAGCAAGGGCCGAACTCCCAACCGGTGTTTATCGAACACGGCCGCGGGGTCCGTCACCTACCCGTCCCACCACCAACGGGGCTGAGGTTTTCGGGTCCGCCCAGCCCAGTCTGTTCAGCCGGGCTGAGCGACATGAGGCTACCTGGTCGCTGCCAGTAGCATATGCTTGTCTCAAAGATGAAGCCATGCAAGTGTAAGTACACACGGCCCGTACAGTGACACTGCGAATGGCGGTATACACAATGATTGATACAAGTTATTTTTCACACTCAAAGAAGATCCTCAAGTATCAGTCAACTCGGTGGAGCGGATTGAAGAGGTTCTGTTTACATCTCGTTCTCACCTGGGAATGACATCAAGGAGTGGGACGTGGGTGCAGCAGCTCATTTGCATCAAATTAGCATATGCTCAATCCGAGTAATCTGAACAGAACAGGAGGTCAACAGAGGGGTATAGAAGCATGCTAGAACGCTTAATTTGAGTGGTATTTTCAGCAAAAATACTCAAAGACATGTTTTGGAGACCCCATAAGACATATTTAATTGTTGAAAAATAGCATAATAGGTCCCCTTTAAAGGACCTTGAAACCCAATAAGCGGCCCGCGGGTCAGGTGCGGCCCACGAGAGCCAAATGTCTGGCCCGCGCCGCCCCATTGGCACTAACGCACCTGTCATAACGGGAAATAAAGTGCGCGCTGCTCTACTTTATTTTGACCTCATCCCACACCGTACACTCGACCAAATGCTTAATGTAAACAGTTTCTTTTAACTTCTCTAAGGTGCATTGTCAACACTTCACCATTCACAAACCAATTGCATTATATTTCACGCTGTAAGAACACTATGAATTCTGTGAATAAACTTTGAACTTGAACTTACACATGTAGAAATGACATAGCATTACATAGTGCATTGTCTCCGTCCTATCACCATGTTGTTGTTGTTTTTAACAATGAATACGGAGCAGTCCCACAGTCTTTTACTTCATAATGATAAGTTGAAGCAAAACGTTGTCATCTACTGTCACTTTAAGTGTGTTGAAGCTGTATCATTTATCAAGAGCTCCGGGGCACAACTGGGCTGTTTTTGCCTGATCCTGGACTGTTGATTATACAGACTGGAAGTTATGAAGACATTCTGACAAAATAGAGAGGGCTCAAGGTTTACCACCATGAGCAACCCTTCCCATCGGAACTGGCAGAGAAGCAGCAACGCTTTGATTTTAGAGCCAGATGCCTGAGCTCTTAACTTTCCCAGTTAAAATACATTTTATGTTATCTTTTCATCTTTTAATTCTCAAGTTATTTGGCAACCAACAAAATGAGACATAAAATACAAAAGTCATTCTTTTCTGGTCTGCACAAATGGAGGGGGGAAAATAATGCTCAAGGGCAGCACAGAAGTATTGGGGTGATTTCTGTCTGGGTGTGAGTGGTTTTGTTCTAGCCCAAGCACGATGATGATAGGGATTAAGTGCAAAACAGTGTACAAATCACGTTACTTACCTCTCGTCATTGTTGACTAATCTTCCAAAAAAAAAACAACAGTATAATCTGCAAACAATTAACAGAAACACCTCAGAGCGGGTAACAAAGGATCAAACAAGCTATTCCTTTACAACAGGATGCTTAAAGACTTAGGCTCAAACCCAGGTGATCACACAGCTGGTGACTTTTGCATGCCACTACTTATTAATACCTACGAGTCTCACAAGAAGTTTTCTAAATCCTTTCAAACACATTTCTGCACTGACGGAACCCAAGTTGGTTTGTGCTGTGGCTTATGGCCTCCATGGAGCCCAAGTCCATTCAATACCTTGCTGGGCCACCCGTCTGCATCAGCCTACGGGCACTCGGATGACACATTACAGTTTTATAGGGGAAAGGAACATTTTGTCACAATTGGTATGCAGAACAAAACTACAAACATATGGTTGATGGATTCCATTTATGTAGCACTTTTCTCGCTACAACAGCCACTCGAAGCGCTTCACAATCAATGAGTGCTTCACACACACACACACACACACACACACACACCAATGGTGGTGTCAACCATGAAAGACAACAACCAGCTCATCAGAAACAGTTGGGGGGGATAGGTGTCTTGCTCAAGGACACCTTGTCAGTTTTTGAAAGGAGGAGCCCAGGATCAAACCAGCAACCCTCCAGTTACCAGACGACCCGCTCTACCTCCTGAGCCACCGCCGTCCCTTTAAGCACGTATAGGTGCCAGCGTTTCTCCTGCCCCACCCAAAACATATGCACACAAAAGCAAACGGACACACACATGCACACATGCACATACACACACACGCTAAACAAAATGCAATCCTGCTCATTTTGCCTGCAGAGGCTTCTGCTGCAGCCTGTAAATGGGAGGATTAATACATATGAATGGAGGGAGATTCTCTCCTTTGTTGGTGTGGAAGGCTCAGTAATTAGCTGCCTGGGGAGCTGGGAAGCAGGAGCCTCTAGTTAGCTTGTGTGTGTGTGTGTGTGTGTGTGTGTGTGTGTGTGTGTGTGTGTGTGAATATATATGTCCATCGAGGGGGTGGGGTCATGAGCTAAACAGACAAAGTGTTCCTGGATTATCCACTTTAAAAGGCACCCTATGCTAGTGATGTACTCTTTCAGTGCGTGCTGTTCCCGCACTTCAGGCCCCTGCTTGTGGCTAAGGCAAACAGGCAACAAAAAGGGTCCTTCTCTCTTTCTATCTCTCTGTATCTCTCTCTCTCACTCTCTATTCTCCGCTCTCCCATCACATGTCCAACATGCTATATTTGCAATTCGTGCGCCTTCCTTCGCTCATCCTCCTAATGACAGCACTCTTACGATACTTTGATTTCCCTTGTTTGGAAATTCCTTCTAATCTCTCGGTCCTCCAAAGCCAGAAAAGGAGGCAGGACTAGCGACAGAGCAGCCCCCCCCCCCTGCTTCTGTCAGGCATTCAGCGTCTCGCTCCAGGACACCTCAGCTAAGAGGATGCTGCACAGTGGCGACCTGAGCCCAAAATGGACAGAAGGTGTTGAGGAAAAGTGTCACCCGAGTCGTTTTGTCTGCCCTGCATGGCAGTTGGAGGTGAGGGTGCACCTGAGGACACAGAGAGAGAGAGAGCACCGTCTAATACATTCACAGCCCTAAGCTGATTTCAAAGACCAATTTTAATAAGTAAGATTAGTGTGTGTGTGTGTGTGTGTGTGTGTGTGTGTGTGCGCGCGCGCGCGCGCGCGAGTGTGCACATGTGCATGTATTTGATTCAATCCTTAATTACTACAACCAGAACATGATAAGTACTCGTATCGGAAGAACCTTTTTTGGTCAGTGCCAGCAACAATACAGAGAGAGACAGACAGACAGACAGACAGGGTGAGAGTGCTCTGTCTCTTCCTTTCACGTGGCGGTGCGAAACACACGAGTAAAAAAAACACAGCGCTTGTTTTGCGCGGCTTCAGACGGGACATGCGTGATAGTGGGTGTGCGCACACGTGACAAAGGAAAAGGGGAATGGAGCGACGTGCTGCCGGATACACGACTGATCAACTGCAAAAGCTTTATCTGTGACAAGAGGAAGTTCTTGACTACATCTGCACAAAAGAAAAGAAATACTCACATGGAAAAAAACAGCAACTGTGTAATGTATCTTTGACAAGCGACCGTGGTTATGCAATGCATTTTGCAAAAACATATCCCAAGTTCTCGTGCGTCCTTCTTGCAGTCTTCTTGCTTTCACTAAAAGTCTTCCAAAAGACTTTATTAAAGATAATTTATGCTGCAAAAAAAAATCTAACAGCAACAGATTAGAGACAAAAAACCAACAAGCTCTGCAGCTGTACCCTCTATACAAATGTGCCAACCGTCTTTGAACTGAATTGAAATTGATGAGTTTAAAAGACTATGTACTGCAGTATCTTGTTCTAGACTAGACTGATGCTGTCAGATGCTTTGTCAGTGGGGCACACGTACAGCTGCTGTGCATCTCTAATGACGTTTTCAACTAACCCAAACTGAAGTGAATTGGATTGAATCGAGTCGAACGGAATCGAATCGAAGTGAACTGACTGGACTAAACTGATTGGACTGGGTCGAATCACGCCGATGTTGCTCGCGATGATGGAGGTCACGTGGGCCGACCGCGTGTCCGACTGCGTCAAACGATTCAGCCTAGGGACGCGGGAGATGATGAGCGCTGACCACAACGTCGACACATATCAGACTAAGCCATGGAGGAGGAAGGCTAAACACCCTGGAGAGAACATCACGCATGGCTTAACACTGTGATTATGTGCCCTATGATGCATACAGAGACCCAATAACACTCACGCATAAAACACACCACCCGTAATCCACGATGATGACCGTCCCCTTTCAGGTCATCAGATTGATCGGCGGAGCTCCAAATTTCAATCTTTTTTTTTTTTTCATATTCTCACACTTACTCTCTTTTTCTGTTGCTCCGTCTCTCTTTGCCCACTCTCTGATAGGTCAGCCCTGCTCTTAATGGAATTGTTACCAGGGTTATAGTGGGCCAACCATAAAGCGGCTTGATGTGCATCATGGGGGATTTGTGAGTGACAGAGTACATATGTCCATCAGCCTTTCCGCGGATCAGACATTGAGTGTGCGTTCGCCCTCCTCACCTCTCCACGTAAATAGAATATAATATCCTTTATTAGTCATGTTGTACATACATACAAATGAAATGTACCCTCTTCATTTAACCCATCCTAGCTGTGTAGCCAGGAGCAGTGGGCAGCCGCCGTGCAGCGCCCCGAGGTGGGTGGGGGTGGTGGTGGTGGTGGTGGGGCTTTTGCTGATGCGTGAAAGCTGATGTTATGGGATGGATTCTCCGAGAGCGACATCTCGTCGTCCCGCCTTCCGGTGGATGAAGAAACAATCCTTCATCGTGACCTGCAGAACTTTGTCTCTGTGGGGTGAGGATAAAACACAACAGAACCTCTACGTATGCATGTGTATACAAACTCCAATTCCAATGAAGTTGGGACGTTGTGTAAAACATAAATAAAAACAGAATACAATGATTTGCAAATCCTTTTCGACCCATATTCAACTGAATACACTACAAAGACAAGATATTTAATGTTCAAACTGATAAACTTTATTGTTTTTTTTATTGCAAATATTCACTCATTTTGAATTTGATGTCAGCAACTTGTTCCAAAAAAGCTGGGACAGGGGCATGTGCACCACTGTGTTACACCACCTTTCCTTTTAACAACACTCAATAAGCGTTTGGGAACTGAGGACACTAATTGTTGAAGCTTTGTAGGTGGAATTCTTCCCCATTCTTGCTTGATGTACGACTTCAGTTGCTCAACAGTCCGGGGTCTCCATTGTCATATTTTGCGCTTCATAATGCACCACACATTCTCAATGGGAGACAGGTCTGGACTGCAGGCAGGCCAGTCTAGTACCCGCACTCTTTTACTACGAAGCCACGCTGTTGTCACACGTGCAGAATGTGGCTTGGCATTGTCTTGCTGAAATAAGCAGGGACGTCCCTGAAAAAGACGTCGCTTGGATGGATGGCAGCATATGTTGCTCCAACACCTGTATGTACCTTCAGCATTAATGGTGCCTTCACAGATGTGCAAGTTACCCATGATGCCATGGGCACTAACACCCCCCCATACCATCACAGATGCTGGCTTTTGGACTTTGCGCTGATAACAGTCTGGATGGTCCTTTTCCTCTTTAGCCCAGAGGACACAACGTCCATGATTTCCAAAAACAATGTGAAATGTGGACTCGTCAGACCACAGCACACTTGTCCACTTTGCGTCAGTCCATCTCAGATGAGCTCGGGCCCAGAGAAGCCGGCGGCGTTTCTGGGTGTTATTGATATATGGCTTTCGCTTTGCATGGTAGAGTTTTAACTTGCACTTGTAGACGTAGCGACGAACTGTGTTAACTGACGATGGTTTTCCCAAGTGTTCCTGAGCCCACGTGGTAATATCCTTTACAGAATGATGTCGGTTTTTAATGCAGTGCCGCCTGAGGGGTTGAAGGTCACGGGCATTCAATATTGGTTTTTGGCCTTGCCGCTTACGTGTAGAGATTTCTCCGGATCCTCTGAATCTTTTGATGATATTATGGACTGTAAATGATGAAATCCCTAAATTCCTTGCAGTTGTACGTTGAGAAACGTTGTTCTTAAACTGTTGGACTATTTGCTCACGCAGTTGTTCACGAAGTGGTGACCCTCACCCCATCCTTGCTTGTGAACAATTGAGCCTTTCGGGGATGCTCCTTTTATACCCAATCATGACACTCACCTGTTTCCAGTTAACCTGTTCACCTGTGGAATGTCCAAACAGGTGTTTTTTGAGCATCCCTCAACTTCCCCAGTCTTTTGTTGCCCCTGTCCCAGCTTCTTTGGAACGTGCTGCGGGCATCAAATTCAAAATGAGTAAATATTTGCAAAAAACAATAAAGTTTACAGTTTGAACATTGAATATCTTGTCTTTGTAGTGTATTCAATTGAATATGGTGGAAAGGGATTTGCAAATCATTGCATTCTGTTTTCACGTTTTACACAACGTCCCAACTTCATTGGAATTGGGGTTTGTAAATGTATCTCCAAACACAGGGATAAAGGCGCGATTATTGAAAAAGCTCAGAGATAGTTTGTGTGATATGTGGATATGGAAATCAGATTGTAGAGAATTGAGGGGGCCGCTGGGAGACCCGGGTTCGCGTCCCGGCTGCGGCGGTTAGTTTGATGTCATTTTTAGAGATGTTACTTAATTTTCTGCCTTTGAGCAGAAACTACAAGCTCGGTAAGTAACTGGTGTCTAAATGATACGGCTTGTAAACGACGTCTTTTATCCATGTTCCGGTACCAGTGGAGGTAATTCTCCAACTGTCCTGCTGATGGACGGAAACTTAAACAATGTCCTTTGCGAGCAGAAAGGTTACACTTCCTCTTGTAGGGAGCGTTTTGTTAAACCAACATGAAAAGGACCACTCGCTCTTTTAGTTTATCTGTCCATTCAGTTGTGTCCATCCTGAGAACTGGCTATTGTTTTTCCTCGAGGCCCGAGGTGTCACGGGCGCTGCGCTATCCAAAACAAACAGACTGAGAGATGAACACAAGGTTAGATGGAGCTCTGCATCCTTGTCATGAGACTCTGAACTCTGAGACCCTGCACTAAACCAAGCCCCCCGCCCCCATTATAGCCCGGCCCTTTTATAACTTGTGTGTGTGTGTGTGTGTGTGTGTTGGGGGGGTGCATGCGTGCTCTACCTCGGTCGGTGTGTGAGACACTTAACCCCGGGTCACACACACATCCCAGGGAGTCTTGTTTTCCCACACATGGACAACAACACTCTTATCTGTGAACAGATTAGACTGTCAAGGTCACTTCCACTGACCACTCCTCTCTCTCTCTCTCTCTCTCTCTCTCTCTCTCTCTCTCTCTCTCTCTCTCTCTCTCTCTCTCTCTCTCCCCCTCGCATTCCCACACAAACTCTCTTCACACCTGCTCTCCTCCTTCACCCTCGCCAAGGTTGAGTCACCTTCTTTTGTCTGTCCTTGCTTTCCTCACCTCTTTCTCCTCTCCCTGTTTTGGCTCTCCCACCTCTCGCCGCCCCCCTCCATTTTCATTTTCTCTTCCTTCTCTCCTATCCCACCATCCACCCCCCCACACCCCTCAACTCCGCTATATCCTCGGCTCCTTCTTTTTGGCCGGGTCGGACGGCGAGTCAGCCATACAACCGCGAATGTCGCTGAGTGATCGTGTTTAGAATGACTGACTGACTGACTGAGCAATCATGTTTGACATGATTGGGCTGCTGGATCAGGTGACCAACGGCGTCAGTTACACGACTGGTCGACAGATGCTAGATAGTACTACTGAAACCTTCTCCTGGCTCGCCACCTTGTCGTGGTGGAGAAGCTTGCATGTACCAATGATCCCAAGAGCTATGGCGTCCGGAGCTTGGCTCCTGGTAGGGTCACCCAAGGCGGATAGGTCAAGGGGGAGGGTCCAGACGAAGCGCAAGCCAACAAGGACCTCAACGCCGGAACTGGCGGAAGATGTCTCCAGGTCACAGCGGCAGTGAAGGCGGATGGCTGCAACAGAGAGTGGTCCCCAGTCGTCTTGGTTCTCCATGCCATTGGACTCTGGCCGCCCCCTGCCAAGGACCGCGAGGTGGTTGCAGGCGCATCAGCCACTCCACGTAAAAAGCAGTCACGTGCAAGTGTCCTCCCATTACGCGGCTCCAGGATCGGCCTCTACGCCCACCTGAGGACCCAGAGGGGGGACGGTCATACTCAACCCATACGTGACCGCCGATGAATGATGACGACTACTGAAGAGCTAAGAACGAAATATACTGCTGCTCTTTCCACACCTGGTTTCGCTCTGTAACAGTCCAGCATAAAGCGGAGTAGGAGAGAGAAAACAGCTCTCCGTGTGTCGAGAGGCATGCGGGAGAGGCACAGCCAAAGCACCCCTAATAACAATCACTCTGACACTCAATACCGAGTCTTGAGAGTGGGAAAAACGAGAGACATCCGCAGACAGAAACAGATGAAAGAGGAGGGTACGTTAACACACAATTATCTCCACTAGGTGGTAGCCTGGAGGGGGCAGTGCATCTGGTTCTGTGTGTGTGTGTGTGTGTGTGTGTGTGTGTGTGTGTGTGTGTGTGTGTGTCCATGTGTGCGTCTGTCCGCAGCTAATCTCGCATACTACTGGACCCATCAGCCTAATATTTTTTGGTGCACAGTTATGATTGTAGGATCAGAAACCTGTCGTGGTTGTGGTGATACAAAACCTTTGAGAAACGTTTGTTCTCGCTGCCACCGCTCCCTTCACTCTCCAGCTCGCTCGACCAACACACCTCTCCGTCACAGCGAGCTAAATCAACCGTAGATGTGAGTCGCGCATGCGCACGGTTGACTTCGATTAGGCAGCGACAGTGTCAGAACATCCGCGTAGGAGTCCTGAAAGTAAGCGAGAAGTCAGTCGTATTTCGCAAGTCAGCAAATCATCCACGTCTGATCTCAGCACAGGAAAACTGGAAGAACACTGGATGAGCCAAAAATAAGAAACTTCTGTCTTTATTTTCATAAATGCCGGTAAACCGTTGACGTTCGCCCATGGTCGACTCTGATCAGGCGGCGACGTGATCAAAATGTATTAAAAGAATTTTGGATAATTCAAAAAATGCGAAAGTCAGGGTCGTAGCCAGGACTTTTTTAATGGGGGGGGGCAGCTAGGGCCAGCCAATTAATTAGGGTGGCACTTGTCAAAACTACTATTTAGTATCCTAGCTTCCAAGTGCTTGTCAGAGTGCCTGCGCTTGAGTGTCGCGCTGTGTCCCAAGCTGTTGATACACTGAACATTCCGTGCGGCTCAGTGGGTGGTCCCTTAAAAACAGCCCATTGGGCTCATAACTTTAGTGGCAAAGGACAAGACTTAATAATAATAAGCTAATAATAATAATGCATGTATTTCAGCTTCCATTTGACTGTTTCTGTGCAGGCGTTTTTTTTTTGTTTACCCTCTCGGGACAGGGGAAGGGGGGCGGGGGGCCGTGCTCTGACCAATGGGGACCGTGCCCCCCCCTGGCCACGCCCCTGGCGAAAGTTATAAAGGAACAACTTCCTCTAGGTTACAGTCAAAACCAGGAGTGTTGCATATTCTTGTCGCTGCCCGATCTGAGTCAACCGTAGATGTGAGTCGCACATGCATAAGGGCACACGGTTTACCCAGCTTTATTATATTATGACAATAAAGACAGGGTTAGGGTTAGACCAAAATGGTCGCATAGCAAACCTTTTCTTTTTGGAAAGTGCAAGTTCATATTAGACATGGTCGCATTCATGCGAAGGTCCGCCTGCGTGTCCACAGACTGACAAGCAAAATTTTTATAAGGTAGATTTTTTTTTTAGCTTGAGCGCTACATATTTACTTTTTTTAAAATTTCCCGTTCAATCGACTTGAGCACTGTGCAAAAGTCTTATAATGACAGGGAAAATCACAGGTTTGTCTGTCCATGTGTGCGTGTGTCTGCCCGCTGCTAATCTCGCATACCACTGGGCCTGTCAGCCTAATAATTTGTTGTGCACGGTTATGACTGTATGATCAAGGACCTCTCGTGGTTGTGGTGAATCAAAACCTTTGAAAAAGCTGTTTCATACCGCAGTTGAGTACTAACTCCTCGGCTGGTTTTTCATCCAAGTCCAAGCACCAGAGAGGAGATACGCCTGGCGGAGATCTGCACTCCACTGAGTGCACTCTTCTAGCTCGAATAGTTATATTTGCAATTCAGTTAAGTTCTCTTTCCAATCAAACATCCGAGATATGAGTGGAAAGTATTGTTCTTGCAAATTTATAGTCTTTTTTTTTTTTTACTCGGGCGTAGCTTTACCATGTCATGTGATATGCTGCTGGGATCACAACAGGAAATTGCAAGATGAACATTTAATATCCAGGAATTCCCATTATAGACACTACCACTGAGTATCCCTGTAACAAACAGGCCACAATTTTGAACACTGACCAAACACGGTCCAGCCTTAGTCTAGGTTTTGACCTAGTCTTGTGTCTTGCTTTCTCACACGTGATGTCGCTAGTCTGTGCGGGGCCATGCGAGCTGGGGAGGGGGTAAAGGATTAGTCTCATCATTGACATTGACAATGACAAGTTACTGGGGAAAAGGAAAAAGGAGAGAAGGGGGAGCTTGAACCAGTCACCCTTCCTGAGAGGATGTGTCCATGACAGCCTTAGCTGCACACCGAGAGAGAGAGAGAGAGAGAGAGAGAGAGAGAGAGAGAGAGAGAGAGAGAGAGAGAGAGAGAGAGAGAGAGAGAGAGAGAGAGAGAGAGAGAGAGAGAGAGCACAAAAGGGGGGACAAGGCAAGGTCAGGTCAAAGTCACTTGTCTCGGGGGAGCCGCGTGCAGCCAGCAGTGAAGCTTCAGGAAGCCACCGTGCGCTGCACAACATCAAAGTCTGACTCCTACGCGCCCCCCCTCCTCACACTGGGAACACGAGCGCAGTTTTGCTGCATCCTTTTGCACGTAAACGTGTGCACGTGCTCAAGCACATGCAGGACCAGTTCAGCGTAAAGCCGTTCCCGTACTGGCGACAGCAGAGTGAGCCCGCACTCAGGTGGACACGCTCCTCTCTGCGTGCTGCAGGTGGTGCTCTTTGTAAAAGTGGAAAACTTGTTGCAGTGTTGTTGTTGTTATTGTTTTTTTTTAATCTGTCTGTATTCCCGTGACGCTGAAAACTGACAGCGTGTCTTACGTGTCTTTCAGGTCCATTTAACGGTCACGTTCATCCCAGATCTCACCCTAACAAGACTCGTCCTACCCCCCCCCTTTTTTTTTCGCCCCAATTGTATTTGGCGAATTACCCTATTTTTCCGAGCCGTCCCAATCTCTGCTCCACCCCCTCTGACGACCCGGGGAGGGCTGCACCACAAGCCCCCCCACCATATACGTGGAGTCGCTGCTTTTCACCTGACAGTGAGGAGTTTCGCCTGGGGGGATGTAGCACGTGGGAGGATCACGCTATTTCCCCCTGGTTCTCCCTCCCCCTTGAAGAGGCGCCCCGACCGACCAGAGGAGGCGCTAGTGCAGCGACCAGGACACATACCCACATCCGGCTTCCCACCCGCAGACACGGCCAACTGTGTCTGCAGGGACGCCCAACCAAGCCAGGGGTAACACCGGGATTCGAACTGGCGATCCCCGTGTTGATAGGCAACGGAATAGACCACTACGCTACCCGAATGCCCTATCCTATCCTTTATGGGGCAGCAGTGGCTCAGGCGGTAGAGCAGGTCGTCTGGTAACTGGAGGGTTGCTGGTCCGATCCTCGGCTCCTCCTGGCAAAAATGTCGAGGTGTCCTTGAGCAAGACACCTAACCTTTAACTGCTTCTGGTGAGCTGGTTGTTACCTTGCACGGCTGACATCACTATCGGTGTGTGTGTGTATGTGCGTGGGTGAATGTGAGGCATTAATTGTGAAGTGCTCTGAGTGGCTGCTGCAGCTGGAAAAGCGTTATAAAACATGCAGTCACTTCAGAATGACAAAGCATTTGTCCTTGGCATGGAGCAAACACAGGGGACAGCATAAAATGTGTCTTGATGAATTACATTTGCCGAGATTCTGCAAGAGGCTGATATCAAATATACGTAATGAAAATATTGATCGAGATTAAAGTCACTGTTGTTGAGCAATTTTTGCTTTTTGCTGAATTATCAGTGATTTCACATCAAAGCACGTTGTGGTATAACGTCACCATATCTGAGTTAAAGCTGCATTAACTAAGCCACGGGGACAGTCCTACTTAGTAGCTCCAGGAACCTTCTCCAACAATAACTTTGGTAACTGGCAGCAGTCACGCGAATTGGTTGCACCTAAATGAGAGCATGTAGGGGGGACAATGCAGATCATGCTGAAATCAACAGCCATGAACCTTTACAGGGTATGACTTCGTGTGAACCATGCACTACTAAGCAAGTCATCACCGATTAGTGGGGGGGGGGTTATGTTTCCCCTTTTTCTCCCCAATGGCATCCGGCCAATCACCCCACTCTCCCGGGCTGTCCCGGTCTCTGCCAATCCGGAGGCTGCAGACTACTCTGATACACGTGGAGTTGCCAGCTGCTTCTTTTCACCTGACAGTGAGGAGTTTCGCCTGGGGGGACGTAGCGCGTGGGAGGATCACACTATTCCCCCCTAGTTCTCCCTCCCCCTTGAAGAGGCGCCCCAACCGACCAGAGGAGGCGCTAGTGCAGCGACCAGGACACATACCCACATCCGGCTTCCCACCCGCAGACACGGCCAACTGTATCTGTAGGGACGCCCGACCAAGCCGGAGGTAACGTGGGGATTCGACCTGGCGATCCCCATGTTGGCAGGCAACGGAGTAGACCGCCACGCCACCCGGACGCCTCGATTGGTGTTCTCTGACCTCTGACCTCAACTGGAGAATGTGCTTCAAAATATGTGGACTCGGGGGACTTTAACTAAAATTGTGGCGACAAGGCTACAATGGGAATTGAATAACATATGAATAATACAGAACACACGTGTGATGAAAGATAAAAATGAATAAAACTGATCATTCTCTTCCAAATGCAGTCACCTGAACAGACGTAAGCAGCCAATGCGGGTCAGAGTGCAAACCGCGTTGCTCTCTGGCACACCGAGTCCAAAACGGGCGAAACCGGACAGACTTAATTGCTTCCTAAGAGTCAGGCTGGTGCAGGAGAAATGCCACGGCATTGTGTTCGTGTTTACAGAGGAAAGCTGCCCAGCCTCACACCGCCCATCCTGGACGCTGCACACCCCCACGTCCAAGGTGAGAACCTATTTTCTTCTGCGAGGATCAAAGACAAGATGGTGCCATGACACCATCAATTACAGGGCAGCGAGAAACCAAACATGCCTGCTCGTCTTTGCCAGTAACCCTCCACAAAACTACCCCCCTCCCCGAACAACATCAGTAGCGGCGTCGCTGTCAAGCAAAGCAAATCTTTGATTGGTTTCCTCTTCCCTCTGCCTGCTACTATTGTTACTAACCGTTTGAAAGGGAACCTAAGCATTCGTCTACCCCCCCCACCCCCCATCGGTTCATTAACAGTATGCCGTGTGTGTTTTATTTGAGTGTGTGTGTGTGTGGGGGGGGGGGGGGGCTAAAGAAGAGGACGAGAAGGAAAGAAAAGTCGGGCATCGAAGAAGAGCAGAGTGAAGCTAGCGGCCGGACAGACGACTTCCATAACAGCTTCAGACTGTGAAAAGACGAGGCACCATGCATATAATGATTGAAACTTGCAGACGTCTAGTCTTTGCAATCTCAGAGGTTAAAAGCGTTTTTTGTTGTTGTTGGTGACCAGCTCGCACTGCGCGAGCGTGTTAAGACTCGTCTAGATTCGAGTCATAAAAATGAAAGAGGTTTGATATAGTCGTGATGGCTACGGCTGGTCGAAGGCTCGATCGGCAGGGGAGCGATTTGAATCTGCAACTCCCCCACACCGCAAAATAAGGCATGCCCACTACCCAGTGTGGCCTTGCAGACTGGTGCAGTACTCATCGTGATCTTGAAATCAGTCGTCGAGGCCAAATCGGGGTTATAATCAGCCTTTCAAAACCATCTAGTGTGTTCTTAGATAGCTGCTCTGTATTCCCAGGGCCCATTTCCAGCCCCAGCCCCGGGGATATGCTACTACAACATCCTGCACTTAACACGCCTCAGGCCTGGCTGACCACGGCCCTGCTCCTTGACCCCCAGGGGAGGGGGCGGGGCTCCACACGCTGAGAATGGGAGGAACTGGGGACTTTATTGTGTCTCGGACTTCCCAGGACGGCAACAATAAAAAAAAACAACGTTTGTTTATGTTCTCACATGGACAGCGATGGGGAAGTCGGGGATTGAGGAAGTGGGACAACTGTAAAAGTTCAGTGAGGGGTCTGGGAGTCAACAAACAAGCTGCGGCTCAGACTTATGCAAGGAAGAGTAACATGCAATGTCCTTTATTTTGCTGTGCGCTAGTGTGTGTATGCATAGGCCTGCATGTGTGTGCGTGTGCATTTGTGTGTGTCTGTGTTGAATGCATGCCTTAAAGGGGCCTGCCGTGTTAGAGTGCAGCGTGAGTAGTCACTATAAATAACTCCTGTTTGGAAACAAGGGAGAAAAATAGCCCAAATTAGGACATCAGAATTCAGAGTGTGTGTAAAAATAACCAATCACATTAAGCACACTGGCTAAGATTAGATTGGCGATGATTAGGGACATGTGGTATCTATATCAGTGGGAGATCTACTGGCTCTCTTTAAAGGTTTTATGTTTGTTATGCTCAGGTGCTTGTGTGTGTGTGTGTGTGTGCTTCTCCTGGATTGTCACCTTGTCGTGGTGGAGAAGCTTGCATGTGCTAATGATCCCAAGAGCTATGCCGTCTGGAGCCTGGCTCCTGGTAGGGTCCTCCAAGGCGGATAGGTCAAGGGGGAGGTTCCAGACGAAGCACGATTCAACAAAGATCTCAATGGCGGAACTGGCAGAAGACAATGCCAGTGAAGGCGGATGAAGGCTGCAACAGAGGGTGGTTCCCAATCGTCTTGGTTCTCCATGCCATTGGAATCTGGTCACCCCCTGCCAAGGACCGTGTGGTGGCTGCATGCGCATCAGCCATGCCACGTAAAAAGCTGTCACGCTCAGGCATCCTCCCGTAAGGATACCCACAAGGACCTAGGAGGAGGACAGTCATACTCGACCCCGAGTGACTGCCGTGTGTTTAGTCTGGTTGACTGATGGTCATGGGTGAGCACTAGCTGTCCCTCAAAGTGGCAACCACGGTAAGATAAGTCTTCAACTTCCTTCACTCTTGTGTTTTCCTTCCTGGTCAGCAATATGGATATCCTGTGTGTGGTCTCCAACTCGAAATTAGATTAGCATTTGTCTCATTGATAAGGACCATTTCACTAATCTGGACATTCTTGAGTTACGGTCAACAGTTCTGCCACTGCTCCCCCATTTCCACTCAAACAAGAGAGCATCATCAGGCTTCAACCATCCCAAATCAATGCCAACGTGTGCAATCCCAATCATCAGACATCCTGTCCACTTTCAGCAGTCGCGGGTAGATTCTCTCTGTAGATCTTTGGCCGGGTAGTAAATGAAAAACGATCCAGCGCTGGGCTTAACCTGAACCACAGCAGGTCAAGGCTTTTCACAGTGTTCCTCCTGGTCCTGCGATGTTTCATTCAGATGAAGCATTTCTCTTCTTTAAGGGCTTATTGTGTTCCGGCATGAGGGAGACAGAGCGAGGACATGAGCAGAGGGGAGAAGTGAGGGGAGAGAAGAGCAAAAAGAGAAAGTGCCGGAGGAAAGGAGAACAGGTGGGGAGTGACAAAGAAAAGAAGCGAGCGGCTAAATAATAGATAGGTTGAGATCGACGGAGGAGCATGGCCAGAGAGATGAGAGGAGAAAATGGAATATGATCTGATTACAGCGGTGGTGGTGGACTTACATCTGCCTGAGTTGATGAGCGTGATATTTACTGAGAAGTGCAATTTTTATGGGACGCTGACATTTTCTCATCAGGCTGTGTGGGGAAACTCAACCAGGCAGCAGCAATGCAAGCCTCCTCGCCTGGACTCCACCTGGCCCTGATGCCTGGATGGCTTTGGTACCCTGTGGAGGTCAGTGCCATGATACTGGCTTTCAAAAAAATTATAGCGGAGCAGCTTTACTAAAGCTCAGCTGGAGGATTCTGTCTTCAGGCTGTGTGTGTGTGTGTGTGTGTGTGCGTGCGTGCGTGCGTGCGTGCGTGCGTGCGTGCGTGTGTGTGTGTGTGTGTATGTGTGTGTGTGTGTGTGTGTGTGTGTGGTAATAGCAGGTCAGCCAACAAATATGACTGTGGCTTCTACAGCCCATAGTCCACTAAAAGCAGCAGATTAGGTTATATCTCAGTGTACACGGAGACCATTGCTCCCCTCTGTAAACTGCTATTGTGCTCATATCTATTATTCATAATATCAGTTTATAACTTGGTGATTTGCCACTACCCCCCGTGTTTGAGTGTGTGTGTGTGTTTCTGCATGACTGAGAGCACTAAACTAGCCTTTTCCAATGCTAACGCCTCAGCAACAGGAGGTGGTTTATTGCAGCATAGATATGGTAACCATTCTATAGGTTCTCCTGCTGCTACTATGAGCCATTATCAAAGCCCTGGGTGTGAGAGGCTGCAGCTGAATGTCATGCAAATCCAACTGTTCACTGTGCAGGAACAACAGGGCCATTCCCTTCTCTTTGGATTCATATCGAAGTAAAGCAGGTCTGCAAGATGGAGTGCACAAAATAAACGCATAGAGAAGAAACAGCAATCCTCCTGAATTATTAGTCTTTCGCTGTTGCCCTGCTTGCTGCAAGAGCTTAAAGTCAAACCAAAATTGAAACACATATTTTATGACATCTTTCTATTGAAAAAATATAGAAATGATAGAATATACTTTTTTCTATGTCTCTTTTTAAAAGGGCTCAGCTGATCAGCTCAGCGGATCTTTTCTGATGCTCTTGATGTCGTCAGACACGCTCATTGACATAAAGCCTATCAGATCATGCATCCATCCATCCATCCATCCATTATCTGTGCCACTTATCCTGCTCTCAGGGTCATGGGGATGCTGGAGCCTATTCCAGTGTGTGTGTGTGTGTGTGTGTGTGTGGGCCCTGTGATGGCCTGGCGGCCCGTCCAGGGTGTCTCCCCGCCTGCCGCCCCATGACTGCTGGAATAGCCTCCAGCATCCCCGCGACCTATCAGATCAATTCGACAAAATACGAAACCTCGCCCACTCTCACTTATACTTGTCAATCAAAAGTCGGTTCATGAATATTAATTAAGCAACGTTACACCCGAGGGTGTGCTTTACCGTCAATACTGGCACGAGAGTGATGCAGTCAGGGCACAAGGCGCTTGTGCAGTTTCATAAGCGTCACTGAATTGATGCTCGTTGGTTTTTCCTCCACTCCTACAGCGGCAGTTACCATGTTGCCATGGAAATATGTATAGTTCAATTAATGGCAGAGTAATATTTATAGTGATGAGGCAGTTTTCATTTGCGCACGGCTAAGTGTGTTGCCATGGTGATGTTTTATTGTGTCATGTCCACGGTTATGTTGTGTCCACGGTTTTGAGGCATGAAACGTTACACTTGATTTCTGTTTTCAGTCCGATTTCGAATGATTGTCCTTCACAATGCAACTAAGGTAAAAAAAAAAAACTCTTTTACACATCAAGACCCTCACAAGTGGGCTTCCTATCTCCCCCACCCCTTGGTTAGATGAAAACATGACAGACAGTTGCATAACAAAGCACAGGAGACGGAGAAAGAAAAGAATCAATAGTCAAGTATGAAGAGCCGACATCGGTCTGACAGCCAGAGAAGCCACATCACCATTGATTTGGATCAGCTGAAAAACGATAGATTAGAAAGGAAGGCGTCCTACGGTTTATCCCCCCCCCCCCCCAAGTATGGTGCACACAAGAAAGAAAGTGGAGGAGAATATGAGTGTAGGAAGAAAGAAAAATCACACAAAACTACACAGCAATAATGATTACGTTGCTCAGTGTTCATACAGTCCCCGTCATCCACATCGTGGCGTTTCCACATTTATGGCATCCCCCCCCATTAAACTTGTTCCGACAAAGTAAAAACACCGTCAACAACCTCGACTGAAACACAAGCTCTCCCTCAGAATGCCACACTTTTATATTTTCAATAAATCAGAAGGCATCTGGTTGGCCTTGACATACCAACTCCTACGTTCTCCGATGCGGACAAAACATCTGACGGCTGACGTTGGAACTGCCCTTGTACAAATCCTTGGTCCTGTCCTCAAGGACTCAAACCTCGTTGATAACCAGGGTATTTTTCAAGCCATAGTGGCAAATATTTGACAAATTTCTTTTTGCCGTGTCGTTTTTGGTCAATTTACTGAGTTTTGACAGCTTGCTAGAAGAAAACAAAAATCCCCACAAGTGATGACGTTAACACAAACACACACACACACACACACACACACACAAACATCCCTAATCTGTGTGACCCTGAGGAGCCTCCCTAGTTCCAGGAGAAGCCTTGCACCTGCTCTGGACGTCTGGGGCCTCCTGGGGTTAAAGCGTTACGCCCCCCCCCCCCCCCCAAGAGCTGCTCCTGTCCCCAAAACGCCAGTTTTGCTAAATCATACCCCACAGCCCAGCCTCAAGACTGGCCCAGAGCCTCCTCCACCACCTCGCCCGACCCTGGCTTCCTACTGTATTCTGCACATTACACCCCTGACTGGGTCTGGCCCCGAGGCCTCCCGCCCTACCACGGCACCAAGCCCCAGACGGAGGCTCGGCGCCGACACCCAGCCTCCGTCTAAGGCGCTCAGAGAGAGAGAAGATAAACACCAGGATTCAACCCACCTGCAACTATCTCACGCCTTAGCCTTCACACCGCATTGTGTTCTTACCTATCTGGTTTGAGGGGAAATGCCCGGGGTTAGCCGTGTCACCTGTTCGACAAAACTACAAAAAAAAATAACCCTCTGTAAAACTGCCTTTCCCCCTTTCCATTCCCCGCTGGGTTAATGGTGGTATGTGATGCACTTTAATCAAGGAATGTTGGTACATTCATTCATTTATTATCCAAACCCTCATCCTGCTCTCAGGGTCGCGACTGAATGAATGTTAGTACACAGTGTAACGATCACGTACGTGTAGACTCGCTAGCCCAGGGCTAACGGGCCGGACCCTTAGTCGACTCGTTAACGTAGTCGCCCGTGGTGCGGGAGACCCGGGTTCGCGTCCCGGCGGCGGTTCCTGGCTGCCCCCTGAATTCTGCTACATTGTTGTCCCCGTGTCTGTATAGGTTTCCTCCGGGGGCTCCGGTTTCCTCCCCAAGATATGTAGGTCAGGTGAATCAGCTGTACTAAATTGTCCCTAGGTATGAGTGCGTGTGTCTGTCGGCCCTGTGTGATGGCCTTGCAGCCTGTCCAGGGTGTCTCCCCGCCTGCCGCCCAATGACTGTTGGGATAGGCTCCAGCATCCCCGCGACCCTGAGAGCAGGATAAGCGGTTCAGATAATGGATGGATGGATGGATGGTGTCAGAAGTGGGATGGTAAGACCGTGAGGCCATCGGAAGCGCATGCGCCAATAGGCGTGAGGGAGTTGGTATGCTGAAGCGCGGGGATGTGCTTCCCGAAGGAGGGGGGTAGTGTAAAGACCACGAATGTGTAGACTCGCTACCGGTTGGCTAGCGGATCGGATCCTTTAGTCGACTGGATAACGTAGTCACCTGTGGTGCGTGAGACCCGGGTTCGCGTCCTGGCTGCGGCAGTTCCCGGCTGCCCCCTAAATTCACTGCAATATTAAGAAATCTCTCTCTAAATATCTAAATTATCATATTGCAGATTTACACAACAGCTGCTGTGCCCTTGGCTGCAGCAGCACTCAGTCCGAACCACTAAATCCAGAACCCCTCAAATAGGTTTTTAAATACACGTGGTATATAAAAAAAAGAACTTTCACGGTTAAGAATACGCAGCCCAGGCGTCCGGGTAGCGTGACGGTCTATTCCGTTGCCTATCAACACGGGGATCGCTTGTTCGAATCCTCGTGGTACCTCTGGCTTGGTCGGGCGTCTCTACAGACACAATTGGCCGTGTCTGCGGGTAGGAAGCCAGATGTGGATATGTGTCCTGGTCGCTACACTAGCGCCTCCTCTGGTCGGTCGGGGCGCCTGTTCAGGGTGGAGGGGGAACTGGCGGGAATAGCGTGATCCTCCCACGTGCTATGTCCCTCTAGCGAAACTCCTCACTGTCAGGTGAAAAGAAGCGGCTGGATACTCCACATGTATCAGAGGAGACATGTGGTAGTCTGCAGCCCTCCCCGGATCGGCAGAGGGGGGTGGGTGGCCAAGTACAGCGACAAGTACAGCGACCGGGACGGCTCGGAAGAGGGGGATAATTGGCCAAGTTCAACTGGGGAGAAAGGGAGGAAAATCCAACAAAAAAAAAAAGAAGAAAAGAAAAGAAAAAGAAAGAATACACAGCCCTACGGCTATTTCAAAAGTGATTTTTTTTGGAAGCACCCTCGTCCTCCTCCCGCACCCACCCACCGACAGGATGGTTGCCCCCCACCGGACCCCTTCACACACCCCCACCCCACAAACACGCCCTTCATTGAAAATACAACACATGCTCTCTCTCTCCTCCGGCTCCATGCAGCATAACGCAGCTCCAGCCTTCATTCCTGCCCGCTGGGAAATCCTGAGCCACTAAAAGGTGAAAGAGCGAAGCACCAAGAAATGAAAGCTCTCAGCAGCACTACTGGGGCTCTATACATCAAAGGCTAAGCAGGAGCCAGCAGGGAGGTTTGTCTTTCACCGGGGACTCTTTCAGCGCCGCGCTGCCTGACAAATAGGCTGGAGGGTTCAGTGCATTAACCCACATGTTGACACTTGGCCGGGAACTCTGGGGGGGGGGGGGGTAGAGGGCCAACAGGGGGGCCCGCTCTGAATGACGTTAGCTCGGATCTGCTAGGTGCGCGCACGTACATTCACGCATGCGCAGACAACACACGATACCGTTCAACATACGCTGATTATCTGGGATTTTCAGCTTCCCGTTCCACTGAAGGAATTATGGGATGTAATTTTCTCCGGTTAACCAGCCGCAACATTTCACTGCGGCTGTTCCGACTCTAGCGGAGAAGAGGAGACGTGGTCCTTCAAGGAGCTGCCCTCAACAGGTGTGTGTGTTTGTGTGTGCCGGTCTTGTGCTGGCAGCTCTGCAAGAGTACAGCCCTCATTAGGGTGTTGGGTTAAGGAAGAGGCACAGACACAACACAGCCACACGCTCACACAGAGGCGGATTTCTCTCAAGAGAAACAGTAACGACAAAACCAAAACAGAGAGACATCAACAGCACCTGTGCAAACGAGGGAGTTGGAGCTCGACACCAGTTCACCCAAGTTCAGGAAGGGACGACGAGACAGACACACTGGCGGACGTGGGAATCGGCACTTCTAACACAGCTGCCTTCACCTACAACGAGCATGGGAGTAACGTACGGTGTCGTGAACTCTAACATGATAACACATGCAAGTCTTTAGACTGCAGAAAACGAAACACTGTCATGATCATACCAAAACATCCCTGTTATACCTACACGCAAAGACGCTGGTTCTCATGACTGTGATTTTGGCTTGTGTGTGTGTGAGACAGTGACTCACACTAATAACACAATCTTAATGGCAGCAGTCTTTCCCACTTCCGTTAGATCATTTACATTAAGGCACGTACACAAGTTTGGCAGAAAATCACCCCTTTGCGTCGTCAAGGCAGAGCAGGAGAGAGAGACAGAGAGAGAGAGAATCTCCCTCTCTGTAGGCAACCTAAATCCTCACTATGGCTCCAGCCAGAAATGAAATGAACAGGACCGGCGGAGTGTTCTGGTTATTTAAAAGCCGCAGTGCTGCGCCGAGGAGCAATAGAAGATCTCTCCTGCTTAACAACTCGCGCTTCTGCTCCACGCCGAAGGATCAAACCAATTAAAAGGACTCTGCCACACCAACGTGCACATGCACAACACGCGCGCGCGCACTTTCACTCACACGCACTCGCGCGCGCACACACACAATCCATCTTGCACATCTGGAGATACCTGGCTAAGATAAGACAGCAGGGTGTATCCGGGATCCGGAACACGGGGGGGGGGGGAGTCTTAACACATTTGATAAGTATTCAGGTTATTTATTAAAATAAAACCTTTTTCAGTCCAAACATCATTCATGAATGCACAGGGTTCAACGCTAAATCGGAGCCCCGTTCCCACGGGAATGGAGAACATGAAGGGAGTCATTCAGGTTGATTGGGTCAAAGGTCAAACCCAGTGCACCCACTAACGGGCCTCTTCCCTGAGGTGTGTCCATACTGCCTGGGAGATCTCGGGTGACGGCGAGTGAAGACATACTCAGCAAGCTCTGTATAAATGCAATCCATCCATCCATACGTCTGGAACGTAAAATTGCAGAAACACTGACAAGAATACAGCATGAAAAGTGTGTGTATTGTGTATATGTGTGTGTGACTTTTGCAAAAACTCTCATGGTTAACAGTCTGTCTTTTCACAGGTAAAATGAAAATAATGGTAAAACCACAATGAACATGATACATCACACCACCGAGAAGTTTCGAGGGAATTTTGAGTTGAAATGACAATTTCCCCTTCGGTGGCTCTTCAGCCCCAGAGAACTGACCATACGTCTCAGGAACTGGGGGCGACGGGGCCGATGACTGCGCCGCCTTTGACACAACCTCATTTGGTCTCCTGGTGGCCTGCATACCTCAGCTTCCGACAGGCAGAAATACCCTCCGGGGGATACGAAAATACACAAGCGGGCAAGCCAGGCCTTGGCCCAACCAGCAGTGAGGTGAGGCGGCAGCCGGGGAGAGGGGAGAGGGGAAGGGCCAAGGGGCAGAGCGGCAAGCCTGGGCAAGCCAGCAAACTACACAGCACTCAGAATAGATGACAACTTGCACTTTAGCTGACAGCACAGGAGAAACAGCAGATCTATCGTAAAGAAAAGAAGACCCCCTAGAAAACTTGTCTTAAGAACCCAAAATAATGCAAGCACTGACGCCTAACATTTTGAAAGCCACCTTAGGGGCAAACAAGATAAGCTCCCCAGAGCAGATTACCCTGGGTCCCATGCAGTTTTGCGCTGTACCCAGTTCCTTTTAGCCTGATGCCTTTATTTAGCCATACCTCGATCCTCAGATCAGTTCTAAAAGGGTAGTGGGGTTAATTTGGGATTCGTGACTGTTTCAGGTTATTGAGGTCATCGGGGTTATCTGCCACTATGCAAAGGCCACGCCTGACACACACTGGCCACTCAGTGTCATTGCATCAGTGAGTCCCTCATCGACAGGGGGCGCTACACAGCCATTGTTACATGTGTCGAGGGAAGAAAAGGAAATGTCAGTGTTTGCCAGTCTTCCACATCTACAAGAGACACATACAGTACATACACCTTCTTTTCAGTGTTATTTGAACTTTGCGTCAAGGGAAGGAGGGGGATCACTTACAGTCCCCACGGGTTACTTATCATCACAACGACAATCATCGTTACTTATCATCACCAGTGCGACTGTCAGGATAGTCACACCAGGCACCACAAAATAGGCAAATCAGACCACCGTTATCGCATGTACATTTGCACAGACTCACCAAACACACATAATTCAAAGTGACTAGGGGGTGGAAGCTTAAAGGGCAGGTGGACTTAATGTAGTATTGCTTCAATCAATGGGGGACAGACAGACAACATCATGTTAACGTTTAACTTATCAACGCTAAATGTCTACAGGTGTGTACTAAAGGATGAAAAATGCAACTAGGTGATGTTCGCAAATCAATCATTCAACCCACCAAATAACATTTCAACTCAGTGGAACAGTTCAAGTTTTTGCAGATCACCTTGGTTTGCACATGTGATTTCTAAGCCTGTTTTAATATAATTAAGCGATGATAGCGGATTCGCAGAGCTTCCAGTATGATGATTACACGATTCTTTAACGGTGATATTTGGCATTTAACCTGTAGGGAAGGACAGGGGAAGAGAGTATATAGCTTTTAGCCAAAGAAAAGTAGAATTAAGATGATTAAAGGCTCTGATTTCACTTTGTTCGATATTAAGACTACGCTTCAGCTCTCAAAGGCCCACTGTCATTGCCTCTATAAACATCTATAACTTGTGTCTTTATCCATGCTCAACAATCCAGGTAAGAAAATCACAGAAAGTTGATTCAGTTCATCTGGACACAGCATTTATTGAGAGAAATGTTTCATCAGTCATCTAAGTGACCTCTTCAGTCTCAACTGACTGCAGGTATCCCCACCCTTATAAACAATACAGTGGTATAACGATAGAAAACAACGATCCATTTCATATGCAAACTGCTGTGAGCATTAACTAGTTACAATGGCCATGTGTACTATTCAGAGGAATAGTTGCAATCACATCATTGTAAGATGGTGACAGATGTACTCTTAGCCCCCTCAGTTCAGGGACAGTTGTTCCCTCTTCACATAGATGGCCTCTTGGACTCCCCGTTCAAACCAGCATTCCTCCCTATCAAGGATGTGCACAGCCTCATCCTTGAAAGAGTGGCCATTGGCCTGTAGATGGGTGTAGACTGCGGAGTCCCGGCGTACACTATATTGCTCTGTTTGTGCTGGGGGACCCGATCCTAAGGGTGGACAATTTCTGGCACAATGTGTTTTGGGGTTTGAAACCATCTGAGATGCAGTGTTTCGAAAATATGTGTCTCAACTGCTCTGACACTCCCACCACATACAGAATCACCATTGGTTTACACTGTTAAGTGCCAGGAGGATTGCAGTGACTTGCACATTGGGGAAACCAAACAGACGCTGGCCAAGAGGATGGCACAACACAGGAGAGCAGTCTATACCCATCTACAGGCCAATGGCCACTCTTTCAAGGATGAGGATATGCACATGCTCGATAGGGAGGAACGCTGGTTTGAACAGAGAGTGAAAGAGGCCATCTATATGAAGAGGGAACTACCATCCCTGAACCAAGGGGGGGGGGGCTAAGAGTACATCTGTCATCATCTTACAATGCTGTGATTACAACCATTCCTCAATCCTCTGTGAATAGTACACACTGCCATTGAAACTGTAGTTAATGCTCACGGCAATTTGCTTATGAAACCAATCGTTGTTTTCGGTCGTTATGCAACTGTATTGTTTATAAGGGTGGGGACACCTGTAGTCAGGTGAGACTGAAGAGGTCACTTAGATGAGTGATGAAACGTTTCTCTCAATAAACGTTGTGTCCAGATGAACTGATTCAACTTTCTGTGATCTATAACGTATTGCTCCATAAATGAGCATTATTATCAAGGGTCAATTCTGGTCCATTTTCAGAAGGGATACTGATGTTTGCAAAGACTGCCTGCATTTTTAACAATTTAACTTTAGCTTGTTAAAATGTATAATATCTAAAATTCCAAACCTCTTCAACAAGCGGCTCGTAACCGATTTTGAACTGGCTGCTACCAAACTGTAATGAAACACATACAGGCACATTGGACAGACACGTGGGCTGCCAAAGTTGTTACTGCTCTGTTAACAGTGGAGGAGATAGAAGCAAGTGTTTGGGATTGTGTGCAGTCATCATCTGAGCTTGGGGAAGATTCGGATGAAGAGGATCATACTGATGAAGGTGAAGGAGACCAGGATGAGCATCAGCCACAGGACCCAGTTGACAGACTTTTTGGTGTGCTGCTCGAGTCGCTCCGACTCCGTCTTGAGCTTCTCAAAGTTCAGGTCAGCCTGACGCATAGACTGGCTCAGTGTCTGTGAGTAACAGCAGGCATGAGCGAGAAAGAGAGAAAAAGAAATGGGGATGGGATAATGACAATGCACAAGACAACTATCAACATAAAGTCTACATAAAAAACACTTGTTTTAGGCTTTCAGATAAAAGCTGATGTAAGGAATTTTGGATTTTTATTGCCTTTGCATGCCACTGGACAAAAGTGGTAGTATTTCACTGGAGGAGGGACTCCATTCTGTATTAGTGTTGCCTCTTGTTGTAAATATCTACATTCACCCTCCGGTGGCTCGTGCGCTTGTTATGAAGCCAAGAGACAGAGATGCAGTAGTATTTTGGAAAAACAGGTGTTTTTAAGATATACAGCAATGAGATAATGCATCTCTAACTGCAGCTATGTATCCCATCTGTGTGCCATGAATCAATTTGCCAGATTTTGCTGGGAATCTGACACAGACAAACATTTGAAATCATTTCACAGCAATATTTAATGTTCTCACTGATAATCTCATTTGAATAATTCCATCAAATAGATGTGCCAAAATTAAATTGAGACAGCAGGCGTCCGGGTGGTGTGGCAGTCTATTCCATTGCCTACCAACACGGAGAACACTGGATCGAATCCCCGTGTTACCTCCGGCTTGGTCGGGCGTCCCAACAGACACAATTGGACGTGTCTGTGGGTAGGAAGCCGGATGTGGGTATGTGTCCTGGTCGCTGCACTAGCACCTCCTCTGGTCGGTTGGGGAGCCTGTTCGAGGGGGAGGGCGAACTGGGGGGAATAGCATGAACCTCCCACGCACTACGCCCCCCTGGCGAAACTCCTTACTGTCAGGTGAAAAGAAGCGGCTGGCGACTCCACAAGTATCGGAGGAGACATGGTAGTCTGCAGCCCTCCCCACATCGGCAGAGGGGGTGGAGCAGCAACCGGGATGGCTCGGAAGAGTGGGGTAATTAGCCAAGTACAATTGGGGAGAAAAAGGGCATGGGGGAATCCAAAAAAAAAAAAATTAAATTGAGACTGATAAATAGTCAGTGAGTAACTCCATGTGGCAGCTTTAATTTAATTTGCCTTTTACTGCCAGCTGGTGGATAGAATCAGGTGAGACACGTCACACTTCCAGAGGAGCAAAGAAGTATTTTGGAACTGGAAAGCAGTGCCAAAAGCAAATTAAGCTAACGTTATCCCTGCCCCTGATTTTTCAGTACTCTAAAAGAGTGAAAATATCCAGTGTTCAATGCACATACATAAATGTGAAGTCAAAAATTCCAAGGTGGAAAAACAGCTACAACCATACAATTTTGGGAATTTTTCTTTGCTAAACAAAAAAAAAAAAAAAAAGGTGCATCCATCCAGTTGGTGGTTACCTGGTTGTCCTGTTTGATGATGTTCTGGGCAGCCAGCGTGTTGTTCTTCAGGTTCCTGGCCAGATTGAGCATGTCCTCAGCCAGCTTCTCCTGCAGGTTGTGGTGGCGCTGCAGGACAGCGTCCAGCTCTGCAGCAGACTGCCGCTCGTCCCGAGGCAGCCCTCTATAGAGGGCCCAATAGTGAGATTGTGATTTTTTGGGGGGGGGGGGGGGGCATATACCTAATGCATAGTGACTTTCCATAAGTGCAATAGTAGAATACGTGTCAATTCTTACATAAATGACATTAAAAAGGGTTTATGTGTCATCTTTCAGCTTTCCTGAAGCATAAAGTAACTAGCTGATATTTGTGGGGGCTGCCGGGTGGTAGTGTATGAAACAATAGAAATAACTCTCACCACCCCCACTTACCAGATTTCTGCGTTCAAAAACAGCAGAACTGGTCCAAGTTCGTTTTTGTTTTTTTGTTCTCATTTGAAAGCCCAGCCCCTCCCCCCAAAATGACTTTGCTCACACTCGTAGTCCTCAGAAAACTATGTAGTGATCATAGAGAACTAAGATCACCTGAAGGTATATGAAAACGGCAGATGTCAGAAAATGTGCAAGGTATCAGCCACCTTTTGCTATTTGAATTTCTTTCAAGTGGTAGCTGTTATTACTTGTTATTGTAGCTGTTGCTCTACAATAGAGATCAGCACACAGGTAGAAATTATACATAGCCAGTTTAAAAGTAAGCTACTGTAAGAAGGGACCATGTTAATTGAGGTAAAAAAAAACAACCTCTGTGCCATTAAAATGATTATGATGGAGTGCCCTCAATTATCATTCTTGTATTATTCCTACTATCATAGACATTCATTTCAACAAAATATTTTCTAAGCCAGAAGTCAGAGAGCAAAGGGTTAAATATGTGACGTCAACTGCAGATAAAATCGTGGAACCACTGCGCAACAAATCGGGAACCCAGTCAAGTCTGATGAACTGAGACCAGCTGACTGGCACACCGCCTGAATGAGGCAGATTTAATAACGTTAACAGGGAGTGTGTATTTGGCTCTGAAATATTCTGAGGGTTTCTACAAATAGTAGACACCTCAACTCTGTCTACGTGCTGATGTCACACTTTCACATAACTATGCGTAAAATATTGAAGATGTCATAACAACACCGGTAGATATCGACAAGAGATAATGCTGTAAGTTTTTACCTTCTGTTTCGTAAGTCTGTTTCCGAGATGCCTAGAGAGGAAAGGAGAAAATTACCCTCTTAAAATTGATTCTTAAAAAAAAATTAATAAAAATAGTTCTCTACAGAGATATAGTTTTCAACGGCCATACATAATTATGGAAATCATTGAATAGTGAAGAGCATTCTTACCTGTGCCTGAAAGCCCCTGAGGACACACACACAAAAGGATGAGTACTGATCGGTTTACTTGATATCAAATTAAAAATAAACCAAGGTATATGCAAAAATACCCAGTTTTCTAGCTTTAGCTTGTTACAAGTACAGTACCAAACCAGTACAAAACAAAGAATAGTAGTACAAAAAAAAAATCAGACTCACCATTTTTTATTAAAAAGTACAATCTACAATTGATGCACACAGTGGCTGACACTGTTTTGGTCCGACTTCATAAACGTTTGTTTTAGTTGTGAACAAGTTTCTCAGACAAATACACTACGGTGAACTGATGGCGAGATGTATCATGTTTCTTGTGCATGCTTCTTTTCATCCAATTGGCAATGACTTCTCCTAGTATGAAGCTTTGGTGGATAAAGCTTGCACCTTATCTAGATTTACTTAAAGACCAGTATTGTGGCCCATGTGCAGGGGTCTTCACCCTACCGTGCTGAGTAGCTCATTCCTCATCTCCCCTGTACACCTGGCCTTGGTTTGCATGTGGACCGTCTTTGTGGCAGGCATTCTCTCACTGGCTATCGTGGGTGTTCGCCCAGGAGCAAGGAACTGATTGGCTAAGGCTTTTTCTGTTGAGGAAGACTGCACAAAGGAGAAATGCGATAGGAAAACTGTCTGGGAAGACATGGATCACGGGAGAGTCAAAGGACTTATATAATTTTATTTTTTAAATGGGTTATAGGATGAATAATTTGAGTAATGACTAGGAGATACAGCGTACAGCAATACTGTTCATAAGACATTTTCAAATAATGATGTGGCAGTAAAAAAATTCACTTTATAATATCAAATCAAACGAAGAGAAATACAAATGTAATTGAGCGATAACCATTTCCAACTGACCAGCTTCTCTGCCTCTAGTAGTCCCTTTAGAAATTCAACCTTTCTTGTGTAATCTGTCAGCGCTTCTTGTGTGGGTTTGCTGAGAAAAGAAATAACAGTGATACCACCACTGAGTGACAGTACCATTAAAGACCTGCATTGATTCAAATGGGCAAACATGATCAACAAAACCTATTTCTGGTCACAAAATACTGAAAATATTTGTGAAAAACAAAATACTCTATTTGCAAGAGTCTCATTTTGCCTTTGAGCTGTAGACCTAAAGATTGTTAACATAGGAGAGGGAAAGGTAAGACTGTCAATCTCCGTTAATAACTTGTGTGGATTACCTTGGGTTCTTCCTCAAAGCCGCCAGCATCTCCTCCAGTGCACCGACATACTAGATGGAAGGAATGAAAACCACTGTGTGATCATTGCTACTCATTCCTCTACACTTTGACTCATGTTCAATCATTTTCCTAATTTGTGTTAAGCATGTCTCTAATCAAGACTAGATTTTTTTCTTCTTAGTGTATGGCAGCATTGTTTATATCAAAGGGAGCTTGCAAAAACAAAGTCTCTTTGAGAGCAACCCTTTGTCACAGCTGTTAATCATCACAAACAGCTAAGATACCAAATGAGAGGGGGGGGGGAACAGCCTCCAAATCTAAATTCAGATATAATACAATTGTTATGATGTCCAAGCACATCGTCCCTGACCCTGAGCCGTTTCCTCTCATCACGTAATCTTTTCGGTAAAATAAACGGAGTTAACAAATATTACCGACTAAAACTTCACCACTGAGGTACATAGTGGGAACATTTTGCCAGATAAGGGCGTACTAAAACGCAACACAGTTTAATTTAGCTAGCCAGGTTTCGTGACGTGGCTCGTTTACGCTGCAGAACTGACAACAAGGCTTTTTGACAGTCATGCCGGGTTTGCTTATGAGAGGTTAGCACCCGCATGCTTCGGATAATGTCATTTATTACATTTACATCGTTACCTTGTCTAGTCTCCATTCCGTCTCTCCGCGTTTCTCGGACGCTATGGATTCGCAACGAGACAGCAATCTGATAAAATTGATCTCTAACCGAGACGAAGCCATGTTTGAAAACGACTTCCGTCGTAGGGGAATGACGTTATCAAACAGGACTGGCCGCGGAAGTGGGCGGGATCAAACCAAAGCCCGCCTGCAGAATTTAAATCCCTTATTTCTAGCGATCACAAATGCGTCGACAGCAGCCCTGGATGAAATAATGAAAATGTTTATCGTTGAAATGACCGATAACCGATGAACGCCGATGGTATTAAGAAGTATTCATTAATTATTGTGAAGTTATGCTAACAAAACAACTTACACGCCAGTTTACTATTAAAAGCTCATTCGATTACAGGTCCCCCCCCCTGCAAAAAATGTAAAATTCTGTAACGAAAGTTGGCTTTTCGTCTTTTTTTAATAATTATTATTTTGACACGTGCAATCTGGGAAAAAAATTATATGTACGCAGCCAATCTGAAAATTTTACAAAATATCCAGTGACGAAAAGCTAACTAAAGACAAACCAATGAGATGATTTCTGCTTTAATCCATTTTCCAAGGAATATTCTTTTTTATTTTTCATTTTGTTTTAATCAAACCTGTGCTGTCAGCAGGCTTGTCATACGAAACAGGAAAATGTATGTCAGTGTGTGCTAGACAGAGTTCCTGCCTCCTGGTCTCCCAGTGGGCTCGGCGTTTCTCTGGGGTTACGGTGTTTTGCGCCAGGGCTGTTCTTAGGCAGGTCACATGTCAAGCTCAGCCCACAGTCCCAGCTACATCAGCTGATAGCAGCTGATCTCAAAGAGAGCCTACAGCAGCTGATGGCTCAGCTGATTCCCTTCTATGCATCCAATCGGCAAATCTCATTTATACATACATGCCTTATTAAAACTGCTTTAAACTGCCTACTCTTCCTGCTTCTTCTGCAAGCTACTTTGCAACCTGCCTCCACCCCAGCTCCTCCTTTTCATGCTGTGTCTGACTTGATCAATGTCATTACTGTTGTCTACTCTGTTCTGTACAATACGGTGGGGGGGGGGGGGGCTTTGCTGCTGATCTCCCTGCAGGTAGATCCCAGAATAGTCATACCGCAAAATATAACTTACTGCAGATGACAATAAAAGTTTTCTTTGACCAAGTGGTCCTGACTGAAATTCGCCATTTTGAGCATTTAAAAAAAATTTTTTTTAAGTCTGACTAAATACCTTTTGGCAGTGTAAACTACTAATAAGACACGTTAGTCCCTAGCTAACTAGTCTGACCTTTTAGCCGAACGGTTAGTGATGTCGTCTTGTGGTGCAGTACACCTCGTGTCGAATCCCGCGCCGGGCAGGAAAATAACCGGTTACAGCAGCAATATATTCGTGTTGGCACACAAATGTTTTTTTTTATGGTGCGGAGGATGCAACCTTTGACCAGAGAGCTTGTAAAGTTAGGAAAAATTAAATATAATGATCACCTGACTGATGACACAATGAAAAAAAACCCCCAAAACATTAAAATGGCCATGTGAAAGGACAGCGGTGAGATACTGAGGAGCAAATAGACCTTACTTACAGCAGCTATATGATGAAATCAAACATTGTTGGTACTCTTCACAACCCAGCTATGACGCTTACCTGCATGTGAGATACCGGTCTTCTGCAGGGATTGGGTGATACTGTCAGTCAGCATGACAGCATGGAATAAGGGGCTCTTACACTGGCTCCTACTCTTACTACACAGATGTTGCCATTATTTGTTTAAGAAACAACGGAATCGAGGACAACACACAAACTTGGCGTTTATGTTATCAACAGAGAAGGAACTGGATTTGTAAGTCCTGAATGAATCCTGATTCAAATGTTACTGGCCTGCTGGGTGAAGCAATGCCCTCCCAACACCCTTTCAGATTTGTGCAGATTCTGTGGACAAAGTGAAACACAAGACAACCAAACCTGCAGTCCATGTCAGCATCACGATAACTGCACCTCTATTTGCATGGAAAATACTGTAATGTCAGACATTTTGATCTTTTACACGGGATGTACGATGGCTAAACCAGTAAAACCCGTAGATTCCCAGCCGAGATGAAGATCTCAAGAGGCAGCAGCAAAGCTCTTAGCATGAACTATCGTTTGGAACTGTATTGGTATAACTTGCTTTTTGTCTACGATTTAATGACTTTTATGTGACCTCACTGCTGATGTCATTAAGTCAGCTTGTTGTCCCAGCTGGTCATGACCACAGATCTCCTGTTTTTATAGCGGAAAGGAAAGACAATCAACACACTGTGAACATGGTTCATAAAAACAAAACGGTGTGTGTTGATTGTGTTTCGTGGCAAACATGGCAACTTGTAACAGTGAAATCCCTGAGGAGAGGTGCTTGTTTCCCCTCGCATCATTCAAAACGGATCCCCTCTGGTGTCCGGGTAGCGTGGCTGTCTATTCCATTGCCTACCAACACTGGGATCCCGGTTCGAATCCCCGTGTTACCTGCGGCTTGATCAGGCGTCCCTACAGACACAATTGGCCGTGTCTGCAGGTGGGAAGCCGGATTGTGGGTATGTGTCCTGGTCGCTGCACTAGCGCCTCCTCTGGTCAGTCTGGGGCGCCTGTTCAGGGGGGAGGGGGAACTAGGGGGAATAGCGTGATCCTCCCACGTTCTACATCCTCCCGGTGAAACTACTCACTGTCAGGTGAAAAGAAGCAGCTGGCGACTCCATATGTATCGCAGGAGGCATGAGGTAGTCTGCAGCCCTCCCCGAATCATCAGAGGTGGTGGAGCAGCGACCGGGAAGGTTTGGAAGAGTGGGGTAATTGGCCGGGTACAATTGGGGTGGAAAAAAAGGGGGGGGGTTGAGAACTGAGATATAACAAAACGTTCAAGCAAACTGAATTTTAAAGATAAAAACAGCATCGCAGGTGATGCAAAGTCAAAAACACACGACACAGTGGTTACAAGCATCATGTACTTTATTGTCCTGTTAATAGTAACTGTTACAACATACATCATTCAGTCCCAACCACTCGCTCCCTGTTAAACATCTACACAATATCGTCCTCATACTCCAAACAGACAAACAGCATTCAACAGCAGTGTGAGAGGAACGTTAGTATTATGTATCATACACAGTGGGCCAAAAAACACCATGTGTCAGCAGAGTCTGCAAATTATGGCAAGTTGCGGAAACTGCCATCCCCTTGAAAATGGCAGGTACAGTACAGCAGGGCGAAGCGATGGTCATAATAAGAGAGAGAAAGTAAGGTCAAGGCATTTTGGGCTTTACAAGACATTTCGTTGCAGCCCTTGTTCCTTGGTCAGGCAGGTGTACTCTTCAATCCTAGGGAAAAGTGGCATGTGCTGCTCCCATTTCCCTTTGCTATGTAAAAGCAAATTCGTTTTGTTCCATTCTATACTGTGTTGTGCAGCGGGTTAAAGTTGAAGGAGTGAGACCGTTATGATTAAGGCAACCAGAACAACATTCACAATGTGTGCTTGTGTGGGTGTGTTAGGTCCTTGTTGTTCCAAACTTGAGCCGGTTCGGTATGAGAAATACTAAATGAGCATACAAAACTTTCATCCCCAAACCCCGGTTCCAAAAAGATTACAGGTAAAAAGAACCAATAAGTCTGGACACTGTCAACTTACAGTACAAAGTCAAGGCACTAGTCTACATTTCAATGAGCACACTGGCTTGACTTGCTCATTTGGAGAGCTAAAGGGATGGGAAGGTGCAATTATGATCTGCAATGATTCCTTGAATTAGGACAAATATGTCTGTGGGAAAAAATAAAAAACAAAAAACAGAGAACAAAAATACAGGTCCATCAGGTCCATTATGAGGCCGACATAAATACGGCCCACATCCAACTTAATTTCTTGATAGTAACACAATATATTAATAATGATAGAAAAAAAAGTGCTTGGAGACATCATGTCCTGCTATGTTCATTGTCAAAGGACAACAAGAGTTTTAACAAATGCACAGTTCCTCGATTAGCTCCCGTGATGACAGCGACTATAAAAGCCTCCATTTTGTCTCTTTACAGTTCTCCTTTGCTGACCCAATATAGATACAGTGTACCTTATGTTTACTCACGTCCATTCAATACCATGAAATCTCTACTGTGGTCCCTTTGTCCTATTCCCTCCTGGCTCTCTAAAAGCCATCTACTTCACTCGTCATATGTGATATTTAGACATGCTGTTTTGTTGCATTGTTTTTAATTTTTTTTATTCAAGTTCCTTTTCTGTTGGGCTGTCTACTGGGAGACATTTGCCAGCCAGTCTCTTCATTTCTGTGAGATAGGCCTTTCCAATCCTTCCCTCGTCAGACCTCATCCTCCGGTATGTCTGGCTCAGAAAACAGTCTCTGGCCTCTGTTGGGGGAAGTTTGTCTCTGTGATTGCTACGACTGAGGAGAAGGTGTAACCATGGAGATGGACGAGGAGGAGGTGGAGGGGGGACAGGAGGAATAGGGTGACATGTCACAGTCTGGATTTTCAATGTACAGGGACTGAGTGCCGTCTTTATGGCATCCAGGCCGGCGCCTAACCAACTGTTTAAATCCTCGACTTTCAGGATGCGTAAGGGCACGTGCCGGGCGTGAGGCAGGAGATTGGGAGCGGGTGCTCGGGAAGAATTTGGCTGTGCCCGGGCTGATGGGGATGCGACGCTGCAGTGGATGCCTGGAGGAGGCACTGGAGAACACTGAGGTGGAAGAGGAGCAGCTGGACACAGAGGAGGAGGAGCCAACAGGGCTGAAGTTTGGCAGGCAGTCACGCCCATCGGGGGGTTTAATTCGTAGCACCAGGTCTGAGGGTTTAGGAGGGCAGGCTGGCTTGGATCTCTTCAGCTGGGGGCAAATTCGTCCTGGAAGAAGACAGAGGAAGAGTGGAGACGAGAAGAAGAGTCAGGAGGAAGGCAGGACAACTATGCTCTTCTCGCATAAACTCAAAAGAGTTAAGCAAAGCCATCCTGAAAGGGCGAATATTTACAGAAGACCATGCAACCATGTAAACCACCAAAAGCCGTGTTCACTGATCAAAATAAAGCCAAGCATTTTACTTTTTGTTGAGAAACACTCCAGTCTGTTGGCCCGATAATTAAGGAAAGGTTCCATGAAACTGCTTTATTGCTTTGCTATGGTGTTTCTAGTGTTCAATTAGTTCACTTTGGACAAAGATTTGGCATGCTGCTTTGTGACGGACATGCATAATTAGACGGCGTTACACACACACAGACAGACTGACACAAACACACGGCCGCTGTTCCTCCAACCTACTTCGCTAAAGAGTAGACAGCCACCGCCACCATCACCATCACTGGTCCAGACCTGCACCACAAAAGACAGGAAGGGCCCAAGCCAGCGGACCCATGGACTGGTCAGAAACCCACAGGTGAGTGAGAGAAACGGTTAGAAGGAAGTGAAGGCCAAACTGGACCTTAATACTGACCTTCGGTCTCTGAGCCATGAGCAGAACAGCGCTGTTGCTCCTCCAGAAGGCTCTCTGAGCTCAACGAGGCCTCGGAATCAAGGTTCTCCTGGTCGGAGCCAGGCTGCTCCAGCTCCGGCAGTCGGTACGCCAGGTCCTCCCTAGATGAGGGGATCAGAGAAATATTAGCAGATAAACAAGCTGAATGACAGATATAGATATACTGGAATGAGATTGAGATATTTGTGTGTGAGTGTGGGGGGAGGCAATGACAGTACATGTTCACGCCACAAACAGACAAAATGAGACCATCCTTACTTCTTCTGCTTAAAAGACTTAATGCTTTCCACCAGGTTCTTCTCAGCTTCTGTGTCAGAGTCCAGAGGCTCCTTCTTCGGTACCACACTCAGATCCGAACGTGCCTTCTCATGCATCTGCAGAAATAGACAGACCATCACACAAACTTGTACCCTGGACTAGAGCTGGTAACAGCAGAGCTAGGTCAAAACACAGTTTACTTTCTTATAAGAAACCTTCCTCCCTGAATGTTCACCTCACTGGATGGGGTACTTTATGATAGATCTGAAAAAGTCCATTAGTTATAATTAAATAATTAAGAAATCAAACGTGATTTTGACCCAGGCCTGAGCTCTGTACCCTTTGTTAGTTAACCAAGAGGAAAAGAGGGGGGAGCAAGGTGGATGGTGCCTGTGTCAAGTCATGCAATTGCAGCATGTCATTCTAGCAGCCCTTCTGTGACACACGATAACATTTCCAAGAGAAAAGGGGAATAGAGATACAATGACATGAAACTACTGAACGGCATCATTCACATCCTCCCATTCAGCGTACAGAAAACCTTCAAATCCAGTGCAAGTTTAGATGGACAAACTGCCAGTTTTGAATCATTTCAAAGAGCTGTTTCAAGACTCAAGGTTAGGAAAAACAAGTTAAGACTCCCGCAAAAACTTTGCTGCTCTACAGCAGAACCTTCTATGTGACTAGCATGGCATTCAAAGCGCTACATTTGTCTTACCACAAACTACCCATTTTGTGTCAAGTCCCACAGTATGAACCCAACAGCGTCTCCCGCTAGGTGATGCTATGAGAGTCATGCTGTGGTCTCCGAAATGTCAAGGCAACTACCAAAGAAGTCAACCGAGAGTCACCTTTTAATTACAGCCTTGCATTTAAAAAGGATAACAGAAGAAAACAGATTAAACCATCACATTACAAACAGAACCTGAACCACAATAGGATAGTCATGCACAACTACCAGTTAGTAAGAAAAAGGAGTCAGCAAAGGGGGAGGACAACAGAAGGGGGGGAGGGGAGGACACAGGTCACCCATTTCTACATGCCATGCACAGACACTGCAGCATGGCACACACACAAAAATACACACCACTACATCTACTGGAACTACTGGGAGTGCTTGATGCTGAATGATACATACCACCACTCCTTTGTAAGGAGCTGAGAACCTGAGAGGTAAATGCCAGTAGTGCTAAAGAGAGACAAGGAACATTGGCCATGTTACCCATGTGACCACAACAGCAGCAAATACCTAATACTAGGATGGACATGTTGATCTGATCATGATCCTCACAGTGACTACACAAGGAAGGAGAGTTGGGACAAGGACATGGTTAAATAAATCAGTTTTGTATGAAATGAAACTTGATGAGTTTCAGTTCCATCCTCAAATGAGGCTGCCTCTTGTAACCTGAGGCAAACCTCTCATCAGCTTTTCACTGTTACTTTATGCCCTGAAGCATCCAGACCACACTGGAGCAAGCGAGGCAGGTCCAGTATAGGTCTTGGGACTCTTCCTTACCGTGTTCTGTCTCTTGAGTTTGAGCTGGTTGAAAGCCAGAGTCTCGGCATACTCAAGCTGCTCTATCTCCTCCATCTTCTCATTGTAGCGTCTGATCTGCTCATTAATCAGAATCTCCACACACCTGCAGAAGGACAAGACAACACCTCACGTCACAGCAGCAAACAGTATACAGTGATTATGCACATGTTGTATTGTGTTATGTGATACAGTGCAACATGTGCACTGAAGTACAGTGGACAAAAAAAAAAGACAAAAAAAAAAAGACAAAAACTGAGCATTAAAAAAATTAATCTGCAATTTATATGAATTTAATACTGAGCTCAGCTCATCCCTGGCTAAGATTTATAAGACATATCTTAAGTCTATGTGGCTATGGCGGCCTTACGTGGTGGTTTTGGCAACGTCCTTCATGCTCATCAGTGGGTCAGCACTGTCTGGGCAGCGCAGGATACAGGGGGCAAAGACTATGGCTAGAGAGTTAGGAGACATGCGATTGTGAGCCTCCTCTTTAGACACTCTGCAAGAAAAAAGCGTAAATAAATAAATAAATTAAAAAAAAAAAAAAAAACCACATCTTTAGACAAAAGAAAAACAAGTTAATGATAATCATTATAGCCGTTATAATCTTTATTTTGAAGAGCACTTCTCAAAAACACAAAGTATACAATTCTTATAATACAATGTAAGCACAGATGGCCTCACTGGAGTGAAAACTCCACAATCTTACAGTGCACTGAGATAAATGAGACAGCACTGACAGAGTCCCTACCTAACAAGATGGAAGATGAGTCTCTCCAAAGTGTTAAAGTTTGGTGTCGGGAGCTCCTCCAGCACCTTGTAGATAGCATGAAGCTGTTCTTGCTTCTCTGGAAGCTCTACACAGGAGAAAATAGGGCATAGTTTGTAATTTCTTACAATTTATAATAAATAGCAGTCTACCAACTGTCAAATTTTTTTGATTTAAAAAAAAAATTCTTGTTAAATAAAAAATATTTTTACAGTCACTTCCAAAGTTTGGCTTCTTTTATCGACTACCTAACACTATAGTTAACAAAACACTTGAATAATTACTCATAAATCACAGAAAGGCAAATTTTTAGGAGAAAAGCCCACATTCTCTTTATTAATAAACACTGCAACCTAGTGGACACAGATGTCCTTACCAACAGCACGCAGGAAGTCATTGTAATGTGTGAAAGTCATGAGGGGGTCAGGCAGCTCTCTCAACCACTGTTTTACCAGGCCTGTCACCGTGTGGATGGGGTAGTCCTCTAGGCAAATTGTATGGGGATCTAAACAATAACAATGACATCACTGACACAAAATCAGCAAAGAAACCCACACATAATTTAATATGTGCATTTAGGAGTTAAAGTACGGAGGTTATCTTTAATTAAACAAATTAAATGGGATGGAGCCGTTCATTTGAAATTTTGTCCAGAAAAAAATTTTTTTTTTTTTGGGACACTGTCAGTCATTATTATGTCAATGGGACTAACCAGTCTCCAGGCGCTGGTGTAGCTCCTTCATTCGGTTGGCAGAGCCAGACTTGCGGTAGATGCCCTCGGTGTAGAGGCCATTCATCTCCACGTGCTCCAGCATCATCTCCAGTACCATGGGCAATGGGTTCTTGTCGCTGATCAAGTGGCACACACGCACACCAAAGTGCTGGCCCCCGGACTCCTCGTCGCTCTGGAGACAGAACCGGACAGTACTTATCAGCCACTTACAATCGCTGATACTGTAAAATACAATTATGTTCAAATCAAAGACACTTGAATCGAGAATGTTAGCTACACCCTTCTAACTCAGAATACAGATATAGAATAAACCTTTACAATTTAAGTTCTATTTAAAGTATGACATCAACGGGCACATCAACCCACACCTTGATTCAAATGTGTGTCTTCCCTACTTTTCCCGATAACTGACATTTACCTTTTTGACACAGAAGGTGGAACAGTCAGTGACGATTTTGCAAAGGCACTTCTTGTGGCATACCATTTTGCAATCTAGAAAACAACAAGTGCATAAAGAAAAAATCACTAAATTAGAACAGATGTATGACATTTTCAGGTTTTGGGGGCGGATTTGAACACAGATGAAAAGAACAAAAGCCATATTTGAAAGTAAAACTCACAGCTACACATGTAGGCCTTTTCCATGCCCCAGATGTAGGAACTGCACTGGTCACATGACTGCATGATGTTGACCTGATAGTTGCTAAATACATGGTCCAAAGGGCTCTCCATCTATTGAGACAATCAAGTCAATTAATTATGATGCCTGATCTATGATAAGTTGCCATTTTGTAGTTGGCGTTTCTATAAGTAGAGGAAGAGAAATCAAACAGGTCACACTCAAAGCCACTCTCAATGTGGCATACTTACACTCTTATCTTTTTTCCGCCTCTTTTTCCTAGCTTTAGCAGGCTGAAACACAGAAAGCAGGAGCGTAAACACACTGGTTATTCAATTTATTTGTGAACTACTTAACTAATTAAGAGTAACTGTAAATCTGAGTGATTGTGTCTGGACTGTGTTGCCTCACCTTGGCGGGTTCAGCCTCTTCCTTCTTTATTTCTCCTCTGATGAAACCATCTAACACTGACTGGAACAGGTTGACCACCAGCTGGACCTCGCCTTTCTGCGTGTCCCCCGCAAGATGAATCACTCTATTCTGGTAACCTTTCATCAGACCCTTGTAGCCAATAGTGAGTTTCTGGTTAAGGTTAAGCGAGAAGAGGATATGAAGAGGAAGAGGGAGTGGAGAGGAGAGGAGAGGAGAAGCAAATGAGAGCAGAACATGGAGAAGACAACAGGTGTGTGTGTGTGTGTGTGTGTGTGTGTGTGTGTGTGTGTGTGTGTGTGTGTGTGTGTGTGTGTGTGTGTGTGTGTGTGTGTCTCTCTCTCTTTGCATGGACTCACTGGAAGCGAGTACATGGCCTTGACGGTCTCTCTGAACTGCATGGTGGCTGTAACAAAGATGGCTTCTGTGGCAGACAGCTGCTTTCCTCTTGAGCGGAAGTCATTCACCTGCACAGACAAAGGCAGAGACCCATTGACAAAACGCACACACTCACTGAACTGCTGAACCAAGAGCTGTTTATTCCAACAATACTGAAGCCATGGTTCCATCTAAAGATTAAACAAACCTTATGAGTCTGGTTGAAAAGATGAAAATATTCAAATGAGACTCAAAACATATTTCTATTAGCGCCTGCATTATCTGGTTTGGATTTAAATGATCTCCCTGTGTTCAGGAAAAAAATCGTAAAAGATAAGGTTTGACAACATTTATTTGCCACTGGAGAAATTGAAATGACTCATTGTTGTTGTTTGATGGGAAAGTTAACTTTTCCCACCTTAAGTAAATGTAAAAATATCCCCAAATTCTGGATTTTTTATTTTGTTGCCCTATATTTTGGTGTTTACAGCCAGCTTTTGTTGTTCCCAACTTCAAATTAAATGAAGAATAGTTTGATGGAAATCTAAGAGATGTAGCTTTTCAATTTTTCATTTATCTTTTTTTTTTGGAACATACCATTCCCAGTGATATCTCAGAGGATGTCAAATTTTTTTCGTGCTTCAGCCTTTCTTATCACCTCCATTACTACTACTAGAGGCCCCACACAGTGCAGTGCTCAGTGTACCTGGTTGCCCAGAAACTCATCAAGGTGCCGTAGCTCATTGGTGTTTGTGATCTCTCGGTCCAACGAGGCATTCCACTGTTCAGACACCCGCGTGGCTCGGCTGATCTTTATGGTGGGGTTGCGGCTCAAACCTTTACCGGGGGGGTCCCCGTGTGACTGAGAGTGGGAGCGAGATGGGTGTCCAGGAGCGGGGGCTGAAAGGCAGGTCATCACAAAATGAGACAAATTCTTATGTACTTTTCAATGGTTTTATTCATTCGCTTTCCACTTCTCCTCTCAATCTAAACTCGAACCAACGCAGAATGTTCTGTATGTGTTGACAGCGTAATGGAAACAGAATCCTGAGCACCTCCAAGTGCTGTTGCCATTGAGTGTGATCCAGCACAGGGTCACTGTTTACCCAGAAAACAAACAGCATGATTAGTTAAGCCTTTGGAATAATAATAATACACCTGTGTTTTCTTTTCATGTCTCACTCCTACAGGCGTAGTGCGGCAGTTTGCTGAAGGCTCTACAGTGAATTACACAAGTAATGCACCTTTGATTCCAGAGTAGGTGGGTTTAAATAAAGCTGGAGTCGCAGTTTTGACAATTTCCTCCTTTACAGTGAAAAGGGTTTCCATGTCAAGAACAAGTCATTCCCCCAAAGACTCACATCCCTGTATCAACATCCTGTAAAAGAGTCTACACAAAAAAACGACACTCTGACATTTCTAAATGGTGTCTCCTCCCCGAGCCCCAGATGCGCAAATCTCAAATCTTTGACAGGGGGAGAGCAGCACATATGGACACCAGCACAGTTTCCCTCTGTGGAATAATTACCTTCCCCTCCGACTGGCTTTTCATTTAGGGCCTGAGCCATGGTCAAATCTCCATCGTCCGGAGTCTGGGCCTCCTTGTGAGGTCGCTTTTTCAAGATCCTGCTCAGGAAACCTGATGACCTGCATGACACACAAACACAAACCACGCTTTTAAGAATTGAACAGAGGAAAGCAAAAACAGAGTTCAAGTTTAATAGCATGATCTCATAACATTTGTGGACTTGTGTTCAAGCCACGTGCAGGGACACATTTGATTTTCAGAGTAGACTCAATTTCTAAAGGCAGATAAAGTTTTCTTGTCTTAATTGTACAGTATTTTCTTGGTGAGAGTATGACAAAACAGATAGTGTACATCTAACCATAACTGAGAGGGTAGGTATATGGTCTAACCCATGCATTGAGTATTATTCCATTATTCTAGTCTATATTATTGAGAGAGACTCTGTCCTTACAGTGCCCCATATTCACACTCTGCTCCAACTGAATCACCATGGCTACAAAAACAAATTAAAACAAAGCATTCCAGTTGATTCCTCCGTCTGATAAATCTCTGGGCCCATCGAGTGAACCTCACGCACTCATGCATTTCTGGAGCACGAGCCAATCCATTCAAAGTAAATTCAGTTATCAGGAATTTCCGCAATCATGTCTCTTTCCCAAAACAAACCGTCTATGTAGCTACATATATGGTTAAGGGAGAGTGTGCGTAACGCCACATGATGGAGCCAGGGCATGTTTGATTACACAAGAAAAACTGTTTTCCCATGAGCCATCTGGCTGAGACAGACCTCCTAGCAGGTTAAGATGCGACAGTCAAGGATTTATCATGCATGGGTTTCCCTCACAATGCCATCCTTCTACAACATAAACGTGCCCCAGTAACTTGCTATAGTGCCCAATAACCACAGTATAGACACAGCAATGACGAAATAAGGCTTCAGTTGACTCCATTATCTTAGAGTTACGATATTTCCAAAACAGTACAACAGCCTATATGTCAATGGATGTGTAACACTTGCTGCTGCCTCTTGTAACTCTCCACAACAACTATATGTAGTGCCATCACCAGCATTGGTGAGTCCAGTTTAGGGCCAAGGCAAGAGTACCTCTCAGGGGTGGATGGGACGGCAGGGTCCTGGTGACTTGAGCCATCTTGGTGCCTCCTTCTGAAGGAGCCGCCCTTCGACCTGTCAGGTTGGCTCTCTGTAGGGCAGAACACCTGTATAGCAAAGAACAGGGCCTTGTTAAGGAGGCGCTGAATTAGATAAGAATTAGATCTGGAAATGAGAAATTCTTAAAGACACCAATAAAAAGCTGATTTCTGGGAACACTTTGGCTTAACAAGAATTTACATTTGAACATAAAAAGACTAAATGGTTAATTAAAATGCATTTACAGTATTACCTCTCTAGTTGATATGGCACCAGCGCCCTCAGATCCTGGAGACAAGCTGTCTAGGGATGAGGAAGCGGTGAAACTCCTGCAGATAGAGGTACGGAGATAAGATTCAAATCCACTGATGATGAAGAGGTGGAAACACTGGTGTCAGTTACATTAGCAATTTTCTACACACAAAAATTACACACAAATGTTTGTAACTGGAGATCTAGCACATCTCCTCTAGCAATGGTCAAACACAAAAAAGTATCTGGAGCTTAAAATAGAGGTACATGTGATGATGTGACAGACAGAGAAGGCCTACTGTGAATGTTTTTTCTTGCGATGTTCAGTGGAGTGTGGCGGTGGGGGGCTGATGTTCTCCATGCGTCCGCCATCATTCTTCCAGTCCCTCCACTTCTCTGGCTTCTCCTTTATCCCTCCAGGACGGCGCTGCAGGGTTGGTGCACCTGCGGCTTCCCCGTGGCCATTCCTCTCAGCACCCGAGTCGGATGGCTGCAACGCCAGCGTAGACGGACGAACAGGACCGACAGGAGAAGGAGGAGAAGGAGAATTAGCGCCATTCTTCTTCTTGTGCACAAATTCGTAGTGATCCAGCTGTTTGCTTTCTGTCCGCTCCTTCTGCCTGGCGGCCTGTTGGCTTTTGCCTCTTGGCGGAGAAGATTCCTCCTTGTCGATAGCTGAGGTGGAGGCGGCTCGTGCAGTCTCCCTCTGGTTGTGCTCCAGCCCCCTCCGTCTCCTCTGTTCTCTCTTTTCCTGGCTCCTGGAGGCTTGACCCTTGTGGACCGGGACAGGTCGTGTCCTTTTTTGCTGCTGCTGGGGAGGCATGGGGATAGAGCCTGGAGTGGCGTGGTGGGTAACTAAGCTCTTTTCTGGAGATGGGGGAAGCACAGCTACCTCGGAGTTCACCCAATCATCAGGAGTGGCTGGGTTCAATTCTGACTCTCTCAGTACCTGATTCTCCACATCTTCCTCCTCCTCCTCTTCCTCATCCAGCTGGTTTTCGGTGCCAGTCAGAGTACCGTTGGTCTCCATGTCAGATCTAGGGGATGAAGAGTCGCCGCCATCCTCCTCCTCTCCCAGCCCTTCATCCTCCTCATCCAAGTCTTCTCTTTTCATTTCTTCCTCCTCTGGTAAACTGGCTGCAGCCTCTCCATCCTCTGCTCCTTTCTCCTCCTCTGTCCCCAAGGCAGGGGTGCTATTCTCTTGTTGGCGTTCATCCAATGTCTCTTCTGTGACTAGTTCGATATCTGGATCCTCCCTGGTTTGAGGTTCTACCTCCACGCTGTCTGCTTGCTTTAGCCTTGCTATCTCATCTTCCACTGCTTTCTCCCTTGCTTTCCTCTCCTCCTCCTGCCGTAGTCTCTCCTCTTCTTCCTCTCTCACTGCCTCTTCTTCGGCCTCCCTTGCTAGCCTGGCTGCCTCCTCTTCAGCTCTCCTCCTTGCTTCCTCCTCTTCTGCTCTCATACAAGCCTCCACTTCCTCCTCCTTTTTCCTTCTCTCCTCACGCATGGAATGGCACCTGTGCAAAAAGATAGTAGAGAAAGGACTGTCATACATCCTTATCTTGATATGAATATTAACACTGAGCAATACAAAAATCCTTTGGCCAGGGTTTCTTACATTACATTTCAGGTATCTATGATTCATTATCTATGACAATTCTGTAAACAGAAATTCATCACTCATCTGATTTATAGATGTTTCAGACATACTTTTAACACTATACCGAATATAAAAAATCTGTGCTGGAAACAATCTGAACACAATCTGCACAAGTGTCTGGGTGTTGTTACCTCCTGCGTGCCGAGTGCCCTCTGACTAGGGCTTGTATCTTAGTGATGCCTTGTCTATGGTGCTGGTAATGTGCCCTCTGCCTGGATCCCCTCCACATGGCCTGGATCAGAATGGCTGCTCGCTGCCTCCGATCCTCTTCGTAGTACCTTCGCCATGAGCGCTTAAGGGGGGAGCAAGAGTGGCTGTTAAGAGCACAGTACATGCCCATTCTTCTAAAGAAACAACATACATTGAAACATAAACAAAATTAATATACTGATTTAAGTATTACTAAAAGGGGGCAAGCAGTGATTGTGGAGATTATAGAAGTGGATTTGTGAGCCCATGACGGCTTGTTTGAATCTGCTGGCAGTCCGAGAAAATCTGGTTGGGTAAAGCGAATGGAAAATGCTAATCGCCTTCTGCCATAAGACATAGCTAAAATAAAGGGAAATTGTTAAGAGGTGTTGCTGGGGAGACTGTTCAATAGATTCACACTATCCTGAGTGTGTTCACCATGTTGGTGTGAAAACTGAGGTTAAAATGGACCCCCCCCTTTTATCCCCAATTGTACTTGGCCAATTACCCTATTTCCCGAGCAGTCCCAGTTGCTGCTCGACCCCCTCTGCTGATTCGGGGGGACTGCAGGCTACCACATGCCTTCTCCGATACATGTGGAGTTGCCAGCTGCTTCTTTTCACCTGACAGTGAGGAGTTTTGCCAGGGGGACGTAGCGTGTGGGAGGCTCACAGTATTTCCCCCAGTTCCCCCTCCCCCCTGAACAGGCATCCCGGCCGACCAGAGGAGGCGCGAGTGCAGTCACCAAGACACATACCCACATCCGGCTTCCCACCCGCAGACACGGCCAATTGTGTTTGTAGGGACGCCCGACCAAGCCGGAGGCAACACGGGGATTCGAACCAGCGAGCCCTGTGTTGGTAGGCAACGAAATAGACCACCATGCTACCCAGACGCCCTTCTCAAAAGTTTATTGGCCATAGCAAAACTACTAAAGGAGGTGGGACGTTTTACAGTTTTGCAAATTAAAGTGGGTTGGTGGCCACCAGTATTTGGTTGCATTGGGAAGCTCAATACAATGCAATTTACAATAAATTAAAAATTCCCCAGACAGAAACGTTAAAAACAAGCCCTATATTGTTGATTGTTATGTATCGCTACCTGGATTAAGGTGGCTGCCAGCTTCATGTCTAAGAAATCCTTCCTTTGCAGGTGGGCTCTAAACCACCGCTGTAGAAAGATGATTTTACGCATCACATCCTTGTGCAGTGTGTCCTGTAGCTTCTGCCGCTCCGGCTCTTTCAGGTAGACCTGTATAGAAAGTCGCAACAGGGAGGGGACAGTATGAGCTGCTATGCACCAATAATGCTGCAACAAAAACACATCTCACATCATGGCACATTTTACAACTCACAACCACGAGTATTAGCAGGAGTTTGTTGCCAACCTTAGTTTTGCCTATTTGGTAGGTGGTGGGGTCAAGGCCCATCTTCACAAACAGCAATGAGATATCCTCTTTGGAGACTTTAGAGTTCTGGGGCAGCAGGACCCTGAACTGCTCTATGAACTCCTGGAGGGACAAGACAACAAAATTATATTTAAAAAAAAAACCCAAACTAAACAGGCTGGTGAAGGGAGTTCTTTAAATCTCAATGAATCATTTGTGGCAGAGATGAATAATAAAATGAACAGTATGAGGATGGACATCACTGTTGAAAATGAGGTGCAACATAATTTTCAAGAGTACAATGCATCATTGCTACATGGGGTGTCTGGTAGGCCAACCTTACCTGGAATGTGAACTTGGCTCCGTAGCCTGACCTCCTGATGCGTACCGTCTCCAGCATGCCTGTGTAACGCAGCTGCTGAAGCACCAAGGCCTCATCCAGAAACATCTCCTTCTGCTCATATAGAATGGCATGGGAAGCATATTTGTTATGTTCTTACCAGCTGTTAAAATTTCCTTTATTGCTCAAAATCATCACTATGATTGAGAAGGACTGAGCATTTACAAGATGTCCTTTTATATCAGCATTACATTGTTAGGGCCGAGTACTGTTTAACATTTTGTGTTAACTGTCTTTGATTTTATACTTTGATTGATACTTTGTATGATTTTGTGTACTTTGTGTGTGTACTTTGGTGATACTTAATAGCAGTTCTAATACTAAACTCTTGTCACAAACTTTCGTTGTTGAATGACAGTACATTTTATGACATACTACAGTAAAATTACTCCGTTTAACATTTGCATCGCCGTATGATTTCCGTCACAGAAATCCTTCCTTCAGTAAAATTGTAATTAACTAGAGAAAACAGACTTTTACTCTGATAGTTAAACTCCAGAATTTGTCCTTTTTGATGCCTTTTGATAGCTTGTGCAGTCTCTAACATAGTAAAAACATAACTGGTACAGTATTTATAAATCAGTTTTTCCAATTACCAGTTATTGACACTGGCAAGTCCTTACCTTTTCAGCATTGGAGCGAATGCAGCGGATGAAGAAAGGCTCTGCTCTTCCCAGTGTTTCCAAGAGTTTGGTCAGAGAGGCCTGAGGAATACAAAAGAGGTCTCATTGAATGTGTGAGATCTGTTGGAAGATACAGTTGATGAAAAAGAGTAAGGTTTTTACCGTATATTGGGAAAAAAAAGGGATAGTGGTCTGCACTCAAATTGTCTAAAAGAAGTGTGTGTGTGTTTTGTTTTTTTTTAAGGATAGAGCTCCATCCTTTATTCCTCATTCTGTTTGATATACTATGTGACTAACTGTTTTCAAATAACCAGACAAAGTACAAGGTGGTTCTCTTCATATCTTCCATCCATCTGTCCAAGTCGCTTATCCCAACCGGGGTCACGGGATGCTGGAGCCTGTTCCCATTGGGCGGCAGGCGGAGAGACACCCTGTACAGGCCACCTGTCCATCACAGGGCCGACACACACACACACACACATTCACACCTAGGGACAATTTAGTATGGCCGATTCACCTGACCTACATGTCATTGGACTGTGAGAGGAAACCGGAGCACCCGGAGGAAACCCACGCAGACACGGGGAGAACACAGGATGACCCGTGACAACCCCCAAGATTGGACTACCCCGGGGCTCGAACTCAGGACCTTCTTGCTGTGAGTGACCACGCTAACAACTGCGCCACCATGTCGCCTCTCTTTATATCTTTATTAAAATTTATACTGCAAATAACATTGTGGGGTTTTATTGTAAGGTCACCTGAAACTGGGCGCTGATGCTGGGAGTTTTCTTCTTCTTGTGCAGGTGGAGAAGAGACTTGGTGGTGCGATCATGTAGCGTCAGGCCCACAATGAACTTCAGAGACCGGGAGTCAAGCAAGTGCTGCAGGGAGAAGTTTAAACACCACGTCATTTGTGTTCAGTCATCGCTTTACATAATACTTTGTGTTCACTAGGCCACCACCAAGGTGTTTTACACTGTCATGGATGATCGTAACAGTGTGAAATCTTCAATTGAAAAGAACTGTCAAAGTATACCAAAACCTGAAAAACATTTTAATTATCATAGTAAGGGCAAGTTAATGTGATTATAACTGTAATATCAAAGTATCATTAGTTTGTCTCTCTCTGAATAAGAGCTTGTCTCACAGTTACCAGGTTTACCTTAGGGATGATCTGCTTCTGTTTGGTGTTCTTGTTTTTTCTGTGGAGGAGGGGGGGGAGTAGATGAGTGCTGAGTTAAAAAAAATGACAGAAGTAATATGCCTGAGGTTGGAGGATTTGGGAGGTGGTTAGTAAGGTGGGTGAGACTTCATCATGCGCCGTCGGTCAGTCAGGAGATGAAGGTTTGGACCTAGAATGATGGGATGAATGATGGAGAGAAGCATTGTTTGAATAAAGGAGAGAGGAAGGATGGTGGGGATGGGGGAGCCAGTGGGGAGGTGGGATGTGGAATACAGCCAGCCAATCACTTCCACCTCCATACAAACAACCGATTCCTGTTTTCATGCGCTGGCTTTCATGACTAGATGAGGGGCTTTCCATTACAGTGTGGTTTATGATTCCACTGTTGCCATGTCTCAAACTGCACATCTTACAGTACACTGCGACATGCTTAATCACCACTCAGGCCAACTTCAGACAGATGCTCTCGGCCCCACATGCCAACACATTCCCGATGTGGACTATTTTGTTCATGCAATAGCTAAGACATGCAGCTAAGACAGGCGTTATACCTTCAGCCTTCAAAATGGTCAAAATATTTAAAAAACACAACTAACTAGGTAGAATATTTTATGGTATTCTTGCAATAGCAACAAACTAAACCCACAAGCAACAACATTAACTTTTTTCATACGCTAATGCTACCACTGACTGTTAACCACCCTTGGTTATAGTCTTGGCTTCACTTCCTGGTTTGTAAGTTTTTGTCTTTCATTTTATGACTATAGCCTGGGTTCCTCTGTTGGACCTTTTTTCCAGCTGACCTTGCAAGGTTCAGTTGTGCTGCTGTTTATGAACATGTGGTCATCAACACTGCTGATCTTTTGCCTGTCATCTATACAAAGGGTGCATCTAAAACCCTTCAATAAGTCTTAGCATTACATGAAATGACACTTGACTTCAATTGAAGCTTTTAATATGCAACGGTAACTTTTAAAAATATTCTGAGGGCTGGGCTGAACTAAACTGGTCTGTTCTAGGTCAAGATGGACAAGGAAAGTCTGCAATAGCCTACACAGATGCAAACAAGCCACACTGGGCTCAATTGAGCCACGTCAGAAGGTCATAAGAGCACTAGACTAGACTAGACTGGACTGGAAAGGAGGTTGGGGTAGTGGTGGTGGTGGGGTATGCCTGGTCTGTCTGCTGGCAGACTCACTGGAGGATGTGTCGAGGGAAGCGGAGGCGACCCAAGGACTGCAGCAGTCTGCGAGGATCCTCACCATCCAGCTGCAAGTCCTTTATGGAGCTGATGATCTGAGCATGCATGTCCCTAATCACACATATACAGCAATAGAGAGGAAGGGGGGGAAAGGGTGGTGCGGAGGGCAGGAGTAGGAGAGAGAGAGAGAGTGAGAGAGAGAGAGAGAGATAGAGATGGAAGGGGAAGGGATGATGGGATGTTTTAAAAAAGGCAAAAAGAAGAAAGGAAAAAAATATAAAGCAGGTGTGAAACACCAATGTTAAGACAACCTGGAAGTGAAAACATAGATCGCCACCAAAGAGCCCCGTTACACAGGTGAGGAGCAAATGCTACAGGATGGTTGAGAGTCTAGAGCATTGAGAGGAACTTCAACTCCAACAAACTCAGGTCTGCTCCTCAGGGAGAATAATCCACTTTGGGTTCTCTCGCTATTCACGTTTAAACATAGAAATGACACCAACACAACAGACCACTCAACCATGCTACCTTGTCCTCTCTAAGAAGAGTAAAAGTGAATGAGAGAGTGAAAGTGAGAGAAAGACAGACGTAGGAAGTAAGACTGGTACATGGTGGTTGTTGAGGAGTATTCACACAGACAGCCTTGCCAGTGTCATGGTGAGCATGCAGAACCGAGCTGAAGCTCAGTGTGGTGGGCCATCTTGTCTCCATGCTGGGGTTGTTACTGGCTGTATGTTTGCTATCTGTTACCGGGGGAAGCTGTTTTCACTTGTGGTACTTCAGTAGGGACTGGTGTTATTGGAAGTCAGGGTTCCTTGATTGGGAGTGGGGTTACATTGGAAACTGGGCCTGGTGAAGTTAATGTGGAGCGGCTTTGAGGTCTCAGACCCAAGTCCATGCAATGCTGGTCTATACTTACCCCATTACTGATCATTAACAAAGGGGAGGTCAGGCAGGAGAGGAATGGGTAATATGTGAATGGCCACATGAAAGAAACCAGACCTCAATATTTGTCTCAGTGTTTGCAGATCTGAAAGCGACTGGAAGCATTTAAGCTGATATACAGTGGCTTCAGAAAGTATTCAAACCTTTCCCTTTTTACACACTTTATTGTGTTGTAAATTTAATTTTAAATGGATAAAATTGGCATTTTTGCCCATTAATCTACACTCAATAACCCATAATGACAAAGTGAAACCATGTTTTCAGACATTTTTGTAAATTTATTAAAAATCAAAAACGGAAATCTCTCATTTACATAAGTATTCAGACCCTTTACTGTGGGACTCCAAATTGTGGTCAGGTGCATCCTGTTTGCTTTAATTATCCTTTAGATGTGACTAGAACTTGACTGGAGTCCACCTGTGGCAAATTGAATGGACACACCTATGTACAGTGCATCCGGAAAGTATTCACACCCCTTCACTTTCCCCACATTTTGTTATGTTACAGCCTTATTCCAAAATGGATTAAATTCCTTTTTTTTCTCATCAATCTACATACAATACCCCATAATGACAAAGTGAAAAAGGTTTTGTAGAAATTTTTACAAATTTATTAAAAATAAAAAACTGAAATATTGCATGTACGTAAGTATTCACACCCTTTACTCAGTACTTGGTTGAGGCACCCTTGGCAGCGATTACAGCCTCAAGTCTTCTTGGGTATGAAGCTACAAGCTTGGCACACCTATATTTGGGGTATTTCTCCCATTCTTCTCTGCACATCCTCTCGAGCTCTGTAAGGTTAGATGGGGAGCATCGCTGCACAGCTATTTTCAGGTCTTTCCAGAGATGTTCAATGGGGTTCAAGTCTGGGCTCTGGCTGGGCCACTCAAGGACATTCACAGACTTGTCCCAAAGCCACTCCTTCATTGTCTTGGCTGTGTGCTTAGGGTCATTGTCGTGTAGAAAGGTAAACCTTTGCCCCAGTTTGAGGTCCTGAGCGCTGTGGAGCAGGTTTTCATCAAGGATCTCTCTGTACTTTGCTCCATTCATCTTTCCCTCGATCCTGACTAGTCTCCCAATTCCTACCGCTGAAAAACATCCCCACAGCATGATGCTGCCACCACCATGCTTCACTGTAGGGATGGTATTAGCAAGGAGATGAGAGGTGCCTGGTTTCCTCCAGACGTGACGTTTGGCATTCAGGCCAAAGAGTTCAATCTTGGTTCCATCAGACCAGAGAATCTTGTTTCTCATGCACTGTCAACAGTGGGACCTTATATAGACAGGTGTATGCCTTTCCAAATCATGTCCAATAAATTGAATTTACTACAGGCGGACTCCAATCAAGATGTAGAAACATCTCAAGGATGATCAGTGGAAACATGATGAACCTGAGCTTAATTTTGAGTGTCATAGCAAAGGGTGTGAATACTTATGGATATGCAATATTTCAGTTTTTTATCTTTAATAAATTTGCAAAAATTCCTACAAAACCTTTTTCACTTTGTCATTATGGGGTATTGTGTGTAGATTGATGAGAAAAAAAGGAATTTAATCCATTTTGGAATAAGGCTGTAACATAACAAAATGTGGGGAAAGTGAAGGGGTGTGAATACTTTCCGGATGCACTGTATATAAGGCCCCACAATTCACACTGCACGTCAGGCCAAAACTAAGCCATGAAGTCCAAGGAACTCCTATAAATCTCCGTGATAAACTTGTGGTGAGGCATAGATCAGGGAATGGGTATAACATCATTTCTAAAGCTTTGCGTGTTCCCAGGAGCACAGTGGAAACAGAAAATGTTTGGAATCACCAGGACTTTTCCTACAGTTGGCTGTCTGGCCAAACTGAGTAACCAGGCAAGAAGGTCCTTGGGTCAGGGAGGCGGCCAAGAACTCAACAGTCACTCTAACAGAGCTTTGGAAGTCTTCTGCAGAGATGGGAGAACCTGCCAGAAGGACAACATCTCAGCACTCCATCATTCAGGCCTTTATGGTAGAGTGGCTAGACCTAGACGGATGCCACTCTTGAGTGAAAGGCATGCTAAACAGCATTTAAAGGATTCTGAGAACATGAAAAAGATTCTCTGGTCTGATGAGACAAAAGTGAACTCAAGGAAGAACTCCAAGCACCACGTCTGGCGAACACCTGGCACTGTTCATCATCTGGCTAATACCATCCCTACGGTGAAACATGGTGGTGGCAGCGTCATGCTATGGGGGTGTTTCTCAGTGGCAGGGACAGGGAGACTGGTCAGAACTGAGGGAGGGATGAATGCAGCAACATACAGAGGCCCTTGAAGAAAACTTGCTCCAGAGTGCATGTGACGGTTCACCTTTTAGCATGACAATGACTGCAGCATACAGCCAAGACAATGCTGGACTGGCCTGGGGACAAGTTTCTGACTGTCCTTGAGTGACACAGTCAAAACTCAAGACTTAAACCCCACAGAATATCTGTGGAGAGACCTGAAGATGGCGGTTCACAGACACTTCCTATCCAATCTGACGGAGCTTGAGAGGATCAACCAGAAAGAAGGGGATAAACTGTGGAAATCCAGGTGTGCAAAGCTTGTAGAGACTGACCCAAAAAGACTTGAAGCTGTAATTGCTGCCAAAGGGGCTTCTACAAAGTACTGTTATCCTCTTTCAATGTTGTATTTTCTAAATTGTGTACACACAACATCCATTGCACGTCTGTCCGTCTTGGGAAAGAGATCCCTCCTGTGTTGCTCTCCCTGAGGCTTCTTCCTATTTTTTCTCTCCGTTAAAGGCTTTTTTTTTTTTAGGGAGTTTTTCCTTATCGAGGGTCTAAGGACAGGATTTTGTACTGCTGTAAAGCCCACTGAGGCAAATTTGTGATATTGGGCTATACAAATAAAACTGACTTGACTTACTAAATTAAGGGTGTGAATATTTAAATAGAGATTTCCATTTTTAATTAATAAATTTGCAAAAAATTCTAAAAACAGCTTTCACTTTGTCATTATGGCTTATTGAGTAAAGATTGATGGGCAAAAATGGCAATTCTATCCATTTAGAATTAAATCTACAACATTAAATGTGGAAAAAAGTGAAAGGGTCGGAACACTTTCTGAAGCCACTGTCACCCCAGGGTGCCTAGACTGGAGGTGTTTGACTTATGATGCAAGTATTCATCAAGATCAATCCAACAAAGGCATTTCAGATCTGAAAATGAGACGGGAGGCTATGTTTCTGAAAGGCCATCATTTGGTACATTCTGCCTGGCTTGGTTCAATTCTGAGAAGGCTCACATATTGTTCTATTTTACTAGAGGCCTCTGTGTGTGTATGTAGATGAGGGTGCATTTCCAACACTCCTTGTCAGTAATCTGGGTGGCTAATGAGACCAGGCCAATGCAAACACTTTCCTTCGCTCTATAGTAAGAATAATATATGTGGGTAAAGAGAGATTATTGTGGCTCCAAGTAACAGAGTTTTGCAGTGATTACAGTGATAGAAGCCACTGTTCCAGGGGCTTAGATAAGCCCCTGTTCCAGGGGCTTAGATACAACAAGCATATACGTATACTTCTATACAACTCACTTGCAGTAAAACAAAATACTACCCATTATCTGTTACATTTACAGAAGCGCATTTGTGTATTGACTATCTGAAACTCTTAAAAAAAAAAGAAGAGAGATTAATGAACATCTGTTTGACAGACAACTCATCAGTTTCAAAGCCGCTGAGCTATGATTATGTGCCTTTTTTTAATGTGAGCAAACTCAAAATAGGAACAAATCAGTATCTACCACCCATAAAAAACTACATCCCTCCTGCTTGACCTCATGCCTTTAGTCCCTTCTCCTGTCCTCCAGTTCACTTACTTCTTACTCTCATAGCTAGCAAAGATGTCTTCCAAGGCCTCTAGAGGGCGCTCCTCTGAATGATCAAAGTAGAAATCGAGCACAGAGGCTCGTCTGTGGAGGGTAGAGGAGAGAACCGCACACCAGGGTCACAGAAAGATGGAGAAAAACAATGACTATGGGCAGACTGGATAAGGTGGGAGAGGATTCACATGTCAGGATGGTGTCACGAAGGTTCACAAAACGCAGGACGCAATTACTGTATTTGGTGTGTCAATCACAGTTGAATCCCCTCTCACCTCTTCCTGTGCCACAGGGTGAAAGGCCCAAAGTCCACCTTTCAAGTAGAAAATTTTCTCATGGATAGAGAGCACCAATAGTGGAAAGGTGCATGCTATAGTTGGAAACATCACCAGTTCAAGATGGCAGAATGTTTGTTAATCCCTATGAAAACGATATTCCTTTTGTACTACAGTGCCGAGCATTATGGTAATAAAATATTGAGTGAATAGGCCAGGTTCTTGAGCTTTATCTCCATAGGTGCTGTGGGAGCCAGACAGTGATCTAAGGGAAACTGGCAGTTTGCCTTCAGGGCAAAGACACCTGCCAAATTCGTGTCACAAGTAGAAAAACAACAAGAAAGTGAGAAGACCATATTAAAGTGTTTTTCTTCACACACACACACACGCACGCACGCACGCACGCACGCACGCACACGCACACACACACACACACATATATATATATATATATATATATATATATATACATACATACACACACACACACACACACACACACACATATATATAAAACTTTGTTAAAAGAAACACTCAATGGTAGGGAAAGTGCTCAATAAATAAGGAGCGCCAGCTGATGATTGCTTATGGCATGAAACATGCTTGTATTGTCTCAAAGAATTTACTTGACTCACTGAATTTTATTTATATATATATAGCGTTTTTTCTTTTTGGAAATCATCAATGGTGTTGATAAAAGTGCTCAACAAATGAGGAGCGGAATATCAAGATATATATCCAGTGATTCGAATAAATTCTTTAACAGACAGTACAAGCCTGTTTCATGCCCTAAGCAATCATCAGCTGTGTCAATGTGATAAAACAACAATGTTTTATCACATTGGCAGCTGATGAGTGCATCATGCACGAAACAGGCTTGTACTGAAATGTATTAGTTTTTTCCTACATCTATCTTAATATTCCGCTCCTTATTTGTCATTTTTTGAGCACTTTTATCAACACCATTGATGGTTTCCGTAAAAAAGCACTATGTATATCCATCTATATCTATCTATCTATATATATATATCTATATATATATAAACACACACACACACACCCATCCATCCATTATCTGAACTGCTTATCCTGCTCTCAAGGTCGCGGGGACGCTGGAGCCTATTCCAGCAGTCATTGGGCGGCAAACATCAGACGCCTTATGCCTCCGTTTCCCAGCTAATTAGTCCCTCTGAATTACTGGTGTGTGTGTGTGTGTGTGTGTGTGTGTGTGTGTGTGTGTGTGTGTGTGTGTGTGTGTGTGTGTGTGTGTCTAGTCTTACTTGTAAATTCTCTCTACAGGGGCATTGGACCTTTGAAGCTCTCCTAATGGAGTCCTTGAGGTACGGCGGACAACACCTACAGAACACACAAACAGAAATGCAACTAACTGTTGACAGAAACAACAACACACTTCTCAAAAGTAGGTTTTCTGTCAGGAAAAAGGCTAACTAGGGACACATGACTACAATCATTTTTCTTGTTTTGTTTTCTGTCTTTTTGTTTAATCTTGCTAATCCACATTAAAATAGTTGCCTACGTCAATGGGCCACTTCTGACAGTACCAAAATAGTCTGAAAGAATGAGGCTTGCAGGAAGAAAAAAAAAAGACAAAAAAAAAGACAAAATCTCCTAAAAGCCCTGGGTTTCAGGCCTGTATGACCCTCAGTGCCCTGGTGTAAAAGACTAATTACCAAGGAAAGAAATTTGCAAACTGTAATTCTCTGAAGCCATGGCATACGCTGCACTCTGAAAGCCTTAGCCATCTATGGTCTTAACACATACTTTATATCACATTCCACAGTGATTTTCTAAAACTGACTTGCAAAAACTATGAGCAGTGCAACAAAAGTCAGAGTCAGACTCGGGTTGAAGTGACTTGTGTGAAAGGGATTGTTTGTGTTTTTTTGACCAGCTGTAGTAGGACAATTCAGACGAGTTGTCAATCACAGCAAAAGTTATGAGACAATATAAATCTTCAGCACCCTTTCAATGCATTCTTTGCATTGTGTTGGTAAAAGCCACCCATCTGGTTATAGCAAATGCCAAGGCTTACTTGCCAATATTATTAGATGCAGATTTGGGATGATTACACTACACTGACAGTGTACCTGCAGTTTTGGAAGCCCAGCGGCGGCCAGCCTCGTTGAAGGCAGCCATGCCCCTAACAGTGGCACGCAGGATGCCCCACCGAAACATGGCCACCGGGTCCATGCCGATGAGCTGGCGTACGTATGCTCGGTCACTGCTCCGCAAAAGGGCCACAATGTCTGGACGCATGTGGTCTGTGTTCTTCTCCCGGAAATCCTGATGGATTCAAAAAACATGTGGGATGTTCACAGACACCAAACACAGACACACACACAAATAAAATGGACCAACAAAAGTTCTTAGATCTATTTTAGGGCAAGATGTCTAAGTAGATGTAGTTACAGCCAATGGTTGTTAAATATCCCACAGGTTTCCCACAATTCCTTGACCCAGGCACAGTCTCAAGTGTTCCTCCTTACCTTGAGCTGATACTTGACCTTCCCAGCAAAGTGGCGGATGACAAAGGCAGGCTCCATGACCGGTGTGGGAACAAAGTACTTGTTCCCTTGGTGCTGCTGCTTGAACTTGGCCAGTAGGGTTTTATCTGTGGCATGGGGAAAACTGGAAAATAAAAGAAACAAAGAGAAGGGAAGAGAAAGAGGTGGTTGAGGGTACAGGTGGAACGTAGGAAAAGGGAGGCCGGGGGGAGATCAACAAAAGTGCTCTTATTGTTTTCAATCTGGTTCAATAAACAATTCACTAATCTTTGTTTCTCCCCTCACTGCAATTTCCAGGCATAAATCATTCCATAAAAAAGACACCAACACTAAAATGTCAAACAAAAACCGCAATTATGCTAACCTCTGGAGACACGGTCCCCATACTGCAGCCAGTAACAAAAGGAGAACCCTCATTATGACGTTCCCACTCTTACTCAAAAAAAATTTTTTTTTTTTAAAATGAAGTCTACAAATGAAGACGAGACGACAAAAACTATATGATGTAAAAAATAAAGCTTTTGTCTTGCTTACTTGCTCTCCTCATCCAGCAGGTAGAGCAGTCCAGTGGGCTTCTTGCTGATTAGGTGAATACAGCCAACGTTGTCTGTGTAGTCAATGTTGTGCCAGGTAATGCCCTCTGCCTGGTATTCTTCCTAGAGAACAGGATAGAACATTCTGGTAAAAAAAAAAAGCTAGGGATATCATAGAGATTAATGCTACATTCACAATAAAACTATGGTTTAAAAATAAACTGACTTTTTTTTCGACAAAAAGTCTATCAGACCAATAGAGCTCACCTGCTCCAGTTTGAATATGTGCTGGTTAAAGTAATACTGCAGCTGCTCATTAGCATAGTTGATACAGAACTGCTCAAAGCTGTTGGTCTCAAAGTCCTCAAAGCCGAAGATGTCCAGGACGCCAATGGACAAGCACTGGAAAACAAAAAGAGGACTTAAAAAGCACTAAAAACCAACCATATAAGGAATACATGACAATTTTCACCTCAAAGATGTAAGCAGTACAATGTGCAACTGCCATGTCAAGGGAGTTGTGTTCAAGGGTAAGGTTGGTTCATTATTGCATCTTAATTTGGATATTCATGTTTCAATCCACTGCTTAGGGCTTAGAGAGCACGCAGGTTCCATATAGAACAGGAAAAGTTGTGTCCTGAAAGGGTAACTCTTATTACTAATTACTTTCAGGATTGTTTTGTATGTGTGCATGTGTGTATCTCTCACTGGAACAGATTCCTCCATGTCTTTCTTGTTGAGGAGTGCGTGATTGATGCGCAGGACGATCCAGTCAAACAAGGCGCTGTACAGAGATTTGGCCATGGAGTCTCTGGCTGTGATAGCCTATGATAACAGACGAGAGGGAGAGAGTCAGAGAGAGAGGGAGAGAGAGAGAGGCGGAGAGAGAGAGAATGGTAGTTACAACGTGATCTATAATCTTAGAGAATAAAGCTTAATTATTGACTTTACAGGATAGAGACAGAGGAGCTGGTATATGATATGAAGCTGAATAAGACTGCACTGAAAAAATGTAGGAAAAATGTGGAGGCAGTTGTAGGATGAGGAATCAAGATAAAGAGAAATGGCCAGTGCCTTACCTCAGTGTGGCTGTAAGGGAGAATCAGCTTGTCATTGACTGTCACTGTTTTCCTCTTTGTCAGCGCCTCCACCAGCAACTCTTCCTTGACCTGAGATGGATTGTGCACGTTAATACGACAGACACATCAAGTCAGACAAGCAGGGAGGGATAGGCATGCTCATGTACACTGAGGAATGCATGCAAGCACGCACGGTTAACACACACAAGCACATTACCTTTAGCAGATCAGAGAGGGTAGCCAGAACCTCTGGGGGGCCCACGTCCAACCCCTCGTCCCGGCCTGTTGACTTCCTGCTGTAGGTGACATTTCCCAGGTACAGAATGGCCGACAGCACAGAGAAGATCCTGCATTATGGACGCAGAAGTTTGATAAATATGCTGATGGAAAATAAAGTTATGTATTCGCATGAGGTATGCAGAAACTATGCTATATAAATGCTTTCACTGCCCACTTTGTCTTTTTTTTGGGATCCCCCCCTGCTTTTCTCCCCAATTGCACCCAGCCAATTACTTCACTCTTCCGAGCCATCCCGGTCGCTGTTCCAACCCCTCTGCTGATCCGGGGAGAGCTGCAGATTATCACATGCTTCCTCCGAGACATGTGGAGTTGCCAGCCGCTTCTTTTCACCTGACAGCGAGGAGTTTCGCCAGGGGGACATGGCGCGTGGGAGGATCACACTATTTCCCCCCAGTTCCCCCTACCCCCTGAACAGGCACCCCAACCAACCAGAGGAGGCGCTAGTGCAGCGACCAAGACACACAGCCACACCCGACTTCCCACCCGCAGACATGGCCAATTGTGTCTGTAGGGATGCCCGACCAAGCCGGAGGCAACACGGGGATTTGAACCGTCAATCCCCGCGTTGGTAGGCAACGGAATAAACTGCCACGGCCCCACTTTGTCTTTTTTATGCCTCACTTGAATATCCCATTATCCACAGCACATGCCTTTAAATGAACCATATTTGATCTGGCTCATTTGCTAAATGTGCAGTAAACTCAATGGAATAATTATTATTATTGTATTAAGGGTATATCTGTAAAATAATTTTTAATCTGACCACTAGGTCCTTTTTCATAAAATCATTATTTCTGGTCATGTGACTAATTAACCAAGTAATCTGAATGTAATGTATTGACTGGAAAAAAAAGGTATCAGGTCAGATTTTCTAGCATGTTACTTTCTTTCCAGTCAAAAGAGATTTTCTGTACAATCATGCTCATGTTACACACTGCATTTTGAGTGTGTGTGTGTGTGTGTGTGTGTGTGTGTGTGTGTATATGTGGGTTGGTCTGCTCACTGTCTCTTGGTGGCAGGGAGGAAGCCAACCATCTCCATGGCCTGCTGCAGCCTCTCAAAGTCATGGCGCAGGTCCTCCTCATCTTCTATCTTGAAGTTTTGCTGCAAAGGCAGTGGGCAGAACAGCGACATAGGGAGAAGAAACCGAGGTGTTGAAAGGGGCGAGTGCAAGTTAAAGAGAAAGAAGAGGGAATCAGAAACCCAGGCAGGAAAAAAAAAGAAAGAAAAGAAAACGTAAGAATTTAAGGCCATAGAAGGATGGGGAAAAAAAGAGTGATGAGGAACATGGGGTGGGGTGTGGGGGGTAGCAAAAGAGGAGACACAAAGGGTGCTTGATTAATATGCAGCGCACACATGAGCAGGAAAAGGGAAGCTGGGAGCATATGCAGTCCATTCAGCGGCAAGACAGTCACCCTGAATACTAAGCCCTCTCACACTGAACAACACGTTCACCTTCAAGGTCATATCGCACATACACACAAACACAACAACAAATTCAGAGAGAACACAATCCAATCAGGTTTGCAAGAGTCTCAAGAATGTTGTGCTAATCCAATTTGAATAAATGGCTTTAGTAAGCTCAATTTTGTTTTAGTGGACACATTCAGATGGGCATTTACTGGCGCGCTGGACACAGTGAATGGGATTCAATGAATATAAATGAGATGAAAAGCGGCAACCAAAGTCAGGCGACACAGAGACGAGATGTGCAGCGGTTGGATTTTTTAGCCTTTATGCTAAAATGGCCTTGGTCCTGTAAATAAGTTTTAATGGGACAGTGCCATACCTGCTTGAGGTAGAGGTAGTCTTCGGGTGGCAGCAACTTAAACTCCTTCCGTTCCTCCTCGGACGCTCCCAACAACAGGTAGTAAAACACGTGGTAGTTCCTGAAAATGCACAATGCACATCTTCTTAGGATACTTCACATGTATTGTATTCACACCAAGTTAAAACAACTGCAAAGTGTTCCTGACGCTGATGAACCCATGCCCTTCAAACACTTCAAATAACAGAACATCAGTGCTAGTTTGCATCACTAGCTGGTGAACAGCAATCAATGGATGCCCTGTGTTTTGTTTTTGTTTTTTTTATTTTTCCCCCTTTTTCCCCCAATTGTATCTGGCCAATTACCGCACTCTTCCAAGCTGTCCTGGTCGCTGCTCCACCCCCTCTGCTGATCCAGGGAGGGCTGAAGACTACCACGTCTCCTCTGATACATGTGGAGTCGCCAGCTGCTTCTTTTCACCCGACAGTGAGGAGTTTCACTCGGGGGACGTAGCACGTGGGAGGATCATGCTATTCCCCTCAGTTCCCCCTCCCCCCTGAACAGGCGCCCCGACCAACCGGGAGGCGCTAGTGCAGTGACCAGGACACATACCCACATCTGGCTTGCCTTCCCGAAGACACGGTCAATTGTGTCTGTAGGGATGCCCGACCAAGCCGGAGGTAACACAGGGATTCGAACCGGAGATCCCTGTGTTGGTAGGCAACGGAATAGACCGCTACGCTACCTGGAAGCCCCCGGATGCCCCGTGTTTATAGTAACCAAGTCCAATAAAGACGTCTCAATTGGTTAATAATAAAGTATGTGAAGTCAAAATCCTGCCTGACAGCATTGCACAACCAGCAAAGCTACCTGGAAGCAGACAAGGTAGATGACTTTTTATAACGCTGACATCCGTTTTTCCAGACCTGCTATCAGTAAGCTGGTAGGTAGCTGGCGGGGGAGCCTTTGTTGTAAAAGCACATAACAGTAATGAGTTTCCATGTTTAACGCTGACACACAATGACATCATATGGTGGACTCACTCCTGAACCAGGCTGGCAAGAGTCACTGTCAACAGTGAGTATATGATGTCATTTACTTTAGGCTGTGCACGTTATCGATGGCCCCCAGGTTAGATGAGTAGGTCTTTCAATCGAAGAAAAGATCTATGGGAGAAACATGTAGTGACACACTCCTCTCCCTGAGAAGCTACATTTGTAATGCCCATGAGCAAGGCACTTCAAGCATATCTGCTGCAGTGAATCTGCTCAGTTGTCAAAGGAAGCAGCTTTTGGTTGTACTCCTTGGCTCCCAGGTGTGCATGTGTGTGACTGTGTGAACGAGGTAGCAGGGTGGTGTTGTAGGAGAGCATGTGTGCTCAGCAAACCCCTCCCTGGATAAATAGTGGTTGAAAAAACATACGAGTTTCTCATATACATGTACATGTCATGTTTGACATTTTATCATTTCTGTGTACAGAGTGAGATCAGAGAGGCTTAGAGTAAGGAATAGCACCAATATATTGGTTTATTGATCCCAACAGGTAAATTCATACTTTGCTCCACTCCTCCACAGGGAGCAGTATGGATTCAGCGTCTTGCTCAGGGACACTTCAGCAGGGCGGATGCTTATCAACTGAAGGGTTAAAATCTGACAAATGTTTTGTCTCACTCATTGATATCACATACTGAAATATCGATTAATAATGTTCCGGGACACTTGTTCATGACCCCATTCATCCTGACTCACACCATTGCCTTATGATCATGCACCTATTAGTCACACTGGCAGCAACATCATCAATCAAGCCTTTTCAAAATATCAGTATTGGGTTCTTTTTTTTTTTTTGGATCCCCCCCCTTTTTTTCCCTCCCCAATTGTATCCAGCCAATTACCAAACTTTTCCGAGCTGTCCCAATCTCTGCTCCTCCCCCTCTGCTGATCCGAGGAGGGCTGCAGACTACCACATGCCTCCTCCAATATATGTGGAGTCGCCAGCCGCTTCTTTTCACCAGGGGGACATAGTGTGTGGTTGGAGCACACTAATCCGCCCAGTTCCCCCTCCCCCCCACACAGGCGCCCCAACCGACCAGAGGAGGCGCTAGTGCAACCACCAGGACACATACCCACATCTAGCTCCCCACCCGCAGACAGCCAATTGTGTCTGTAGGGAAGCCCGACCAAGCTGGAGGTAACACGGGGTTTCGAACCGGCAATCCCCATGTTGGTAGGCAACAGAATAGGCCGCCATGCCACCCGGATGCCCCAAAATGTCAGTATTAAACGCGAGTTAAAAAAAAAGCTCACATGAAGTGGATGTGACTGACAACACTACCAATGGAAATATTGCAGAACAGAAAATTTTTTTTTTTTTGTAGTGACACACTTGATGCTCACATCTCACACAAGCAGGAGATTATGCTGCATAAAAATAGGGCAGACCAAAAGCATGTGACCTTCTGAACCCACAAAGTGACATTCCTCATGTGACGATGACTCTTGTTACTCCACACAATGCACGTTTCCAGCTGCTGAGTGATCAGCATCGCATTGGTGTGACGATAACCTCCTCTCCGAGATGCTAACTGCCATAACATTAAAGGCACCAAAGACAGTCTGCTGTCTATGTAAACATGGTGTAGTTTGGCAATGTGGTTTATTCAGGCTATAGTGTACAGGAAGCACTAACTGTAGCAAGGAGACCACCATCTGTTTTAATCCATGTACACAACAAGCAGCGTCATTCACTGTCAGTCTGTCAGTGTGCAGCAAATCATTGAGCGAGACTCTGAACTCCAACCCGCTTACACCTAAACCAGTGTCTTTGCCTCTCACAACCCAGTATCGGCTAATGAAAACAAACTGTCCTAATAGAAATGCCTCCCGCTTGGTTTTGTGTGTGTGTATTTAGGGTGGACATCAATAGTCCAAGGCTAGACTAGGCTGTAACCTTCAGTCAGATTTGATATCTGAGCATCAAAGGCTCCCAGGGGAACCTTCCCTTGTTTGCTCAGAGGGCCCCCTGAAGGTCAATGCAGGGTAAGGGGTCATGACCCCTGCAGTTGCTCCTTACCTCTCATTCTTCTCTCTAGAGACTAGACGAGACTTCTCCAGGAGATACTTCTCCACCACAGCCCTGAGAGAGAAAGACAGACAGAGACAGAGAATAATGGGGCCAAGGTAAGGGGGTGGGTTGCATAAAAAAAATTTAAGTGAAGAGAGCAAAGAGCAAATGAGCATCAATCATTCAACTTTTTTTTTGTAAATATATTTTATTGATTTTCAAAATTTTATCCCACAAGAATTACAAAACATGTATGACGTCAAATCAACTACTCATCCCGCAGATACAAAGTATTATTCATCACATGTATTAACAAATTGAAAACCCCATTCTCACCCCTACCATCCTACCCCCCCATATGGGGGTTATATTTTCCGTTTCCCTTCTTCCTTGTCCTACATACTTGGACTGGTTTTCATTGAGAAATGACTGGAGGCGTGGTTAAGCAATGTTTATAAGAGGACGTCACTGTGAGGTGCAGGTGCATCCCCTGGAGTTAGATAATGGCAGCAGTTTGTACAATACGCCTCAGGATACGCCATTTTGAACATGCTGTTCAGGACACTACAGGTTCACACCTTTCCAGCTCAAGGACTTTGAAGAAAACCAACTTTTTTTTTATTTTTGAGGTTCTGTCCACCATCAACCTAAACTTAACTAAAATATCAAGACGGAGTCTGCCGCTTACGGGAGCTGAAACCCACGCTGGGGCCTTGTCGGAGGGACCTACTAGCTGCTAGCCCGCTACCTTGGTAAACTAGCCCACCACCTGGCTATTTCCCTAATCTTGGAAATCAGTCCTTCTTTCTGTTTCTTCCCATGTTTCTCGTCTTTTCTACACACTCCAGGTTAGGACTAGTATTGCATGCGTAACACTTAATCCCCTAGACCCGACTAGTCTGTAACAGTGTGTGTGTGTGTGTGTGTGTGTGGGCGCATATATGAGAAAGTGAGCTGCTAATGAAACAATGGGGAAGGGACATGAGGGCAGATGGTCTGGGCAATAAACAAGTGAATAAGTAAACAGAAGTGGTCAAATGAATGGTGTAGCAATAAAACAACATCACATATCACCACACACACACACACAACTGCAGACACAAGTCTGAATATGATATGGAGCTAATTTGATTCGTTTTCATGAGGACAGGAAATTCTGTGTTTTCAGCAATTCGTGACACATGATTCAGCATTCATTCAGCATTTTTTATTGGTCAAATGAGAGAAATGAGGGAATGGATTACTACGGTCAGAGCGTCACAGAATTGTATATAGACCTGGTTTTAAACCACATCCAGTAAATACCTGCAAAACTGTATGTAAACTCATGTCCATATGAGTGCAATTTATCTTGTGGGAAAAAAAAAGAGAAGAAGACTTTGTAGTGTCCAGGTTGGAAGTAATTTTAGTCAAATTCCAGGATAATTTCCAGCAGGTTTAACAGGAAAAAGACAAAGACAACAACAGAAATAGAAGAAAAAACAACCAGTTTGGAAGGAGAAAATTGAGAAGGAGATTAAGAAACTGCGGAGACAACTACCACTCCTGAGTGAAGTTGAGAAAAACTCCAACTTCAAAGAAAAAAAAAGGAAACTAATGGAACAAAAGCTCAACATCAAACAGAAGAATGATATACCAATAGTCAAAGAGATGCTAAAACAACAGATTCAAACAAAGGCACAGAAACTGAGGGGATTCAATAAAAGGAGCAAGTTCTTTTGGCAAAACAAGATCTTCAAAGAAGACGCAAAAAAATTATATCATGAGCTGAGCAAGAAGAAGATAGGTGTCAATGAACCACCTACAATCAAAGCAGTTGAGGAGTTCTGGAGTAAGATTTGGGAGAACAACAAAAGACACAATGAGGTAGCCACATGGATCCAGCAACAACAGGATCAATACAAACACATACAGCACCAAGAATGGTCAGACATCAACACCACCAAGACCACTGCTGCCATCAACAAGACCAACAACTGGAAGGCACCAGGGATAGACAGAATTGCCAACTTCTGGATCAAGAACGTGCCCAGCATCCACGAAGACCTCGCATGGGCTTACAATGATATCATCAAGAATCCGAAGAAATGTCCCAAATGGCTCACATGGGGAACCACGTACCTGCTCCAGAAGACAGAGGAGACACAGAACCCAAAGAATTACAGACCCATCACCTGCCTACCAACAACGTACAAGATCATCACCTCCATCATTACAGAGAGGACCTATAGCTTCCTCAACAAAAACAACTTGTTACCAGCAGAACAGAAGGGATGTAAGAAAGGTAGCTATGGATGCAAGGACCAGCTACTCATCAATAAAGCCATATTGCAAGAGGTCAAATCGAAGAAAAAGAACTTGTCAACAGCATGGATTGACTACAGGAAGGCATTTGACAGCATGCCACACTCCTGGATAGAGAAGAGCCTCAAGATCTACAGAGTCTGCCCAACAACTGTCAAATTCATCATGGAGAGCATGAAGACCACCCTGAATCTCCATCATGCAGAGGGGTTGTTAACATCGAGACTGATCAACATCAGAAGCGGAATCTTCCAAGGGGACTCACTATCACCACTGCTCTTTTGCCTTGCACAAGCACCCCTCAGCAATCTACTGAACAACAGCAGCTATGGGTACAAATCACAGAATGGCAAACTGACCCACCTATTCTACATTGATGACCTCAAGACATTTAGCAAGGATGACAATCAGCAGAAGGGTCTACTCACCATTGTCAAGACCTTCAGCGACGACATCAAGATGGAATCTGGAATCGACAAGTGTGCCAAAGCCACTTTCAAAAAAGGAAGACTTACCACGACTGCAGACTTAGACCTTGACACTGACACCATAATCAAAGAGCTAGACCAAGATAGCACATACAAGTACCTAGGAGTGAACGAAGCAAACGGCATACAACACTCAACCATGAAGGAGAAGATCCAGAAAGAGTACCACAGGAGAGTGCGTATGGTACTGAAGAGCGAACTCAATGCGACTAACAGAATTGAAGCTATCAACAACCTAGTGATACCTGTAGCGACGTACAGCTTCAACATCATCGATTGGAAACTGAACGACATCAAGAGACTAGACACCAAGACAAGAAAGATGCTGACCATGGAGAAGACGCACCACCCAAAAGCAGATGTCGACAGGCTGTACCTACCAAGAGCTTCAGGAGGACGAGGCCTAGTCCAACTCGAACTGACCTTCAAGACTACCACTATCGAGCTGGATGCATACCTGACAAAAACAGATGACCCACTCTTCTGAATAGTAAAACATCAGATCTACTCCATCAATAAAGAAGCTGCACAATTCAAGAAAGAGCTTGATGTCCCAGAAACCCCACCAACAGAAAATGAGGCAACTACCATCTATACCAAACGAGTGAAGCAGAAGGCAAAACACCATGGCCAGCGGCAACTGCAAAAAACCTGGGAGGACAAAGCAATGCACGGGAAATACCCAAAAAGAATGAAAGATGCAGACGTCGACCAACAAAAGACACACCAGTGGCTGAGGAGCACCAGACTGAAAGCAGAGACGGAGGGCCTGATAATCGCTGCACAAGACCAGAGCCTGGCAACCAGATCCTATCACCATCGCATCATCAAAGATAGAAAAGACCCAAAATGCAGAATCTGTGGAATGTATGAAGAAACCATCAACCACATTGTCTCAGGCTGCCCAGAACTGGCAAAGACCGAGTACATGTACAGGCACAACAAGGCAGCAGCATACCTGCACTGGAAGATCTGCAGGAGTTACAAGATCAAGACGACTGAGAAGTGGTACGAACATCAGACAAAAACGGTCACTGAAACAATGATGTCACCATCCTCTGGGACATGCCCATCCACACTGACTGAGAGATAAAAGCCAACAAGCTCGACATAGTTATCAAGGACAGGAAGCAAAAGAGCTGTATGCTCATTGACATGGCAATACCATCCGAAAAAAAAACACCTCAGTGAAAGTCACAGAGAAGCTGACCAAGTACAAAGACCTGGAGATTGAAATCAACAGGATGTGGGGAATGAAGACCGAAACAACACCAGTGGTCATTGGAGCTCTAGGACTCATGAAGAAGGGAATGGAAAAGTTCACCAACCGTATCCCAGGAAACATCAACATCAGTGCAGTCCAGAAGATCGCCCTACTCGGAACAGCCCACATATTACGACGAGTACTGTCAATCAAGTGACATCTACCCTATAGTTCCTCAGGTCCATAGTTTGGACCCGGCTCTACAGGATGTAAAACAGGAAATGTGAAAGAAATAATAATAATAATAACCCTTAGAAAAACAACAGGGTTCCTGCAGCTAACGCTGCTTGGACCCCTCATAAATGACACTGTGGACACTGTAGACACTGTGATTGTAAAAGTGCCCTAACAAGGAAAGCGGGTCATTGTCATGGTCCATTGCTGGAAGCTGATCTAATAGAAAACAGTACCTGTTTAGAGGAATGTGAGCAGCAGCCTAATTTCAGCCAAGACCAGAGGAGCCTACTGACCTGCTGGCTATGTATCTGTCAGCAAGTACTACAGTGGGCAAGAAAGGTCTCACAACAGGCACAAACACACAGGCACACACGCACACACACCATGTGCTTCCTATCCATGTTAAATCAGACTTCAAGGTGCTTCTGCTGACTTACAAAATACTAAATGGGCTTGCCCCTTCATACTTGTCTGATCTCCTTAAACCGTACAGTCCATCTCGAGCTCTCCGCTCTCATAATACAGGTCTCCTGTGTGTACCTGAAGTTAAAAGAAGTCAGCTGGTGGCAGGGCCTTTTCCTATCGGGCCCCGTTCTTGTGGAATAACCTGCCTGCTGCCATCAGACAATCAGAGTCTGTTGAGTCCTTTAAATCCAAACTTAAAACTCATCTTTTTGCCTTAGCCTACAATTAGTTGCCTTTAAATTGAGTACTTCACAACCTGTATCGCATGGTAGGTACGTTTCTGTTTCAATGAATTTACCAACCACTGTTCTGCTGACAAGATTATAGAGCATATAGATTGACTGTTGCAAACTGTTCTCTTCTCTCACGTCTTTTCTCTCTCTGAATATCTTCTCCTTTCTCTTCTTCTGTGTGAATGGTGTGATGTGAGTCTCCCCTGTGTGCAAGTGTAGTCTATCCTTAATTTATATATCTTATAAATTCATATAATTTTTTTTATCTTGTTTCAGTGTTGTATCCTTCTCTCACTACAATGTATGACTAATGGCTTTTCTCCCGTGTATGTGAATGGTGTGGTGTGATTCTCCCGTGTGCATGTGTAGTCTGTCCTCCTGTCAGGTCTACATGGTGATGCTGGTCCTGTGGCTCGGGTCCTGGGCTGTTCCAGTGGCATCTGGACACTTCTTGGCATCCTCCTCATCATATTCTTCATCTCTCTTACGAGTCCATTATAATTCTGTTATCCGGTTTCAGTGTTGTATTGTGTAAATTGTGTAAACACAACATCCATTGCACGTCTGTCCGTCTTGGGAGAGAGATCCCTCCTCTGTTGCTCTCCCTGAGGTTTCTTCCTATTTTTTCTCCCTGTTAAAGTTTTTTTTTAGGGAGTTGTTCCTTATCCGATGCAAAGGTCTAATGACAGGATGTTGTGTTGCTGTAAAGCCCACTGAGGCAAATTTGTAATTAGTGATAATGGGCTATACAAATAAAATTGACTTGACTTAAATTGGCGCACACACACACACACACATCAAACTAAAGTAACTGGAGAGTTAACAACATAATGTCAACTCTAAAGTACAATTACAGACAAGCTATTGCACAATTTCAGCATGCACAAAAATACACATGCACCCCCTCAGTCCTCACACTAACACACAAACTGTTTCACACCGCTTCCAAAGTGTGTGCCATGTCCCATTTTCTCTTAAATCATTCAACTGAAGCTTGCACCATCCCCAGTGAACAAGGATTAACTGGACAGAGAGCCACAGTGAGAGCGAACAGGAAAAACATCCTGTCTGTCAGTCCTTCGGTCCACTCAGAGAGCAGAGCAGAACGCTGGTCAGTGCCAGTCTCCCCTGTGTTAATCTCCTCTATAGACTCTCTGAATGGCTGCCACCAGAGATAGAGAGATAGACAGGCAGCTTTTGTTGAGTCCGCACAGCAGTGCTACAAGACCAGAACGGAGAGTGTCCTTTTGCTTTGATGCAGTGTGCAGGACGCTTCACCAGAGGACGAGAAGCCAGCCCCGGCACTTAAAATGGTAGAGGACTGGGTGAGGTGTGTAGTGTCCGATTGTGTGCACGTGCTCGTGTGCACACATGGTTGTCTGCCTCAATCAGCCTAAGGGGGTTCACTTAATAGCACAGAAACGCATCAGCCAAGTAAATTCAACTATCCTTATTGGATTATGGACCCCTCTCAGGTAGTTCAATTCAATAGAGGATGATGAAAACTGGTGCTATTAAGGCCTAATCAGGTTGGGGCCGCCCGCTTACCATGAACTCATGCTGAGTAGCTGTCGCCACTGGCATGTAGATGCTTCGATTAGAGTTGAAGTGTGGGCTTAAATTTCTGGTATGGCATGTGTAACTCATGCTTATAAATTCAAGTAGTAAAAAGTGCTTTGTTAAAGCAATCTCACTCTGTCAGTCTTCATAAATCAAGACGGAATAGTTCTTTTTTTTGCATGTTTTCCTTTGCGCTGTACCTATGGACTATTCTAAACCTAACCGTGTAACATGTTTTTTTTCAATATATTATATTGTGCAGCTGTTCTCTTCTCTTCCTATGCTAAGGAGGAAGTAAGGAAGTAACACAGCTGACGTAGCTTCTAACGAGAGACTGACTGCTGAGAAAAGAGAAGAACACATCAATGGCTATAGGCTATAGCCCACACACACACATACACACACATACACACACACATGTGCACGCGCGCATGCACGCACACACACCGCAGTGTATATGTGTAGAAGGAACACAATAATGACCTTAAACAGAGAATAGAGGAAGAAATTAGACTATAGAGAGGAAGTACGCCCCCATGACAGGAAGCGCAGCGCTCAGGACAAAAACAAGCGGCTCAATGAAATGGCCATGTATGATATAAGAGTGAAGATCAGTCCAGTCTATGTGTGAGGGTACACAGGAGGTTGTTGAGGATGAGACCCTGGTTTGTACACACACAAATGCACATGCAAAGAAACAAATGCCCCTTCACATTTATACAGTTCACACACGCTGTTCATTACTCACCCTCGAACCACCCCGCTCTCAAGGTAGTTGACTTGGATGAATTTACCAAAACGGCTGGAGTTGTTGTTGTGGGCCGTCTTGGCGTTCCCAAACGCCTGGTTGAGGCAGCAGCACAGACAGAGACAGAGAAAGAGACAAGGAGAAAGATTAGAAAGGTTAGTTTCTCAAAGCAAAATGTCATAGGTAAATTCAAACAATCATTATTTATTTATTTGTTTATTTTATTCCCCCCCCTTCCCTCCGAATTGTACTTGGCCAATTACCCCACCCCTCCAAGCCGTCCTGGTCACTGCTTCATCCTCTCTGCCGATCCAGGGAGGGTTGCAGACTACCACATACCTCCTTCTATACATGTGGCTAGCTGCTTCTTTTCACCTGACAGTGAGGAGTTTCACCAGGGGGACGTAGTACGTGGGAGGATCACGCTATTACCCCCAGTTCCCCCTCCCCCCTGAACTGACCAGAAGAGGTGCTAGTGCGACGACCAGGACACATACCCACATCCGGCTTCCCACCCGCAGACACGGCCAATTGTGTCTGTAGGGACGCCCAACCAAGCCGGAGGTAACACGGCAATTTGAACCTGCGGTAGACAACGGAATAGACTGCTATGCCACCTGGACGCCCCACACAATCGTATTCTAAAATCACCCACCAATTCGACTTTAAATATTTTGGTGTGGAGGGGGAATGTTTTTGTACAGCTTGTCCCTCTCCACAGAAAACTCAGAATGAGAAAGGTTGGCTGAAGGACCGCACTTGTGATGTTGACAAGAATCAAGTGTCTTGCTTCAGGAAAAAAAGCTCGCTGTGACAGGGGCTTGAACCCAGCCCTCCTCGGTGAAGGATGGTCTCCTTGATGGTGCTTAATATAATGTCCTGCTGCCCAAAACCAAAGACTAAATGTCTCCACTTGGTCAATCTTATCCCAATATAAAGCTGCATTCTAACATTAACATCTGCAAACAAGTATTCAAACCCAGGTTTTCTCTGTCACCTGTCACTGAGTTCGGGTTAATGAGTACGAGGTGATGTAACCAAGTCCATCCAATAGCTTTGTTTTTCACATATCAGACCCCGGCATGAAAATTCAACAGTACCACAGCAATGCCTGGCACTCAACAAAAAAACTGATTACCTCACCTCCCTATTCTTTTTATCCCTCGCGCTTTCCTCTTTTCATTTATCTTTTACCAAGTGGCTCACGGAGGTAATGGATTATGGTTTGAATGCAAGTGTGACAGCGCTTCAGACAAAGAGGAAAAAAAGTGCAGTGCGAAAAGCTTGACCATGCAAAGCTTTCAGTGCAGTGCTGTCTAGAGTGCTGCACTGAAGAACACAACATACTTGCATTTAAAAAAAAAACCTTCTATCAACGTCCTTTCTGAAGCCAACAAACAACAACAACAACAACAAATCACCATGACAAGAAAAAGCCCCTTCAGTTCAGGGGTCAACACTAGATGAAAGCAGAAGCCGGGACTGATTGCAGCAGGGGGCAGATAATGAGTGTATGCGAGTGTGTGTGTGTGTGTGTGTGTGTGTGTGTGTGTGTGTGTGTGTGTGTGTGTGTGCGTGCGCGCGCGCACGTTTAGGAGTCTAAGAAAAGGCCGAGCATCTGTAACTCGTTGTCCCCTCTTGCCCTCCTCTCATCGTTCTTCCATCCATCTCCTCCCACTTTGTTTTTCTCTGTGCCTTTATTTTCCTCTTTCAAACCAACTCATTCTCCACTCTCTCTCTCCCCCGGTGTGTGTGTGTGGTGAGAGAGAGAGAGACAGAGAGAAGGACATTAGGTCAGTGATGATAAATGAGGTATGGAGAGCCTATCATTAAAGCAGTGTCAGACCAAAAGAAATGGAGACGACCAGGGTCTCTCCCCAGGGCCCATGCAAACACCAAGCCCAACCACCAGGACTCAATGAGGGGCCCTGTTTACTGCACCGACACTGTTGGAATGGCTCTTTTTTTTCTGATACACACGCTCGCAAAGGGTAAAGACAGACACACATGCGCGCGCGCACACACACACACACACACACACACACACACACACACAAACAAACAAACAAAAGGCCATCACGGAGGAAGTTGGTGCATGTTAAATAGGAGCCACATTGTGTGCTCAAAAGCAGTTGCAGGGTGAATTTGATACAGTGGAGTGTTAGGGAGATCAGAGGCATGCAACCATGCAAAAGCATGCACACACACATACACATGCACACACTCACATACACATACAAAGAATCTGATTTGGATTCCTTGGAATGAACCGTTGACCTATTTCCATTTCTGCTGATCCACTAGACCTGCAACTTTTGTGTTAGCTGTGTAGCTCTTTTCTTCCCCCTTTTTACTAGGTTTTTTTTTGTTCTCTTTGTACTTAACACATTTTTCAGTTCCCTAAAAAAATTACTCAGCACTGACTTTTACCTTGGGATACATACAGCACTAATGGTACTGTATATCTAACAGTGAGTGAGAGTGAATCACAGCAGTTCATTATCCAGGGATTATGCATGTGTGTGTGTGTGTGTGTGTGTATGTATATATATATATATAGTATATATGTGTGTGTGTGTGTACATACACACAGGGTGTTGTGATGCGTCTAGTGCAGCAGTGTGTAGTTGGAGGGAAGGTGCATGTGTTCTTCCAACCCGCTTGTGTCCTTCCTGCCCTTAGCTTGCTGCCGCTGGCTAGCCTTTGTGGCGAATAGGGAAGCATCATAGCGTGTAAGCCTTCCCTTGCCAGTACATAGCCTCTCCTTTACCAAGACTCCTGCCAGGCCTCCCCGTGGCCACACGTGGTAACTGGGGTCTTGCGGCCCCAGGCTAACTTGGCAGGGGATCTCGGAGCAGCAGTGGGCCCCAGAGATATGGTGTTCAGGCCCACTCTGGTGGACACGCCCTGGCACCTATCAACCACTGCCCCGCTGCCTTGTGGGTGAGTCTGGAAGACATAAGGCTAAGGGAGCTTACCCCAACAGAAAAGCAAGCTGTGGCGGCACGCTTCGAGGCGGTTTCCGAAAAACTGGATTTCCGGCAGCCCCCTGCAGTTGTGTGGAGGTACCGGTCGTCTAGGGATCGCCCTTGCCATTGGAACCATCTCCTCTACAATCAAGTCATGTGGCGTTGGGAGAAGCGCACCCCCCATGCCACTTTAAAAACCATCTCTGCGCAGGTATCTTCTGCTATCTGAGTCCTCAAAGGACCCACAAATAGAAGAAGATGGTCATCATCGGGCACGATGGACAACCAGCAAAATATATATATATATATATATCTCAATAATTATCAATAATATATTGATATTCCGCTCCTCATTAGTTGAGCACTCTTATCAACACCATTGACGGTTTCCGGGACCCCCCCCGCTATATATATATATACATACACACACACACACACACACACACACACACACATACATGCATATACATACATACATATACATATATGTGTATGTGTGTGTCTGTGGCTAATCTCGCAAACTATAAGACCTGTCATCATAAATTTTTTTGTGCACAGTGACGAGTGTATGATGAAGACCCTTTCAAAACCTTCAAAAAATGTTGGTTCTCACTACTGCCGCTCCCTCTCTTCATTCACTCTTTGGCTTGCTTGACCAACGCTGCTCTCGTCACTGCCTGATCTGAGTCAACCGTGCGCATGCATGACTCACGTCCATGGTTGACTCGGATTGGGCAGCGACATGATCAAAAGAGGGGTCCTCCCTATAGTCCCCGGGTCCTATGTTCCCCGCTTTGTATGAGACCGGGGAATATCGGACCTTTTTGTATACAGAGGGCCCTATATTCCCCACTTTTCCCCAAAAGGGTCCTATGTTCCCCGTTTTGTATGTGCAGGGGAACATAGGACCTTTCTTTATAAAAAGGGTCCTATGTTCCCCTAGGGCACCCGGGGAACATAGGACCCTTTTTATAAAGAAAGGTCCTATGTTCCCCGGTCAGCAGGTTTGACGCTGTTTGGCGCAAAAAGTGCATTTTAAATAATGCATTTTTTAGGGCAGATTATTAAGAAGACAATGAATCATACGATTTCTATTTTTATATCACAAAAACGAATTCACAAAGTCCAGGTTGGCTAAAGTATGTGGAAACTTTCGACACTAAACCAATTTCAACTTATTAGGCTATAGCCTATATTTGGGCGCATAACCCACCCCGGTAGTTCTCTGATATTTATGCGTGAAATGTGTCACTTATCGAGGAAAATGCGCCTTGCCGAGTAGGTGAGCTGGCTCGTCTGTGTCTGAATGTAATATAGTAAGCCTGTGCTCCTTGGGCAATTGTACCCGGGCGTAGCTCAGTCGGTAGAGCTCTCGCCTATGGATCGCAAGGTTGTGAGTTCGATCCCGGGTGCCGCCAACTCAGCGTATGAGTAGCACATTGTGCGAGAAGTGCTGGGAGCTGAGGATAGGTGTTGTGTTCCGTCCTCAGCAGTCCATCTCCCAGAGGTCTAGTGCATTTGTACCAGGGATAGACTCCTGCGAAAGCTGGCTGATACCGACAATAGGCCAATTCCGACCCACTTCTTCTATGTTCCCTAGAAAGCCGTCGTTCCCATCATAACCACACCAGCTTATTGGGAAAAGCATCTGACAGATATTAGATAGAAACCATCTGCTCAGTAAGGCCCTTTAAGCATCATAATTGTAATGATAATAATAATAATAATAACATAATAATAATGACAACAATAATAATAATAATAGCCTAATAATAATAATAATAATAATAATAATGATGATGATGATGATGATGATGATAATAATAATAATAACAATATAGCCTTATATTAGAAATGCTAAAAATTGGATAATTGAAATATTTATAATTATAAAGTAGGCTAATATAGCATGGTAATAACAAAATAATAATATCTGCCTGGTCTCTTAAGATTCTAAGATGCTGTCTGCTACAGAAATAACGGGACATAGGCCTAGGCTAATGAATACGCCTTTTTGACAAAATATGAATGAAAGGCTAATCAATAACGCTAAAGCTGAATCACAAAACACATATTGCTCGAAAAATAATTTATAAATAGCCAAATGCACACATGATTTCGAGTTTGGAAATATTTAAAACTTGTCGTGGATGTGTGGTCATCTGCACGCAAGTTTCCTGGCGTTCTAAACCACATGATCAAAATTCACCAATGTCTAAACCGCCTGCCAACTTGCAACAATTTGCAATAATCGGTTGTTATCGGTGATAACTCGTGGACTCACTGTCATGTGCTTACTAGCCTACAAGAAGACAAACAATGGCGATAGTTATTGATGGTGATCGAGGGGGCAAAGTGTTGGTACATGAGAACTTCAGATATCAGAAGCACCGCACCAATCAAGACACCATTAGATGGAGGTGCTGGAGGTGGAACTGTAGAGTGCCACTGATCACAAATAGATTTGAAGTGGAGGACGTGGATGCTAACATTATTGTGCACGATGTTGGGGAACACGTGCATCCCCCTGACGGAGAAATGGTGCACCGTGCAGAATTCCGACAGGGGGTGATTGCAGAAGTTGCGAGGGAGCCAACAGTCCCAATCAGAAGGATCTATAATGCGCAAAGGGTCCTGCAGCATCGGCAACGTCAAATCCAAGGTGGCGGCGACAGACCACCACCACAAGGATTCCAGTCTGTAAGGACTGTTATGGCCAGAGCACGCGCAGCAGTCACGCCCCCGATTCCAGCTACACTTGAGGATGTCGTCATCGAAGGTGCATGGGCTGAAACATGGGACAGGGAACAGTTCCTCCTGCACCAAGACAATGAGTGGGCTATCGCTGTGTTTGCCACAGAGGGAAACATCAGGAAGCTGCGAGGCTGTGGAACCATATATATGGATGCAACGTTCAGAACGTGCCCCCGCCCCTTCAGCCAAGTTTTTACAGTACTTGGAAACATGCATGGCTTCGTTATCCCTCTTGTGCATGCGCTGATGGGCCAGCACACAATTGGGCACTACCGGCAGGTGCTCGATTGCATCAAACGGGAAACCAGGAGGATTACGCAGCACCACTGGGCACCTCAAAAGGTCATATGCGACTTTGAACAGGCGCTTATCAATGCGCTGGAAACAGAACTTCCAAAGGCACAAGTGAGTGGATGCTACTTCCATTTCAGTCAAGCCCTGTGGAAGAGGGTGCAAAGACTTGGACTGACTACTGCATTCCGGGATGACCTTCAGTTGGCAGCAGTCATCCGCAAGGTGATGGCACTCAGCCACCTACCACTGGACACAGTTCAAGGCAACTTCGCCCTGCTCGTTCACCACCCAGACACGAGGCGCGTCCAGCGGGACCATCCAGAGCTGCAAGACTTCCTGCAGTATGTCGGGAACACATACGTCCACGATGGAGCCCTCTTCCCACACCCAATGTGGAACGTCTATGCACGCAACATGGAGCAAAGGACCAACAACCACGTTGAGTGTAAGTGACTAAGACTTATTTTCTGATTTATTGAATAATCAGCGAACAGACTTTATTTTTGATGTGTGGCCCATAACACGCTTAACATTTTCATGCGACACCACAGAAGCGTGCAGGCTATGATAACGTAGGCCAATTGTATGATTATGGTTGTGTAAATTAGGCTATACTGTTTTTAGTTGATTATTTGTATCATTATTTAAAAAAATAATATAGCATCGGTGTAGGACTCACAGTCAACCATTGCTTTGGATACTCTTAAAGCTTGATGAATCTACATTGTTTCCATCAATTAGCTGTGGAATTCACCATAGGCTATGTGTTTAACTTTCATTTTAAAAATCAATTTAACACAATCCAGCATAATTTTTGGAGGTCTACATCACACAAAGGCCTACACTCCTAAAGCTGTATTATGCATTCATGTTTATCAAGCCACTGTCAACATGTTCAGCATATTCACATTTCTTTAACAGTTTACATGATTAACCTCTTGCTTTTGTAGCTTATCATCGCACTCTAAATGATGCGGTCCAAGTGCGCCACCCATCCCTTTGGATGTTTCTGCGCCACATTAAGGACCAGCAAACCCTGGCAGAGGAAAGGCTGGAGATGGCGGAGCGAGGAGATGCTCCCCCAAGGCGGAAGCCCAAGTGGAGGAGGTTGGAGGCCCGTTTCCTGCGGCTCAAGGGTCAACTGGATGCTGGTCACAGAGATTTGGAATCATATTGGAGGGCTGTAAGCCATCACATTTTCAGATAGGCTGAGTAGAGGTTTTAGCCCCTCTTTGTTGAGTAGCCTAATGGGCTAGGACTACTCATTTTGCTTTTTTGAAGAAGAAAAAAGCCTTAACGTTAGGCTAGTTAGGCCTTGGAGATTTTTGTTTTAGACCATGCCTTTTCTGGGGGGCTTCTGCCATAGACCAACCCTTTTTCAGCCAAGCTTTTACTAGAAGCATTTTGTTATTAATAGCCTATTATCAGTGTTACTATTGATAGTATTATGCCTGTAATTGTTATTTGTTATTAGGCCTCTTTTATAATTAGGCTATTATTATTATTATTATCATTAAAGAAGAACATCAAAGGATGTAAGGTAGCACTCATCAAATGAAAGACACAATTCTCTATTTTACCATTTCATTGTTTGGCATCAGTCAATAACTTGGCCGGGTGGTCTTCTTCAGAAACCTTAATGACTGATGCCAAACAATAAAATGGTGAAATAGAGGACTGCCTCTGTTATTTTTTTACCATTTGGTGAGTGTTACCTTACATCCTTTGATGTTCGTCTTTGATTCATGTTTTTGGTTTAGCACCTCCACAAGCCTTTAGTTTTTTGAGAAGCACATATTATTATTATTAGGCAATTAGCCTATTGTGTAAGGTAGGCGGCCCCCGTTGATGGATACTTTGTGCTGGTCCTAAATTCCCAAGTCCTGGTCTAAGTTCTCTGCCTAAAAAGTTCATCATTAAAGTCTTTTTGAAAGAAAGTCTGCCAAGTGATTTAATATGGAAAACGAACTGCAAAGTAACAAGAAAGTGGCTGAAGTGTCCAGTGCTGTGCAAATGGAACTCTGAGCGAAGGTGGAAATGGCTAGGTTATACTGGTAGGTGGGCCTACTGCAAGACAAACTTGCGTTGATTGCCGACTGTCCATGCGGAGCCGGAGAGCCAACTAACTAGGCCTACTGCAGTAAATATCGGTAAGAAATAACAATAAAGCAAATTACAGCCTCCTCTATAGGCCGAATTTGGATACGCACTCAAGGTGGCCTGCGATATACAACAGCCAACAATGGTAATACGGCCTAATTTAATCAGCGGAGGAATAGATTGTCGTAGCCTACATCTCAGCCATGACCCCAGTTTTTATTATTTTGGACCCGTTAAGGAAATAATTTGCAAAAAGGGTTCTAAGTTCCCCGGTTTGTTCCTCGATTGGCAATAGCGGGGAATATAGGACCCTTTATTTGGAAAAAGGTCCTATGTTCCCCTGGAAACAGCGGGGAATATAGGACCCTTTTTCCAAAAGAGGGTTCTATGTTCCCCGGTGTCTATTGTAACGGGGATTATAGGACCTTTTTAGGGGAAAACGGGGAATATGGGACCCTTTTTTTTCGAAAGGGTCCTATAGGACCCGGGGACTATAGGCACGGCCCCTCAAAAGATATTAATAGAATTTTGATAACCCAAAAAAATGTGAGAGTTATAAAAGGAACAACTTCCTCAAGGTTTTAGTCAAAAACAGGAAGTTTTGCATTTTCTTGTAGCTGCCCAATCTGAGTCAACTGTGGACATGAGTCGCGCATGCGTGAGCGTAAACAGTTTAGCCAGCTTTATTATATTCTGGAAATAAAGGCAGGGTAAACCAAAATGGTTGCATAGCAAACCTTTTCTTTTTGGAAAGTGCAAGTTAATATTAGAACTGGTCGCATTCGTGCGAGGGTCCGCCTGTGCATCCATAGACTGACAGGCAAGACGCTTTTATAAGGTATATTAGCTTGAGTGCTGCATATTAAAAACTCCTTTTTCCATATTTCCCATTCAATAGACTTGAGAGCTGCGCAACAGTCTTACAACGGCAGGAAAAACACTTTTTTTTCTCTCCGTGTGTGCATGTATCTGTCCGCTGCTAATCTCGCATACCACTGGGCTTGCCAGCCTAATCATTTTTGTGCACAGTTATGACTGTATGATCAAGGAGCTCTCATGGGTGCAGTGATTCAAAACCTTTGACAAACCTGTTTTATACTGCATTTGATTGCCAACTGCTCAGCTGGGTTTTTTGTCTAACTCCAAACACTGGAGAAGGGGAGATACGCAAGCAGTGCCTCCGTATTTCCCCTCCTCCCGTTAGGCGGAAAAAGGGGTGGTTTGTTGCCAAGTCCAAGCACTGGAGAAGGGGCGATATGCACGGTGGAGATCTGCAGCATGCAGATCACCAGTCTGAAATGATAAAGTGTGGGACTAATTCTTATTCTTAATTGTTAATTTAATTCATAATTAATTCTTAGTGCTTTAGTGCACCGGAAGGGGAAGAAGGATACGAGGCAGCTCCAGCTGCCTGTTAGCAGATAATGAAAGATGGTCCAAGTTGTTTGGAGATTTTCTTTATCTGTAACTAGAATCAGCACTCTTGCGTCTACTTTGGACCTGTTCAAACAAGGCTTCTCACTCAGCCTGAACTCTCCCTTCGCCCGTCTGTCTACCTGTACGCGCGCGTTTGTGTGTGTTAGGTTGTATATAACCTAAATATCTGCAAGTTGAGATTCCTCCGGCATTTATTTATTCAGTTGAGGTCCCCCATTAACATGACCAACACTACTGCAATTGTTCCAGTTTTCAGGGACAGTGTGTGTCTGTTTGGCATTGACTCTTAACATACCCCTGGCCCTCCGTTACCTAAAATGACCAAAGCCTAGGAATTATACTCTGCACAGCCTTGGCCCCTCAGCCGCTACGGGAATGCTGAACATACCAGAGCATCATCCACATTTGAACATGCCCCTCAACAGGCATTTTAAATGGCTGGAAGGCTCACAGGGTATGAGGAAGGAGATTGGTAGAGAACCCAACCACGGTTGCCATGGAAACCCGAAGTCTAATCTGTATAATGTTGAAATAGGGGTTATTCTCAAAGTGTTCGGGGAGAGAGTGAGAGACACAGACAGAGAGAGAGAGCATGGTGGGAGTGATAAAGGTGTAGGGGGGGGACAATAGGAAAGTGAGAGAAGAACAAGGAATTGCATGTATTTTTTGTGTCTGTCTGGTGTAGCTTATTTAGTAGTGTGCAATGTGCATTGTGGACACAAGCCTGTACTCAGTGGGAGTATGATGATGTACTCGGTTGTCTTGACCGATTCCTTTCTGTGGTTGGCCTGCTTCTCTTAAAAGTCCGCTGTGCATTTCCACTAACATGAAGTCAGACCTACCAGAATGCATTCTCACATCCTTATTCAGCCCCACTCTCATACACACACACACACACACACACACACACACACACACACACACACACACACTCCTCCTTACAAACCAAACCAGGGGAACATCTCCAACGCAGTGAAGTTGTTTGTCTATGTCTATGGGTTGTTTGTCTCAACAAATATGCAGGAAAGACATGAGAAAGTAAATAGTTACACACTTCTACAAAGGATGTTCTCTCCTGTTTTGTACAAACTTATGCAAACATCAATGAGCCAACCTTATGAAATGAATCGAGTTTTCGGAAAGGGGCTAAAGGAGACAACAAACTTCGGTTGTTACAGTGACTTTGGAAAACCATCCTGAGCATGGGGCTCTGGTTTAAGTATTTTCAGCTATGTGTAACGTCCAATAGAGAATGACCTACGACCTCCCTGGTGATCGGGAAAAGATTTACACAGTGGTCAGAGACATGTTACCTAACAGCGCTTAAGCTAACTACAACAGACCCGAATTTGCAAAAGAAGGGAAAAAAATAAAACTTTGCCCTGCGAAATGGTTGTTGACCGCTAAAACAGTCCCTTAACCAGTAAAAGGTTAGAGTTGTTGCCTGGGGTCTTGGCCCACTTACTATAACACAGAGGCAAGTCTAGTAGCCTTAAAGAGCCTCCAGTAAATGTTTCCACTGGTCCTGCCAAGGCACTGGCACTGAGATCTTGCCACAGTATACACTCGCAAAAAGGACTCTGAATAGTCCAACCACACCACTGAAACGAGAATTCCCACATTCATGCGGGCTGACAGTAGGGCGCGCACACAGGCGTGTACCACAAACACTCGATCGGACGTGCCCCTCATAACACTTACATGCACAACAATAACAATCATGTTCTTTATGCCCAACTTACGTCTACCTACAGCTGGATATAACCTTTAATTAAAGGGTGGAATTGGAGAACCGAGCACATGGCTAATAAACCATATCATCACTGGCACTTACAATACTGAGGCGAAACACTGATGGTACCGAGTGACAAAGTAAACACTGTTTGTTGGTGTCCCGAATGTGAAAAGGGCTCTGGTGAGTCATCACATGATAACCGAATGCAGCCACATGTGCAGACAGTTTTCCCTGTATATTTGGCCTTGCTTTAAGCCAGCTTTATAACTCGCCAACTACACTTTGACCCCTTGGGCTTAATTAAACATTCAGAAAAACCTGGTCCTTTCAGGTAACGACAGCTTCAGTAGCAGTCGGAAAGGCTGACGCTCCAATTTAAAAAAACTGTAGGTTACAATGAGCCCTGTTACGCTGTCGTTTTATTCATGTTCTGCATGAATATCAGAGCTGAGCAATAGCTGCTGTGATCTCTTTTTTCGTGGTGTGTTGTATAACAGAATGACATGGCAGCAATCAATGCTCAAAGGGGAATGAACGCTGATTCAATCAAGTGCAGCATCAGATGACGGTTTTACCCCAAGTTGCTAATCCATATGAAGGGGGGGGGGGGGAGTAAAAGGGTGAAACGAAATGCCATAAATTGTGGAAGAACAAAGCATCTTTGAACCAACATTAGGCTAGTTATCATATGACAGCCAAACTCAGTTAGCTACAGTGGAAAATAAACTTGTATCTGATGTCAGTGTAGTGGAAACGAGAAAAGGAAAAGGGGGCTGGTCTGGAGCAAAATCCACAGTAATTGCTTTAGTATGCAACTGCTGATTGAACAGTAGTACATGCTGGCTACACGGCGGTAAAGGCTGTAAAGCACAGCAATGACCTATATTGTCTTATAGATTGTGCATTGAAAATCTGTTGGCTTAAGAGTCCTGATGTAAGCACAGCATATAGTGCCTTAATTTACATCAATGTGTTAGTCCAGACAGGCTCAGCAAGCGAGGTAGCTGTGACGATGGTGGCAGTAGTACCATTAAAAGTTTTAAAGCACGTGTCTTGCTTCAGTGGCATGGCATTTTACCAGTTCTGAGCCATTTCAAGCAGCCCCACCCAGGCTTAGGAGGGTACCACGTCAAACACCAGCCTGCGGTGTGGTGGCGGTACCATGAATAGGCCCATAAGCGGCCTGCCGCTACATGTAGGCTACATTCTTGTTGCGAAGGGCAGCACATTCTGCCATGAAATATGATTCTTATCAAACTAGTTAAGTATGACTGCATAATTTGTAATCGTCTGTGTGGGTGCATGTCGATGTGTGTATGTGTGTATGTGTGTGTGCATTTGTTCTTCTGCTCAATGATTTGTGCATTAGTTGCAAGGAGTAAAAATATGCTATATTTTGCCATAGTCTTGCACTATGCCACCACATTGGGCAAACAGCCTGACCAAATATAGCCAAGGAAAAAAGCAGAGCAACCTAGACCTAACAGATAAACAATGGATCAGCAGACAAAATAGCCAGCTACTCCTCTAGACTTCCTGAACAACAGTACAATACACTGGCCTGTCCACCCCTCCTGAGGCCACTAACCCAATGGGAAAGGAGAACAACTGCTGTGACTTCCTGTGGCGTAGCCGATCTGCTTCCTGTTAAGGAGAGTTCTGCATGATATGGACTTCCTGCCTCTGAAGTAGTGAGACATGGAGGGGGCTGGGAAATCACCAGAGGGCTAAACTAAGGGGGCATGTAACCCATCAGTCATATGATGCATGTTTGTCTTAATTGTGGGCAGAGTAAAATATCGGCAACTTGACATTTACTGAATTAACATTTTTTCACCAGGTTGCAAGAAGAGTGAGTAGATAAATACACAAGAATGCTGTACATTGCACATGCTCACACACTTCCTCAAATACACACACACGCGCACACACACACACACAAGCTACTCTCACACATCCACCCTCCTCTGCAAAAAGCTGTGTACTATGCAATGATGTCATACAATTGGTGTTGTGGTGAGCGGAAGATGCAGAGCAGCTCTCTCTCCCTTCATTTACAAACCAAACCATAATAAATAGAACCAACATGGAAAACTGCCCTATTAACCTGATTCTTCCTGATTGACTTATTTTTGCATGTCATTATACTGTTTACCAAGACAATTTCACCACTGTTCATGTAAGAAAAGACTTTTACAGGCCCAAAATGTAGGCGAGACTCTTTCAGACCTTGGTTTCACTTCCCACAGATCACCAAAGTCTTTCCAATGAGGATCAACTTTGGTTCTGGTGAGTGGAACAAAGTGAAATTTGTTGAGTGCCAGATATGAAACAGAGGTGAATTCCTTTTGTGTGTGCGTTTTCTTGATACACATTTAATTTGTGCGGCCATGATGTGTGCATTTCCTGTGCAAAGAGAACAGCTCAGAGCACATTTTATCAGCAGCAGCTGACTACCCTATCATATTCACTACAGTCACAATTCAGCAATAGTGCTGCAGTGCAAGCTACATACACATGTAGGATTAACTGAGTTTACCACAACAGTAATGAGTGCTAGCATGCCGGGTGAACAGAAGCAGATATGCATAATGTAACCACAGTAGCAAGATGTAGAAATGGTGACATCAACTCACAGCCCTCACCTCCATGGAAAAAAATCTTTTGAGCATCTGGAGTAAAGATAAGGAAATATATCTGGCTCATTTTGCAGTTCCCACTCCTCTCCAAATTAAAATCAGTAATTCAATTTGCATCAGATACAGTTAAGTATCAATGACCTCAAGTGACTGACTGATAGGATGGTTCCCTCTTGCAGTCAAAAGCTTCTGTGTTGAAGGGCTGGTCTTGGCCGTAATGCCGGCTAAGCAGGCTGAGGCTCATACCAGATACATTAGACATTGTGGTTTTGAATCTTGCTCATGATTGGTGTGGCTCGTCCACACGTCTCTCTGCTATACAGTCATTAAAAAGCACAAATGACAAAGTTTTCTCAAAATCAAAATGATCAAAAATTTTGCTCATCTGCATGACTTAAATAAATGCTAGAGACTTTAACTTCAAGTCCGCAGTTAGGGCCAGGCAATATATCCAATATATCGATATTATATCGATATCACGATACAAGACTAGATATCATCTGGGATTTTGGATAACGTAATATCGTGAAACGACATATGAGTTGTCTTTTCCTGGCTTTAAAGGCTGCATTACAGTAAAGAGATGCAATTTCCTGAACTTAGACTGTTCTTGCTGTTATATTAATTGTCTCTGTTTGGACATCATATCAACATTACTAACGAGTGTTCATCAAAAATGTCATTGTGTAAATATTTTGTGAAGGGATCATAGTCATCTCTACAATATTGTCAAAATATCAGTAGAGGTATTCAGTCAAAAATATCATGATATTTGATTTTGCCGATATAGGCCAGCCCTAGCTGCACTATCGCACGAAGAATACCGAACCTTAAAAAAAAACAAACAAACAAACAAAAAAAAACAAAACACAGGGATCCAGATAGTTGTATTGACTGACACACAACCCCAGTGCATTTTACAATGCATCAGTCTTTTCTCTACAACAGAAGGAGGGCTGTGTTGCCATCAGGAAGAAAGGGCTTTAAAAAAAAAAAAAGAAAGAAAGAAAAGAAAAAAAACCCACACCAACTAGTCAGACCGGTTGAGTAGTGAAATAACCCATTTTGAGCAGGTTAGCTTTCAGGCAAGCACAGGGCCTATTTGATGTGACCCAGTTCAGGCTAAAATGCCTAATTCAGAGTGACTGGGTAATCCCTAATTTATCTGATCAACTGTGCTCTGTTGTCCAAAGAGTGTAATACAGTAAGGAAAACGTTCAGATTCCAGGCAATAGAACAGAAAAGAAAAGGTGGCGCCTTGCAGGCCACAATCTTTTCTAAGTGCTTTCAGAGCACGAACATTCAGTCTGCCAACAACACAACACACAGGAGGCTACAGAGTCCACAGTCAGTCAGACCCCCACAAACAGTGATCTCATCTCCTCAAAATGTGACCCAAGCCTGGAGAGCTCCTCTACAACAGTGGTTCTCAAGCACCCCCCAGAATTATCGGGCTGGTGTTCACTAACCCCCCCCCCCCCCCCATAGCACTGGGACATTTAACTCACAACACCCCGATGCAAACACACTGATCGCTCATAAACTGTCTGCCCGAGACTGTTCAGGGATTACTGTAATACAGTACACATGAAAGCTACCAAACTCACACAGGAAGACCATTGCTTTGCACACAGACAGAGCAACCAATTCAATTTTGGCTTTAATTAGCGTTTTTAGATTTATTGAAATAACGGCATCTCATGTGCACACACACTTTGACTCTGACAAACACAGTCAATAAAATCTATTCTAAGGCAAATCATATCACTGGTATAAGTGATGTAATGTAAAAACCATTCCCCCACTCTAAAGTATGCTATTTTAATGCATAGCCCACAGTGCTGCAGAACTGCCACCGTGGGCTATGTGCCGCAAATTGTGGTCACTCACCCATGGATGATCGGAGAGGGATGCTTGAATAGGAACGTTTAGTAGGGACATTAGTCTTTGATATATTAACTGTATAAATTATCCTTATGGCGGCAGGGTGGTGCAGTGGTTAGCATGGCCATCTCACAGCAAGAAGGTCCTGGGTTCAAACCCCAGGTTTGTCCAGCCTTGGGGGTCATTCCAGGTCATCCTCCGTGTGGAGTTTGCATGTACTCCCCATGTCTGCGTGGGTTTCCTCTGGGTGCTCCGGTTTCCTCCCACAGTCCAAAGACACGTAGGTCAGATGAATCGGCTATACTAAATTGTCCATAGGTGTGAATGTGTTGTCCCTGTGATGGACTGGCAGCCTGTCCAGGATGTCTCCCCGCAGGCCGCCCAGTGACTGCTGGGATAGGCTCCAGCATCCTGCAACCCTGACTGGGATAAGCAGCTTGGATAATGGATGGATGGACATTAACCCTGTTGTTCTGGACTGCACCTGCTATTATTCTGCTGTTGTCTTCGCTGTCGTTTTGGTTTTCTCGACAACTGTTCTTCCATGCACAATAGCCACCGAGACTGCTGGATCCCAGCGTTGGCTCTTAAGAAGCTGCCACTTCTTACGAGCCGACCCTCAGGTTTAGAACCAATGTTTTATAACACCAGAACACACACACACACACACACACGAAAAAGCTTACATTTTGACCAATGTAATGTGATTAGTTTTGAGGATAAAAAAAAACGAAATCTAAATAATGCCCAGTGAAAGTATCATGAAAGTGAAAGTAGAAAGTAAAGCATTTCCATGTCAGTATTTTAATAAGCCATTCACTTTTTAAAAGTCACTCCGTGGAACTTGCCAATAGGGAACCAAAGAGGTCGACCACTCAAACAGAGAAAAGTGCAAAGATCAGAATTTCAGAGAAAATATTACTTCCTCTGTGAAACAACTTTTGTATCATCTCAGCCATCTTGTGCTCAAGTGCGGCCAAAGCTGTCCGGTTAAAAAAAAAAAAGTTTATATGACTTTTCATAGGACTGAGCAAACTCCAACTGAACTGAGATGAACCTAGGCATAGACATATGCGAGAAGATAAGAGGTGTACCCAGGCCTTCCAGTATAGCCCAATAACCTGCTTAAAAAGCATTCCCAGGGCTGGTAATTTGGCGGGGGGCATTTTGCCATTTTAGATAGAAAGCTACGACTGAATGATTGACTGCTTCCCAATTAGATTTCAATGTCTGCTTGCTGCACAGACCCAGGCCAGAGCACACCAAACTTGTCTCCCTGTCTGTCCCTCTGACCACAGGTCTGGATGGGAGGAACCAACCCAACACTGCATTTTGGGGTGTAACGACAGAGTGGCCATCATGTCTGCCAATGGCACCAGAACTCTGCTGACGGAAGGGGAAAAAATCCCTCCATCTTCCGCTAGCTCCAAAATCCAATTCAGTTTCCAAAGACTGACAGACTGACACGCGTCAAGGGATCGGCGCTGCACACATCCAGCTGCAGCTCTCCCAAGCGGAGGCTCTCCTGTGCCGAGTCAGTGGGTTTGGACGAGAACGGAGACCAGGCACTGTTTATAGACAGACATATTGAAGGGTAGATACGCCCAGCAGGGAGGGTACTGTAGCCATTCGGCAGAAAAGTAGAAAAAGGCATTTTACCAATTCCTGTTAACTCATTTCTACTTTCTATTCTATACCGAGTCAATGAATTTGAGCGGATGTTGTTTGACTAGCCATAGTGGTCCGAGGAACAAACTTTTGCAAATCAGAGAGGTTGCAGCACTGCATTGTATGTCTAATAAACTACATTCCTAATGTGGCTTTGCAGGCTAAAGTCCTATTTTTAGCCACATTACAGAGGAATAAAACAGAACTCTGCTAGGAGGATTTACTGCCAGATTAGGACTACTGTCTTTTAGTTCCAAATACCATGGAAAATGTTTTAATTGTAACCAGTAATGAAATTTCACCTCTCACATGATTGGTTATAGTAAGACTGTATTGAGTTAGGTATGCTTCCCAGGTGGCAACAGCAAGCAAAACAAATGCACGTACACAGACTCAAAATGATGGACTTAAAACATTGTGGGAATGGAGACCTGTGCTCCACTGCATATTGAAAATCAGCACACAGCATTGTTGTGTGAGCACAAGTGTGGGCCCGAGGGGCACGTTAAACATTACGTCAGAATAATAACCCCGCTTCAGGTATAGCAGAGGTAAATTCTTCCATTACAGGGCTGAAAAACCAAAAATGAACAAAATTGAAGTCATCTCTGTTCTTAGCCGCATAACTCTGAGATTTGACCAACAAACACAAAATAAGAATATTGTAAGGGTATGGGTCTGTAGTTGAGTCATTAAGCCGTTTTCTCTTTCTTGCAATGATATGTCCAAACGGTCCTCTACTCTTTCAGGGTGTACAACCTACTACTTTATGTTGTCCTCCCTCTGTACCAGTGAGAGACTGATGATCTGGTCCACCAGCTACAATTGCCATTTCCTGACCTTTGTCTTATCTTCTATGGTGGGTTCCTTCCATCTGGAAGGAACCCACCATGCAGCAACTTCATCTTCCTTTTTCCTTTTTTCCCAGTCAGCCGCCTGTCTAAGTAGGTTTGATGTTATACTTCCTACTCTTGAAAAGTCATCAGACATGTTTTCACTTGGCACTCCCCCAAGACTGTAAACAGACAGGGAACAATTCACTTTAGGTAGGATGTGCTCATTGGGTGTTGATGTATATTGGTTGAATGGGTTCACTTGAATTTGGCCTTGCAGGTTGCCTTCAAACTGAAGGGTTGACCTAGACATCACACGTACCATCTTCTGTATTACAGGTGAGTCTTTTGTTTTTATACCATAGTCTCTTTGTGGAGTAGCCAAATTTGGATATGTCTCTGTATATATGCTGGAGGCATTACCGGGGGAAAGATGGGTATCACAGTGCATTCAACTAACTATAGTAACTAAGTAATATGCATAAACCGATCTTCAAATACTGCACAGTTACATGGAATCCTTGATGTGGCCTTGCGTTGTCAATTTATGAAAAAGTCAACAGATTCTTGGTTGTTCGCACGAGTGTGTGCATGCAACTGTGAGTGTCTCTTAAGACTACTACTACTACTTTCAGCTGCTCTCATTAGGGGTCACCACAGCAGATCATCCATTTCCATTTCTTCCTGTCCTCTGCATCTTCCTCTGTCACACCAGCCATCTGCATGTCCTCCCTCACCACATCCATAAACCTCCTCTTTGGCCTTCCTCTTTTCCTCTTCCCTGGCAGCTCCATATTCAGCATCCTTCTCCCAATATACCCAGCATCTCTCCTCCACACGTCTAAGCCATCTCAATTTTGCCTCTCTTGCTTTGTCTCCAAACTGTCCAACCTGAACTGTCCCTCTAATATACTCATTCCTAATCCTGTCCTTCACCACTCCCAATGAAATTCTTAGCATCTTCAACCTTGCCACCTCCAGCCCCGCCTCCTGTCTTTTCATCAGTGCCACTGTCTCCAAACCATATAACATAGCTGGTCTCACAACCATCTTGTAAACCTTCCCTTTAACTCTTGCTGGTACCCTTCTGTCGCAAATTACTCCTGACACTCTTCTCCACCCACTCCACCCTGCCTGCACTCTGTTCTTCACCACTCTTCTGCACTCCCTGTTACTTTGGACAGTTGACCCCAAGTATTTAAATTCATACACCTTCATCACCTCTACTCCTTGCATCCTCACCATTCTGTTGTCCTCCCTCTCATTGACGCATAGGTATTCCGTCTTGCTCCTACTGACTTTCATTCCTCTTCTCTCCAGTGCATACGTCCACCTCTCCGGGCTCTCCTCAACCTGCGCCCTACACTCGCTACAGATCACAATTTCATCCGCAAACATCACAGTCCATGGAGACTCCTGCCTGATCTCATCCGTCAACCTGTCCATCACCATTGCAAACAAGAAAGGGCTCAGAGCCGATCCTTGATGTAATCCCACCTCCACCTTGAACCCATCTGTCATTCCAACCGCACACCTCACCACTGTCACACTTCCCTCATACATATTCTTCACCACTCCGACATACATCTCTGCAGCTCCTGACTTCCTGATACAATACCACACCCCCTCTCTCGGCACCCTGTCATATGCTTTCCCTAGATCCACAAAGACACAATATGACTCCTTCTGACCTTCTCTATACTTCTCAATCAACAGTCTCAAAGCAAACATCACATCTGTAGTGCTCTTTCGTGGCATGAAACCATACTGCTGCTTGCTGATCATCACCTCTCCTCTTAACCTAGCTTTTATTACTCTTTCCCATATCGTCAAGCTGTGGCTGATCAACTTTATACCTCTGTAGTTGCTACAGTTCTGAAACATCGCCCTTATTCTTGAAAATCGGTACCAGTGTGCTTCTTCTCCACTCCTCAGGCATCCTCTCACTTTCCAAGATTGTGTTAAACAATCTAGTAATAACGAGTGCCTCGTAATACGACAAACAAAAAGAGCTATAGTTGGCTATGAGGCCTGGTTGTAAGTTACCCTGACTTGTCAACTGTAGAAATACACATGCTGTGGCCATCCAGGTACTTGTGGACACAGTCAACTCGCTAACTATGCTATGAGTCACTATCTTTATGCAATCGCGCGAGTCATACTGATTCTTACCATTTCTCAGTTGACAGCAGAGACAAGTACATACCAAAATGTATGGATGGCACCACAGCTGAAATCATTACCGGCGAATTAACAAACAAAACAGATATTTTCATTTGGTTCACTGACAACTGCAAAACATGTAGTTTGAATGAGAACGTACATCCGGGGGAGCAGTGTGTTTTACCCTGATTTGTGCAGTTTCTCCATGTGTATTAACAGTACAGTCACTCAGTCTAGTCAGAAAGACTATCTAAGAAAGACTACTGTCTAGACTCCATCTGACTGTCAGTCAGCCTCTCTATCTAGTGATGAGTTTGACTAGTATTGATGCGCTGATAACATCAACCATAGTGATAGACCAACACCATCACATTCTATTGACAATGCACTGATATTATAATATATATACAATACTAACAACAAAGTAGATTATCCAACTGGTATTAATACACTGCACTAGTCTTACATTAAGAGTAGTCAGTCAGTCTGTATGCTTGAAGCATTTCAGCACAACCATCTTGTCTTTCAGAGAGCACAGAGAGGGAAGCGGAACAAAGTCACCTGACTGAAATGTTGATCACAAAGAGATGGCGGCGGTTGGTCGACATTTTTCCCCTCAAAGTTTTTTTTTTTATTCTATTTACTAGTATGTGAACTCTGATTCAAGTAATAGTTACAACCCAAAGAATGTTGCTGCACAATAGGTTCACCCTAGAGACAAACGTTAGTACATGCATTGTAATCACAATCAGCCCGATCAGAAGTTCCTCAGAGGATGAAAGGCATCCATGTCCTTCACAAAATCAGGTTTACTCAGCAGTCCCAGATAACAAATAAACAAACAGCCTTATCACCATTCTCACCAAACTCAAGCAGCACTTTTACAAGCAAGACACAGTAAAATGGAGTTAACTAACAGTGTGAATCTCAAACCTTCCCATCTCCTTTTTCATTTCTTCTTTCTGAGGAGACGACAATCTTTCTATTTAACTATCCACAATTCACTGCATGCCCTCTCAGTTGAACGTGGGTGAAAAAGAGAAAGGGCTCTCTAGTTCCTCAGTGAAGGAAAAGTTAAATCAGCAGTTCATGCATTCGGATTCTTTCATGCAATGCTATCCTTTCAATTAATGTAAAAAAAAACCCAAATTTTGTACATTGTATCTAATGTGCATGGTTGTGAGTGTGCGCTCTTATATGTCATAGCAAGTTGAGTCATTCCTGAAGAAGAATCATCATCACTGTCTGTGTGGGCTATGACTAATCAGCAGAGCCATGTATTTCATACCTTATTATGAAGCAGACTTGACAGGGTGTGACTGTGAGCATGGCAGCTTAGATTGTATGGGCCTCTTTTTATATTTTCACCTGTTGCCACCTCACAATCTCCTTTTTCTTCTCTTTCTTGGGCTTATGCCCTAGACAGGCACTAGCTTTTCTAGTACTTTAACTTATCACATCTGCAGACCACACGTTCTCACACTAGCCCCTCTTGTAACATAACACATTTCAAACCAGGGAAACTAGCCTTTTTTTCTGCTGGATACAGGGACTTGTAGAAATCACTCATTATTTTTCAAGCCAAGTACATTTTTAGAATTTGAATTATTATAACTGTGTGATAGTTAATCTATCCTCATGGGAAAATTCTATTTTTATTTGTCCCTCTCTATGGAGGTCAGAGCGGATTGTTAGCTACAGAACCGCACCCCTGCAGCTGGTAGGGATTCAGTGACTTGCACAAGACCAAGTTAGCAGGGTTGCTGTCTGCTGTTGCTGGACAAAAACCTAATTTGTCTAGAAGAAGTATGGCCCCTATCGGGCGCATTGGCCAACCTAGAACCACTCTAGAATAGCATGAAGGTCTCCAAATGGTGCTTGGTTACTTGCTTAAGTGTACCTGTTAAGTAATGGCTGTGGCTGGTGACTTTCCCTACAGCCCTAACCCCACCTATGTCCTGTCTCACCTCCAGTACTGGTCCTGCCCCCAAAATGGTCCTCTCCACTCCACTGGCATAGCCCTTCTGGCTGAGTGCAGTCAGACAGTGAATCAGGAAGTTGGTGCTCTGAGTCTTCCCTGAGCCACTCTCACCGGAGATGACGATGCACTGGTTTACTCTCTTCCTGAGCATGGCATAATAAGCCACATCAGCGATGGCAAAGATATGAGGCTCCAGCTTGCCTAGCTGGTGGTTCTCATACATCTTGACATATTTGGGGTTGTAGATAGGCAGGAACTTGAAAGGGTTGATTGCTATGAGGATGCTGCCTGCATAAGTGTAGATCTTCTTCTTGAAGAAGCGATTACGTAGGTTGTCCAAGATGCTGTCCTCATTGAGAATGGGGAGGTTACAGAGGTCTGCAAAGTCATCTTGCGGGGGAGGGAGGAAGCCCCTGGCAGCTAGCCGCTGGGCCTCCTGTTCCTTGGACAAGGCTGGGAGGTGAACATACTGGATGGAGCCATCATTGTTCCTCTCCTGAAACAAAGGAAACCAAGTTTTAAAGGCTTTTTCCATTTTTAGATTTAGTACTTGAAATAAGGTAAAAGAAACATGCAAAATTAAATTAGCAGCAACTGCAAATTAATCACTTATTGTTCATAAAGCCTATAAAGTGATTGTTTTTGCTTACTGTGCAGCATTTCACTGTTCAAAGACACACAGCTAATGAACAAACTTGAACTAAATTGAGGTGATTAAAGGGCCCAATATAGTGTACCTGTAACAAAAAGTAAAAGCCCAGGCTCTGAGGGTGTTGCTCCTGGGCTTTCCGGGGCCACAGCAGTACCCTCTGCACTGGCAGGTCCCCGGCCTCCAGAACCCACTCCTCCCCACCACATTCCTTCACCTCTGCCAGCACATACAAACGGCCAGGGTCCAGCCCCAGCGCCAAGGCAGCATCCAAGATCACCGTGGCTGCTGTCACATCCTTCTGCACCCTGACAGGGGAAAAAAAACTGAGTGTTAAATGTAATCAATTCAATATTTCAGTAGCTCCTCTTATCATAAATTACAAGCAGAAGGAAAATATATTGAAACTGAGGCTACAGAGAAATACATCCTATTGAATAGATGGACAGTGTAAACGCTACGTAAGATTTTGTTCCATTATACACTCCAGATCAGGGTCCACTCATTATGTGTTGCTGCATCTACCTTAGGCAGCAGCAGGCAGAGGATTCAGCAGCCAGCCGTGGGTATATCTGGAGCAGGTAGGAGCGGCAATCTTGGAGGCTAGCTGCCCCTCCTCCCTCCCCTTCTCCACCTGCTCTCGTTGCCATGGTGGCAGCGCCATCTCTGACACTCATTCTGAGCCCGGGGGAGTGGCCTCAGCATGCCGCACTCACCGCCTCACTCTCACCACACAGCACCTGGAGCAGACATTCAGTGAGAGATTAGCAATAATTAAATTTACATTTGCAGGTCGATTGATGATAAATACTAACCCAACGTTGTTGTTGGCTTATGGCAAAGAGCAGACACAAGTAGGTTTACAGTTTAACTTTCAACATTGGAGAAAGGACCAATGAACTCATTCACTGCTTCCATGACAGCAACAAAACCACCAAACCTTTTACACTGAAATCTCAGCAAAGGTTTTGTTGAACTGGAAACACAATGAACGAGTCTGGACAGTGAACTGTTTCTAATATAGCAAATTACAGTTTACTAAAAGCCCAAACAATCTGCCATGGTGGCACTATGATGGCATATTGAAATGCAAACAAAAATGTCAGTTTTCAAACAAAATCCAACAAAATCCAGGCAAAGCAAGGCCCTGGCATTTCACCATGGGAATTTTTAATACTCCACGTATGTGAACTCTGCTTGGATGTTTGTGTTGAATTAAGCCTCGACTGACGCCTGGGAGTGGAAACGTGACTTGCTTCATACAACACAGGTTCGACAAATGGCCTGCAGATTTGTCATTAGTGGATTATCAGAAAGGGATGTTAAAACCATGTAGGCTAAGTTGATCCATGTATACAAAAGAAGGAAATATAAATCATTTCCTTACCACTGTGTGATGTTCAGAAGATATCAGCCCTCATCTTTGTTACAACAGTGCCTCATGTCATGTATCAGTTATCCCATTAAATCTAACTAATAGACTCAATAGATTACTAGGAAACAATCACATAAGTGTTAATCATACACAGTTGTAAAAGGCCTCACACTTCGGTCCCAATCTGTCAATCTCTTATTGGAAAGATTCTTGCATCAAAGACAGTCTAACCACAGACCGTCTTCAAAAACAGGATGTGATTAATCACACAGAATACCTCTATGTTCATCTGCCATCTAGAATTTGCTTATAAACAAAGCAAATAGCTGAAAAATCTAGTTAAAGAGTTGAGATGTGCTGGAGTCAGTGGTATTGTAAAGCTGCAAATCATTAGTATGATGTGGGTCACTTAAAAAGATGTGACGCAATGTGCCAATCTCTGTGGGTGACCAATCCAAAGACATAAGGATGTAGGCAGCATCACCGTAGAAACAACATCAACATCAAACCAACATCACAACAGATCTAGCAGGATAATGACAAGAGACATCTGAGAGAGGGCCTAACTACAAACTCTGCAGCTTGGCCAGGCTTTAAACCACAAAATGTTTAAAAGGGACACTTTGGAATTTAAATTCTCAGCTTATTATTTTTCTTTACCAGCTACTTGTCAAATTATGGGGAGAGGTTTCGGTATTTGAGGTATATTTCAGATTTTCAGTATTTAATCTTAGGAGAGTCTGTTGGCACTGCTTTCATTCCTCATTTAAACAGATGTCCATCTCAACTTGCAAGCTAGATTATGGCAATGAACCTCATCTTCTTCAGTAAGGCACAGAGACATAAATTTTTTAGGTAAAAAAAAAAGAAAAGCAAATAAGCCAAAACATTAACTATCTCTCTCCATCACGCAAAGTTAGGAGTACATAATTTCACAAATCTGAATGTCAATCTTAAACAGTGCAATATATAGCACAGTAAGGGCATTTCACTGCTGTGGAACAGGGCACATTACTTTTGACCGAGGAAAAATCCAAAGTGAATGAAACCAGAAACTGGATTTCCCCATATCCAAAAATAAACCACAGTCATCGGTGTAGCTGTAATTACACTAAAATGCATGTATTTTAACAAATGAAAGATCTATTGCTTTCAAAACCTAAAGAGCCCAGCTTGGTGACAGAAACATTAGACATATCAGGCATTTTGCTAAAAGAAATGCATTTGTTGTTGATTTGGGCGATAATGATGGCCAAGTTAGTGATGTTGCGGTGGACCACATGGTTGTCACATGGAAATATAAATAGCTTTGCCACTGAATCTTTACTCTTAACTCACAGCTCAGAGCTTCCACTCAATGACAGTGAGAGTCAGCAAAATGACAATGAAAGCAACAAAAACAGAGGACACAAAGAATGAGGAGGAGAAGGAGAAGAAGAAGGAGGAGGAGGAGGAAGAGGAGTTGTCATGGTACAGTTGTTCGGCTACAATGGAATTTGTTCTCTGCATTTAACCCATCCTATTGTACAGGAGCAGGAGACAGCTGCAGTGCCCGGGGACCAACTCCAGTTCTTTCCATTGCCTTGGTCAGGGACACAGACAGGAGTATTAATCCTAACACGCATGTCTTTTTGATGGTAGGGGAAAACTGGAATACCCGGAGGAAACCCACACAGACACTGGGAGAACATGCAAACTCCACGCAGAAAGGACCTGGGATGGCCTGGGGTTCAAACCCAGGACCTTCTTGCTGTCAGGTAACAATGCTAACCACTGGGCCACCGTGTCGCCCAACAGGCTTAAGACTGCATATTATGTATGTACCAACCTGTTCACTAACCTACACACGAAGATACAGCTGTTGGTCTCCCACAAATGTAATGAATGGCATAGTACTCATCAACAAGATGAAGAGCTTCACAGCCCAGGCCTTAACCACAGCTACTACTACTCATCTCTCCAATGGAGGATAACTCAATATTGTCTCCCTGGCAAGGTCTCAACACCAGGATCCCTCGACATCATAAGAGCCTAAAACAGCCCATTGGCAAAAAACAAAAACAAAAACACAGGACAGGGTTGTTCAGTCGTAACCAAGGACATCCCTGATTTCCTGACAGAGGTGAATCAAATTGACTCAAAGAAACACTAGGTACCTCATGAATTGAACCACAAAATAACCAAGGAGGACAGGAAATCTTCTAGTGATAAATCACATCTGATATCTGCGACAAATAGTCCATGGGCCAGAGCCCAAAATTTCCTATTTCGGTACACTCAAGGTGGCAAAACTTGCTTATAATTTTTGAAAGGATCCATGTCTGTAGATGATATTTTGGTATGATAACCATTCCTGAGTGGCAGCTGTATCACATTTATCAGCTCATGAAGTTAACCACCCCCTAAAGTAAATTGCATTTTAGACGCTGGTGCATATCCTGGTTTAGCCTCATGGTCAGGACATTTTTCAATGTTCTATAATATTGTCTTTGGTATCATTTTAAAGGGGACCTTCTTAGCTTTCATTCAAGCCCTGTTGTGGATATTTCTCACAAATATAGAGGTCACTTGAGCTCTTCAACCCGTCAATAACACACATCTTTCTGCAATGTTCGCCTAAACTATATACTTTCTTTTAGCCCTGTGGCATCTAGGAATATCAGGGACACAAAACACAAAAACTGGAATACTCACAGGACTGTAAAGATTCAGGAAATGTATAATATACCCATACTATTTCATTGTGTGAGGTGATTGTGAACCTTAAATTAGAAGGGCATTATTACTAAGAAACTAACTAGACCAAAGCCAGTTAGTCCATGGGTCAGACCAGATATCGATATCACCCAAGGTGACACAACTTCACTGGTGCCATTTTATTTGGTACACTAACAGAAGTAAAATAATACACGATAACCTTTCCAAATGAGCAGCTATTTCATTTTTCTTTCAGGAAACCTGTTTCTGTGCCTCTCACGATTGTGTATTTGCCCAGATTTTTACAAATATAGCATTTCAACACCCCTGGTACTGATTAGCCTAGCTTAAACTCTGGGACAGTTCTTAGTTGGCCAACAACCAAGGATAACCAGTACTGTGTACTTCCATTCATTGTGCTAAGCTAGGCTAACGTGCAGCCAGATAGCTTTCTACTAAACACATATAGAGGAAACTGGTATCTATCTTCTTGTCTCACTCTGGAGAAGATTGTAAGCTAATTTCCCATAATGTTAGCATGTTCTTTTAATGTATATGTTAATATGATTAGTTAAAGTGGCTACGAGGAACTTTCCTCTTGTGTTGATTTTAGCGGCCTCATGTGGACAAAATACAGCTGTTGCATAGCAACTAGGTAATGTATCTATTTGTGGCTATGTAAGATAAATAATGGTAATATGACGCTGGTGAAGCAAAGTAAACTTTGTTTTAGTAGTGTTCATACACCTAAGTTACATGTATTTGTTTGTATGTGGCAGGTGAAAACTGACTGAATATGGCCACTGGTGAACAAGCAAGTTTTTACCCAATACCAAAGCGCCCACGGGTGGAGTGCATTATCCACTGTTCTGATGATACAGATAAGCTGGTTTCACTACAAAGTGTCGACTCATGGAGAACTCTGCTCAGGGCAGCTCAGATACGAAATCATGCACCAGTTTTGAAACTGGCAAAAGACATTCCTGAGGGACAGATTCCAGCAATCTACTACCACAGAAAGTGTCGCAGTATCTTCACTATGAAACAAATTCTTGATGGCCTCCTTGCAAAAGAAAAGAAAAGTTGTGTCTCCGCTGAAGAGAAACAATCTAAGAGAGTAGCTCGACATGCTCCAAGTACATCTAGGACTTATGATGCAGAGTGCATATTTTGTCAGAAAAACAGCAAATATTCCAAGAGACAGAATACGAGAGAAGTACTGGTGCAGTGTCGAGAACTGCGAGCTGATGCAAAGATCAGGAGTGCAGCCACAAAGAAAAGGGACAGCAGAATCCTTGCCATTGTGAGTAGAGACCTTGTAGCAGCTGAAGGGCACTACCACAGGTCCTGCTATAGACTTTACACCAAAGAAGAGGTTTCCAAAGGAGAGGTTGCCAGCAATGAAGATGATGATGCTGCAGCCCAGTATGAAGCTGCTGTGAATAAGGCATACAATGAGCTGTTCCTCTTCATCAGGATGGAGCTTTTTGGCAATCCTCAAGTGATGACAATGACTGATCTCTCTTCTAGACTGGTAGCTTCAATGAACTCCCAAGGCATTGCCCAAGTCAAGGAATCAACCAAGAAGCACATAAGGCAAAACCTGGAGAGTGAGTTTGCTGGAGCCTTGCAGATATTCCCTGATGAGAAAGGAAAATTCCTCCTCTATCCCGATAACTTGTCCATGAGGGAACTTGCCAAAGAAAATCAGTCTCTCAAGAGGGAGCTGCAGACCCTGAAAAGTGTCAGTGCACAAGATGTTATAGCCAAAGCAGCCATCAAATTGAGAGCAGACATTAAAAGTCAAGATGTTCCTCAAACCTGGCCGCCTGAAGTCAAACCAGAAGCAGAATGTCCTACCATTCCAGAGTCGCTCATTATCTTCCTGTACTCTCTACTCACAGGCTCAGATGATCCTGATCATGCATCCCAGAGAGTGCAGTGCCTTCTGCAGTCATTTGGCCATGACATAGTATATGCAGTGACATGTGGAAATACCAAGCCTTCCAAGCACATTGTTCTGCCATTCAGTGTCAAATCGTTGACAGGAAATGTAGAGTTGATAAACATCCTCAACCGACTTGGTCACAGTGTGTCCTATTCACAGATGGAAGAGATCAACACTGCCCTGTGTCTCCAGAAACTCTCATCATCAGGGAGTGGCATTGCCCTTCCAGCTAACATCCATCCTGGCATATTCACAACTTTAGCCTGGGACAATATCGACCGTCTTGAAGAAACTGTCAGTGAGGGAACATCTCACAGTGTCAATGGGATTGCTGTGCAAGCAAAGCCAGTCAACCCACTTCCTGTCCAACCCATGCCCACTGTTCCCAAAACAAAGAAGAGAAGCATTGATGGACCCCCACCAATGTTACCAACTTACAATGCTGGACAACGGGTAGGGCCACCACAAAGCAAAAAGTCAGATGCCGATACTGCAGCCAATACTAAGCTTGCCAGAGAGAAAAACCTTCTTTGGGTCCTAGCACGCATGTCACAACAAGAAGAACAGTCAGTCAGCAGCTGGACAGGCTTCAACATCCTGACTCGAGGAGAGATGACGGTCATCCCCGACAATATAGGCTATCTGCCTACCATCAATGCTCCAGCGACACAAATGTCTACTGTCAACGAGGTGCTTAACCAGTCACTGAGCATCATGCAGTGCTTAGGCCTGAGGAAGATTGTCTGTGTCTTTGACCAAGCCCTGTATGCGAAGGCTGTCGAGATCACATGGAAACACCATGACAAGTTCCATGATATCATCGTTAGGCTTGGGGTATTCCACACCATCTGCACACTGCTGGCAATAATAGGAAAGCATTTCCAAGATGCTGGACTCAAAGACCTCTGCATTGAGTCTGGCATGATTGCAGAAGGCTCAATTGCTGGTGTTATGGATGGCCGCAAGTACAACAGGGCAGTGCGACTACACAAGCTCCTGTATGAGGCTCTCATGCGACTGACCTTGAATGGTTTCCTGTCCTGGTTGGAAGAAACTCACAGGAATGACATGGTTCACCTGAATGAGACACTGAAGACCATTGACAGCCTTGGGAAAGAAGTCTCACAACATGCTTTGAAGGAGGTCCTCGAGAACAGCTCTTGTACACGCATCATGGATCTATTTGAAGTCTACCGTGAGTTCCTTAGAGGTGGAAACGGCAGCCTCTCGAACTTCTGGATGTCCTATTTGGACATGGTTGAAATCTTGTTGGGGCTCATCCGAGCATCCAGAGAGGGAGACTGGATGCTACACTTGGCTAGCATTCGAGCAATGATCCCATGGTGCTTTGCTTATGACAGGATGAATTATGCACGCTACCTCCCCTACTACTACACCCAGATGTCTGAGCTGCCCATCACACACCCAGATGTGTACACAGAATTCATGGAAGGAGGCTTCTCAGTCCAACTGGGCTCCACCAATCCCTTTGGCCGAATCCCTGTTGACCAAGCTATAGAAGAAACGGTGAACAAAGACACCCAAACAGCTGGAGGGACAAAGGGATTCAGCTTGAAGCCAGGAGCTGTGACCAAATATTATCTCACAGCTGAGTATAGAAGCATGTACCTCAGACAGCTGAGAGACCTGACAGGTCAAGGCAGGTGCAAATGGTCTCATCCAGATCTACAGAGTCCAAGGATCAAGAGAGATGAAGCAGATGTCCAGTCTCTCATGGACCTTATGGAGAATAACTGGCTCAATCCTATGTCCCCTGATGAGATTGATTTGGTTAGCCTCTCCACTGGCAACATGGCTCCACCTGATGTGACCATAGATCTCTTGAGAGCTCTTGAGAAAGGAGAAGAGGCCTACCAAGCATTCCAGCAAACAAGGTTAGATGCAGACCCACCACCTGTGAAATTCCACGACAAGATGACCAAGCAAAGTCTGAAAACATTCTCCAATGTCAGCACAAAACAAGCTCATGGAAAGAAAGCACAGGATGTGGTTCTGAAGGCAGATAGAAACCTTTTCAGTCACATGATCCTGGTGGCTGAAAGCAGGAAGGTGAATCTGAAGGATGTCCTTGCCTACCCATTGGGCCCACTACCATGGGCACTGGCAAATGCTGATGGGTCCTTACGAAAAACAAACAAGGCTGCACTTGCCAGAGAGCTTGAAAAGAATGTATCTCCTGCAGAAGACATCCCAATCCCATCTACTTCCATCATTGATGGGATGAGCCTGGTCCAAAAAATGAATGGCAACAACAAAACCTTTGCACAGGTGGCAGAGTCAGCCTTGACCCAGGTCCTCCATGAGGGAGCACAGAGTGGGAGGATTGATGTTGTTTTTGATGTCTATCACCAGACTTCGATCAAAGATGCTGAACGACTGAACCGGGGTGGAGACATCACTCTCCAGTACAAGAATCTTGCAGGGGGACACCACGTCCAGCAGTGGAGAAAATTTCTGTGCAGTTCCTCCAACAAGACCAGTCTCATCAAGTTTCTGGTGGAAGAGTGGAAACTCCCACGATACAGAGCTATGCTGCATGGCAAGGTGTTGTACATGACCTGTGAGGAAACCTGCTACAAGTTGACAGAAGATGGGTGTGAGGAAGCAGCAGAACTGCACTCCACACATGAAGAAGCTGACACCCGTCTGCTCCTGCATGCATTGCATGCAGCAAATGCGGGCTCAAAGTCAGTTATCATCACAGCTGAGGACACTGATGTCATGGTGCTTTGTCTTGGCTTCCAGAAGGACATCACCTGTCCCATCTACCAGAAGTGTGGGACTCAGAACCGCACACGGTTTGTCGACATCACCAAACTGGCAAGTTCACTTGGAGACAGCGTCTGTGACAGCCTAATTGGCTTACATGCCTTCACAGGCTGCGACACTGTCAGTGCATTCGCTGGTCGAGAGAAGCTGAATGCCCTGAAGATAGTGAGAAAGCACACTTCCTGCCAAGAGACTTTTAGTCAACTGGGACAGACATGGAATGTGAGTGATGAGCTGTTCCAGAAAATTGAGCAGTTCACCTGTCGGATGTATGTTGCTAATAGCAGCACTGCTGAGGTGAACAAACTGCGTTACCAGCTCTTCTGCACCAAAAGGGGAGAGGTTGAGTCCAGCCAGCTGCCACCATGTAGAGACTGTCTCTTTATGCATGTTCAACGAGCCAACTATCAGGCAGCAATATGGAAGTGCTGTCTGCAGGCTAACCCTGTGGTGCCAAGCCCTACTGAGTATGGATGGACAGACGATGAAGGCAAGCTGGCCATTTACTGGATGCGCTCCCCACCTGCACCAGATGTGGTCTTGGAAATGCTAACATGCAAGTGTGTGCATTCATGCAAAATGCCAAGCTGCATGTGCCTGTCAAATGGACTTCCATGCACAGACATGTGCAGGTTACAGACCTGCAGTAACCAAAAACAGCAGGATGGTCCAGAACTGGACTGTGAACTTGGGGAGTCAGATGATGAGAGAAACGAGCAGTTTGATGAATGACAATGTGATGATTCTGATGGTATTACTGTGGTAGTAGTCTATTGATGCACAGGATGTTGATTCTGGACTTGGTTACCCAGAGCTTGATAACAATAATGTAACCATATTCACATATACCCATTACCCTACCCATTACCATTACATATACCCACTAATGATATGGGATTACATGTATCATTGACTAAGTATATGTAAATGTCAATGTTGTTTAAAATATTAAAATAGTTCATTACCTCACTATGGTATTCCTTTTTATCATGTATTTTGATTGTGTATTTAAACAAATGTATAGAGACCAGTTTGTGACCTAACTGGCTTTGGTCTAGTTCTCATTTAAGGCTCACAATCACCTCACACAATGAAATAGTATGGGTATATTATACATTTCCTGAATCTTTACAGTCCTGTGAGTATTCCAGTTTTTTTGTTTTGTGTCCCTGATATTCCTAGATGCCACAGGGCTAAAAGAAAGTATATAGTTTAGGCGAAAATTGCAGAAAGATGTGTGTTATTGACGGGTTGAAGAGCTCAAGTGACCTCTATATTTGTGAGAAATATCCACAACAGGGCTTGAATGAAAGCTAAGAAGGTCCCCTTTAAAATGATACCAAAGACAATATTATAGAACATTGAAAAATGTCCTGACCATGAGGCTAAACCAGGATATGCACCAGCGTCTAAAATGCAATTTAGTTTAGCGGGTGGTTAACTTCATGAGCTGATAACTGTGATACAGCTGCCACTCAGGAATGGTTATCATACCAAAATATCATCTACAGACATGGATCCTTTCAAAAATTATAAGTAAGTTTTGCCACCTTGAGTGTACCGAAATATCGTCTGGCCCATGGACTAAAAAAAGTACTCTGAGATCACAAAGTCTGAACTAATTTGTCTTCATTTTTAGTACCACCATCATAAACTAATTTGTCTTCATTTTTAGTACCACTATCATGGCTTCAAGGGACTGACTCTCAATACTTTATCAGCATAACATTTTTTTGCAGGCCAGGCCAAGCTTTAATGGAAAAGGATTTAAAACTTTTACTATTATACATCAAGTTAAAAGTTCAATACGAGTTCAATGTCCTGTTATGCCAAAGGGAACTTCCAGTGGCATCTTTTTATCATACTTCAGGGCGCCATTAGTTAATTTGACCAATCAGGAAGTTCCACAAGGCAGAAACCACGTGATCTTAGAGCAGTGGCTTTCCAAACAACACTGCACAGTAGTTAGCATCGTTAGATAACCCTTCAGACTAAATATGACACTGTAGCCTCTCAGTCAAGACCACCCAAGGCAAGACCAAGTACACACCAAGTCTTTAGGGGGGAGAGTCTGAGTCAGGACTGAGACCGAAGCTTCCTGTATCCAAGTCAACTTCAAGACTTTAACTTTGCAAATCCAACTTAAAACTGAGGGGGCTAAAACCTATGTAAAGACTGACACCAGAGCAGCGTCAGTCCAATTAAATACCATGAAAATAACTACAACAGTCTACAATCATAGCTAAAGTCGAAATTTCATGACACTGTAATATTTATGTGGGCTGTGTTTTCCCTTCGCCAAGGAAGGACTGCTTCAGATTCCAATTTCCAAATGTTTTAGACACTTAATTGATCTTCTCTGGGAAAGTTTGATATTTCTTTCAAATAAAAAAGTAACTAATACTCGAACAGTACTCAAAAAAAGTCCACAGTCAAGTCTGGGTCATTATGCTATGAAGTCCAGGACATGGACCTGAGACTGGACTCAAGACTGAGTCCATACTCAAATACTACAACACTGCAATTAGCCTTCAGGGTTACGTTTGTTGTTCATCATACTATGTCTACATACCCAAATGCGCAGGCTCACATGAGCCTCTTTTTCCTCGTCCCTATAGTATATTTCCCCATACTCAAGCTAGCAGACTGTGGCAAACAGTGGTTGCTGTGTCAGACTGGCAGCTTGGACTTGCCATTAGGTGACCAAGACAGTGACATTGAGGCTTACGAGGCTGTTACCATCTTCTCTGGCTCTGAATCAAGCCAGTCTTAGGAAGAGCCCTGAATTATTTTGGGACTGGTTCGGTAGAGCATCCCAAATGGAGCACAGCCAAAGCAACAAGGGCCAAGTTACATTGTCTGTAACCAATATTGGTGTACAACAATGATAAATAGCGTAGTTTAAGCACCATAGACAGCTGCTGGTTAAAGTTCAGGCTGATGTAGGATCACGTATTCTGACTTTGCATCAGGAATCCATGCTGTGTAAACCTTAAATCTCCCTTAGGGAAATAGGAACCTGGCCTAAATCACTGTATGGCAGGCAGACAGCACTGCTTAAGTAACCCGATCCAGAGGTCTAATTCTGTAAGCATGGGGCCGATACTCTATCATTTTTGTCATTCAAGCAGAGATGGTTTATTTTCTCTGTGTAAAATAAATATTACAGTCTGAAATATGCCAAGAACAAGAAGACCAAGGGAAAACACTAACCTCTCACAGAAGTTATTGTTACCTTTTTGTACACTTGAAGGCAAAAGGTTCTCTTTCCATATATATGTAAAACATTGTTTTAACTGGCACTTTGTAATGTTAGTTTTCTAACTATGTTTTGGAGCATTTGTATAAAATGAGGTTCTTTATAAAGCGTGTAACACGTCTTTTACAAGGTGCAAGGCAGCTAATTTAGGTCACTAGGCTATCAGGTCAAAGTATACAGTTATACCTCCTGGGTGAAAATAACCAGTTTCCCAGTCTTGAAAAAGACAGTTTTTCCCCCCCTTGACCATATCTTTTTCCTAGCATTGCATCTTGGGCCAGCACAACAAATAATCAGAACCAAGTAATCATCAAACATGTAATGGACAATCCCCCCCTCGTAATTTATGTCTGTTTTTATTGCTTACCATCGTTAGCACTCCTAAATCAAATTACCACAGGAAAACATAGATACAGACTCTTCCCCAGTTCACAGACTACCTCAACTCTATTTTCATATAATGAGGTAGATCTAGATATCTGTGTGCTTTCATTAGCGTGGTGTGATGCTAGCTAGCACAAACTGGACATTTTCCTGCTGTCAACAGACCAAAACCCCCCCCCCAAAAAAAACAAAAACAAAAAACAAAAGCACTTGATTTCTTTGAAAAGCAAAATGTAGAGATGCAGCAAAAGTAATTGGCTAGCTGCTCCCCAAAGGTAGTCTGATGCGCTCCATTTATCTATTGCTTCAAAAGTGAAGGTCATACATGCATTGAAACTAGTAAAATCCAGCGTTCTCCAGTGCTACTAATCACTGTTCTCCCATTTCTACTTATTTTTCAGTTCTCAAGCACTAGCTTCCTTTTCGCATTTCCTTGCTGATGACATAAGCTTCCTCAGCGGCTGGTCCAACTGTTCCAAGTGGTGATAATTTTCCATGCGTACATATTCAGGAAATGTGTTCAATTATTTAGCAAATGGAAATAGAAAATAAACTTTCAAGTGAAAGGTAAAAACAGAGCTGCGGCATTGCGCCTGAGAAATCCCAGCTCTGGAATCATTTAGGTCGCACTTGAGAGCAGAGAGAGAGAGAGAGAGAGAGAGAGAGAGAGAGAGAGAGAGAGAGAGAGAGAGAGAGAGAGAGAGAGAGAGAGAGAGAGAGAGAGAGAGAGAGAGAGAGAGAGAGAGAGAGAGAGAGAGAGAGAGAGAGAGAGAGAGAGAGAGAAAAAGAGAGAGAGAGAGAGAGAGAAAAAAAGAGAGAGAGAGAGAGAGAGAAAATGGAGCGACTATGGGGCTTGTCAGCTTGAGCCTTCGCCAGGCTAGCTGACCACAGTGCCCAGAAACATGCAAGCTTATAAAATGCCAAGACATGCAAAACTACAGAGACCACAGAAGACAGCATCATCATTATCCTCCATCATGAGTTCTGTCTGGTTTAAATCCATCACTCTAACTCCTCTACCGCTGATACCCCCTTAACCAGCTTCAAAAGAACAAACATAGAAATTATCTGTGCATGTGTGTGCGTGTGCATGTGTGTGTGTATGTAGGTGAGTGATTGGGTGAGGGAAACCATATGTTGCAAGAAAGAAACAGGGAAAGAGAGGGATGAAATGAGAGAAAGAAAAGTCAATATTTGAAATGAGAGATGGGGGGGGGGGGTCCCAGGAGACAATCAAGGGGATATGAAAGATAGTAAAGCTCCCTTGCCCAAGAGGAGATCCACCAGGAGGATGCCCAGCATTCCACAGATAAGAGTGGTGAATCCCTGGGTCATCTGCTCTAGAGAGGCTTAGCCTGGCTCTTTAGCCTCTCCCTGGGGGTCGACCGGTGATACTAGAGAACAGGATCACAGCTGATGGCAGAGAGAGGCCTCCTTACCAGCTTATTGTGGACAGGAGGAGGCTTTAACAGCTAACAACCTCCTTAAACCACTTATTTCCTTCAGCGAGGTACCACTCACCCACGATTGGACCCCAACTTACCCTTCTTTATCTAGTAAAGGAGGAGAGGCTTGTAAAAACGTAATCCCACGACCGCCACAAGGGTATGCGATAGGCCTATTTTCAGAATGTTGTCCAAACTGACTAGGCTTGAGCTGGCTTAATTTATAGTTGGCAAAAACACAAATGAAAAAGGATTCATAGCCTTTTTTTTTCTTCTTCTCCCAATTCAAGTCTCTCGTTTGTAGTTGTTGCCCTCAGACCACACATGTCCATCTATGAAATGCTGCAGAGATTTTCAATCCTCTGCCTCACGGGAGCTATTAGAGACAGTGCTCTGTTGGCCAATATTTCTCTCTCAGCTCACACTCAGCACTAAAAGGTAATGGACCGTTTATAATGACATCATTCATAACTGCACAGACATGCACATGTTCAAGTGCAACAGTGTGCATGATGAAATTGTGAGACGATACGCACACATGCACACATGCACGAACACAGCCAAACTGATTTCAACCAAGAACAGGCGTTACAAAAACTAAATTTTCCATTGCTAAAACTGGAGCTGTGTCACAGAAGGAAACATTTCGGGAAAAGGTGTCACGCATTGAAGAAGCACTGTTAAACTGAGGCAGAGAGTAGCTTCATTCTAACTGAAGTTGAAACAGGCAGTGGGAGAAGGGCAACTGGTGATTTCAACAGTTAGCTAGGTTTGGGAGAAGTGTTATAAGGCAACTGGGTCTTGCTCACTCTCTCCCTGCTCCATACACACCCACTAACTCACTCCTCACTTCAAATAAATAGCAATAGGCCCCACCCTGAGTAGAGGGAGGAGGACTGGGAGGTTTAAAATACCCTACTGTTGAGACAGAAAAGAAAGCCTTTGAATCTTCAGTGAGTTTCCTCAATACAGGCAATTGTTGTGATCTTTATGGCCTCCCTTTGAACAGTGTGAAAATCTGGAGTGTTGAGCTCTTTGCCAGAGTAATAGAAGCTAATTTTCCTCCTGATGAAGTTCCAGAGAAATGCATGTGTGCACACACATTAAATATATAAGCAAAAAACAGTCAGTGCTGAGACAACATTGGGCGACAGGAAGTGAATGAGCCAATGACACAGAGGCCAAAGAACTCCAACATTCATTCATTCTTTCTCTCTCTCTCTCACTCTCTCTCTCTCTCACCACAGGAAGTGAGTTATGATGTCAGCAGTGTGTCTGGACCCATGATACATTCACTCCCAGCATTCCACTTCAGCGACACCAAAGGATGCCTTGTAACCCCAGATGTTTCAGGGTGGCAAGCAACTCCTATCATGGTTATAGCTAGTTTATGAAGCTATGATGACGGCATTGTGAGTAAGCGAAGTGACTTACCAAGTGATAGTCCAACACAATCTAATACAAACAACACTGAGAAGACAGTACTTGAATTCATTAGCTTTTAAATTTTGACCAGACATATTTTCCACTTCAACGCCTAACTATCCATTATGGTTGATCTGTTATTAGCTCAGTAGTTTTCTCAATCTGACCCAGTCTGTGAAGATGATGAAGTCAGATTTAACCTTTGGGAAGAATTCTCATGAATTCAAGCAATGGAGGCTTCTTTGAAAAAAAAACCTCTGCAAAATACACCAAAGTAATGACTGTTTGAATATGTTTTACAAATTATAAACAAAACAAAAAAAAAATTCGAACAAGCTGCTGGGCAGAGTTTTTTTTTCACATTTAACTTGGAGGGAAAAGGTTTGTTGTCATTTGTTGCTTAGAAGTACATACGACCAATGCTTTTCACAACATCTGTGCAAAATCTCAATGGCCACCTGTGAGTTTCTACCATGGTGGGTTAGTGTGCCTTTCCACACTTGTCACAAACTTCTGCTGTAGACCCAACTCTGTTCACCTCCCTAAGAGAAATGGAGCTAGGGACTATTGAGGTATCCATCACCACTTCTCTCTCTCAGCCTGACCTAATGGAGATGAGAGAGGCTGGCCTGCCACCAAGGATGGCTGCATTGTCCTTCGGGGGACAGAGAGAGACAGACGGGAAATACAAATTCACTCTTTATGCATGTGTGTACATGCATTCATTCAAAGTGTACGTTCCAAGCTGTTCTCTTCCTTTGTGTCTATATGCTCTAAATAAGTGTGTTTGTGTGTATGCTCTTAGTTTCTCTGCCCTGCATGATGTCTGCATGCTTATGGATGCACATTTGTACATAAGATTGGGTGTTTATGTGCATTTGAGAGCAAGCTCCTGGTGCTGCTGAGTGGTGGTAAATCAGCCTCAGGGTCGAGGTTCTTTATGGAGAGCAGATGCATCCAAACTGACTGTTAATGGACCAGAGCCCTCCCACCAGAGCCATGTGGACCAAACAGAGACTCTTGCCTTTTGTTTAAAAAAAAAATAAAAAAACAAAAAACGCACCACCACCTCAATCATGGACTTAACTCATCGAGCAGACGCCTGCCGGGCCAGTCAGAGAAGCAGAGAAGGGGAGATGTGGAGAGAACGTAAAGGGGGGGGGGGTGAGTTGGAAAAAAAAGCAAAAGGCCCCTGAAAGCTCTTCTCCTCCCCCCAACCCTTTGAGTCAGCTCCCTGGCTGGCCAGCCATGAACAATAAAGCCAGAGCTGAGGAGCATCTGCTGCTTCTTCTTAAAGAGGGGTATAAATGGACAGAGAATCCACAGGGGACCCCCTTTTGACTTGTTGATATTGCCGTCTTCTTTCATAATATAGCCCAGGCACATGGTATAATTCCTCTTCCCAGCCACAAATAAGCTGATGGAAAAAGAACTTGAAGAGCAAGAGACATTATCAACATTCATAAACATGTTATTCAACCGGAACTCAATGCAGATAAAGACCAATGGCCTTTAAACTCATTTAGTTTCCCTTAGTGTTACTGCCTGTTTCCTCAAATACCCAAATTATAAATTAATCAAGCTAACGAACATGAATTTCACTAAAGATTAGCATGACCCTTCATAATGACTCCGAATCGATAACTTGTGCGTCATCCGGGCTGACGGCATTGATATGTCACTTTTAATAACATGCGCCTGAGTTATGTATTGACAAGCTGAGCTGGTCAGGCGTTGTTCATTTGACATCCCTTGGAGGTAGGTACGACCCTGAGTGTGCACAGATTTGTTTTAGGTCAAGCGTGGAGAGGGGCAGGGAGAGAAGGGCAGAATATAACAGTGTATTCACACTAGGTGATCCGTACCGTGCCAGTGCACGTTTGACCTCCAAAGTCCAGTTCGTTTGACTAATATGATCGCTCTGTACCGTGCTCGGGCATGGTTCAGTATACCATTCCCTGACCTGCTTCAACTGGACTCAGGCACAGTACGCATCTTGTGTGATCGCAAACCAAGCCCGAGCACCGAACTCGAGCACCATGACATCAATTATGCGACTGTCCTGTTTAAAAAAAAAAATGGCGGCACGGGCATCCGGGTGGCGTAGTGGTCTATTTCATTGCCTACCAACACGGGGATCACCGGTTCGAATCCCTGTAGCACCTCCGGCTTGGTCGGGTGTCCCTACAGAAACAATTGGTTGTGTCTGCGGGTAGGAAGCCAGATGTGGGTATGTGTCTTGGTCGCCGCACTAGCACCTCCTCTGGTTGGTTGAGGAGCCTGTTTGAGGGGGAGGGGGAACTGGGAGGAATAGTGTGATCCTCCCACGTGCTACGTCCCCCCTGGCGAAACTACTCACTGTCAGGTGAAAAGAAGCAGCTGGTGACCTCCACATGTATTGGAGGAGCCATGTGGTAGTCTGCAGTCCTCCCCGGATTGGCAAAGGGGGTGGAGCAGCAACTGGGACAGCTCAGAAAATAATGTAATTGGTCAAGTACAACGGGGGAGAAAAAGAGGGGGGAAAAAAGTAACATAAAAAAAAAGGCAGCACGATTTACTGAAAATCGCTGCTAAAAAATCTAAAAGGCATGTGAGAGGGTTGTGTGTCATCGTGCCCAAAATGACTCCAAATAAGCCACAAGGTAAATAAAATCATAAACTCCATTGTGCTATGCGAGTGTGCTTCTCTTCAACACAAAAGTCGTATCGTGATGTCGTAAGCGTGCTCGGGCCCGGAACGTTAAACGCTATGTGAGCGCAGGCCAGCGGGGGAGTGAGGAGGGGGGGCAATCTTGCTCAGGCATGGTACAAGGCAAATGTGCCTAGTGTGGGTATGCCCTCAGTAAACAGTTTGGCAAAACAGAGCTGGGGCGGTGACAAAACACACTTGTATCATGTTATCACAGTATTGTTTAAAACAAGCAGCCTAGATTATGGCCCTTTTATGAAGCTCCAAGGCTGCTTCATCCGTCAGAACTCGCCACTGATGCTTAGAGGGAATTCAACACCAATTTTAGTTGCAGCTCAATAAACTACGCCTTTATGTGTTTTTCACAGCAGGTCAGTAATCCTACACGCCTGGGTACAGCCTTCAACCCCCCCATGTCTCCACCCTTCTCCCTCAAATTTGTCACCATCTTCGCCTCGTGTGTTCTCAAACTGTACTCTCCGCTGTCCCCCCCCTCTTACCTCCTGTCATGGCACCGTCTTAGAAACACACTCCCCCATACTACTCCTGGAGGCTAAGCTGCTCCCCCACAGTGTCTCCCTTCTGACCCCCTACTTTCCGCTCCCCATTTGGCACAACTACCTTAACTCAGTCCAGATGCTGGGTTACACTGGGAGAAGACAATGATTAAAATCTCCTGAAGCCTTCGCCCTGGTATCTCAAATCTCCTTGATATTTCCATCACCCAGTCAAACCCTTCTACTTTGTTGGACCTGAAGGCAGACCCCACAGGAGGGAAACTAGTAGGGCTACCCCCTAATAGTCGTCCAAACGTTGGTCGATGAGAAAAGTCTCGGTCGATCAGGTTTTCATTGGTTGCTTAGTTGCAGAAAAAAAATCTCTGTATGAAACGCTAAAAAGGGCGTCCGGGTAGCATGGCAGTCTATTCTACTGCCCACCAACACAGGGATCGTTGGTTTGAATCTCTGTGTTACCTCCGGCTTGGTCGGGCATCCCTACAGACACAATTGGCCATGTCTGCGGGTGGGGAGCCGGATGTGGGTATGTGTCCTGGTCACTGTTGAAATAAATTAACGAAATATTCAGTTTCCTTGCTGGTTTTTCCGACACATTCAGAATCATTATTCATTACCTCTTTTGTCGGTGTTGTTAACAGGCGGCTCGCTTCATGCGTGTGCTTGTAAAATTTATATTTTAAAGATTCACTGTTATGGTTTTCTATTTCTCTGTAATGTAGCACAGTGTTAACAATGTTACTTATAACCCGATGTGAGGGTCTAAGGACAGGATGTTGTGTTGCTGTAAAGCCCCTTGAGGCAAATTTGTAATTTGTGATATTGGGCTATACAAATAAAATTGACTTGACTTGACTTCTTTCTCAGCCCTGGAACTCAAACCATTTTCTGATGCCCCCAAAAACATGTATTTAAATAATTAAATTTATATCATAAACATGCAATGACTAGTCGACAAATGGCTTGAACAAATGACTACCAGTCGAGTGGGAAAATCTTTGGTCAGGGGCAGCCCTAGAAACTAGAGAAGCTTATAACCTGGTTCTAACTGAAGCCATTAATCTTTCAATTGTCGTGGAGATCACATCCAACCACTCAAAACCAGTTGGAGGGCCCTGCAACACAGTATAACTGAAGGCTTAATGCAAATACACATGCAAAGTCTTCACAATGTGCCAGCCCTGGATGTCTACGTCATACAGGCTCTCTCCCGTGGTTGTTTCATCCAGATCTTAATAACAGGACGGATGATGCATAGTGACCATCATGGTGAAGAGAAATGCATGTCTCCAATTAATGTGATGAACTCAAACTGTAGACTCAAAGCAGCAGCATCCACATGAAATACACCAGACCAGTTGAGGCCATAGCATGTTTGCCCTAATGGAATCCAGAGGGCTGCATCCAATTGGCTACCCTAGGATTCCATGCTGACAAGCTGCGATCTGGTTGGCCATCAAGGGGTTCCATGCAGAATGTTGATGACAAGGGGTTCCGGAGTTTTCCACACCAGCCATTTCAGTCCTGGCTGATTAGCTGGAGGGGGTTGTTTTATCATGCTGGACTAATAGACTTGATTTATTTAAAACCAGGGGTGGGCAATATGCAAACAATTAAAATCCAGCATTAGAAACAGAGGATATTGAAAACAGAAGCTTCACCTCAAACCAAGACTGAAGACAGCTTTTCAGCCAAATCAATGCAAATGATAAAACCAGTTTGACTCGGGTGTGCTTTTTGTAAGCCAGACAGAAAAAAAACTGCACACTGAGCTGTGGTGGTTGCCCAGGTTGGTCTCGAGCTAAGGAAACACTTCCTCCCTTTGAGCATGAGCGTGTGCATGCACAAACACACACACACAGACAATCACACAGACACACATACAAACGCCGTATCATTTGAAGATGTGGGGCAGCTGCAGGCAGGAATCAGGAACAGAAAAACGGGAAGTGAGGAAAAGAAGGCTTGACAGAGGGAATATTGTACATGCTTGCTCATGTGGGTTATACTGCTCTAAAAACACATCCCCAACACACGACTCCATTGTCGCACTAGAACAGTTACTCTGCTACACATGCTGCACTGCACCAAGCTCATTCTCTGTACACAGCATACATGCCTTTATTGTTCCTTAAAATGAAAAATCTGTTTTTTGTTTTTGTTACAGCCTGGGTCATATTTTTGCAATTTTTCCTCATTGTACATATCAGTTATGGTATCATTTTACTGATCAATTTCATTTAGGAGCTTTTGGACACAGGAGCACTGCGAGACAGCTTTACAACGGTGTCTTATGGCACAACCAAACATGAGCATTATTTCCCATTATCATGAGCATTATTTTCCATTACATTATTTCCCATTATCTATGACTTCTCAATTGTGCTGGCCGGGGAAGTTAGTCTATGGTTACTACTACCTACAGTAAGTATAAGCTGGTCATTCCTGCAGGTTGAACCAGGAAGTAGTTCAGTAACACGACTGACCATTGTCGATAATTTCAGATATTTCAGGTAATGACCTGAAACCAAACCTGTCCTTTCAACAACATCAACAACAAACAAACAAATTAGTGCCTCAGACTGTGTAAATGAGTTTTCATTATCTATGATTTCTCAATTGCTTTGACCAGTTAGTTATACGATGAGTACTACTACCTAAGGTAAGTATAGGCTGATCATTCCTGCAAGTTGAACCAGGAAGTAGTTCAGCAATGCAATCAACCAATGAAAATATTGGATATTTTGGGTGATAACTTTTAGCTTGTACTTTAATTTTCACTTGCAAATATATGGGTTAAATTAAACAATCATGTTCAACTGCAAAAGATAACTGGGGTAAATTGGACTTGTTGAAACATGTCTGACGTTCATATTCTACTGCCCTATAAAGACACCATTGTAAAGTGGAGTCCAGCAGTAGTGCTATTTTCAAGATCTCCAAAATTATGCTGGCGAGTACAACTATATCATGACCGATATGCATGATGGCAAAAACCAAGAAATAAGACCCATGCTGCCGGGAAAAAAAAGATGTTTCCTTTAAAACTCTTGTCCCCGAAAAAGCCTGAGACAGGGGCCCATAAGACTAACCCCTTGACCTCATCACATCAGACTGATCCCTTTGGTTCAATGTGCAACTTAAGATGAAATCTGACAAAAGATCAAGCTGCAAGAACATTCAACTCAAACATTCAACTCTTTTTTTTTTAAATCAGGTATAATCCAATATACTATGCTTACCTAAAACCCTTTCAGCACCAGGGGTACATACATTTGCTTTAATGTGAGTGTCTCCAGCGGGAATTATGCCCATAACCAGTGTCAGGTTCATGTTCTTACTTCTTGAGCTACAAGACATCACTGATGTTAGTGGTGCTTAAAATCTTCAACCTGCATGGCCTAGTCTCTGTGTTGAGCTGGAGTTGACATGCAAGACCGACATGGGACAAATAGCAGCAGGAGACCTTTCCGTAAGGAGCTTGTCTTTTTGGAGCAATGACGAAGAGAGAACATAATCTCAGACCTACTCTAGATGTGCTGACATGTTTTAGATTATATCTACTGTAATCTACTGCAAAACAACTTTCCTGGGGCATGTCCTGATGATGTTTGGGTGGCGTGGCAGATTCACACATTGAGGTGTGGGCATTAAGCATCTTAGATTCAGTAGTCCTTGATGCTTTAGGTTAAAACCATGCTCCTCAAACCTCTTTTTTTTTTTTATTAAATGGCTTGATAAGAAACAGCTTTGGTGAAAGTGGGAAAACTGACGTATTGAGAATTTGTCCAGACATGCAATGAAATGAATCATGTTTAAAAATAAACAAAATTTTTATGAAAAAAAAGTCCAAATTAATAAGCCAATATGAAGATCGTATCACTAACAAGAAACTGGATTTTTTTTTTATTCTAGTTTAGTCCAAAGCTAATCAATCATACATTTTCAATCTACTGCCATCATTGTTTTGTGCGGACAATAATATCAGACATTGGGCCTCATTCATCAACTGCTTGTATGTACAAATTTGTTCTTACACACTCATGGGATTTTTTAGCCCTGAGGTTTGTCTCACAGACCACTGAAGAACCTGGGTGACCCCTGAATTTAGACACCAATTGGCTAACCCTGATGTCTTTGTAAGCCTGGGTGACTGCTGATTGCAAGAAGTAGACAATAGATGTTAGGGGGAAGGTATTACAAATAACCATCAGGCTTTGCTTCAACCATCAGGCTTTGCTTCGGTTGTCAAACAATCTCGAGAGCTAAACAAATTTCATGGGTGTGTAAGAACAAATTTGTATGTACGTACGTACGAACAATTGATGAATGAGGCCAAACGTCTCTTCATATCCCCTTTTCTCCCACCTCCACCAGACAGACACATTTGAATGATTTCCCTCAGATGAAAATGCAACTTACATATGGAGTCATTCAGCAGTGACCAGAGTCAGACTGGAAGGTAAAAATAGAGCAAAAACAAACAGAACAGCGCTGGGCCCGGCCAATAGAGGACACACAGCCAAGGTCTACTATTCCTGCCCCGCCTCCCTCTCCTTCTGCACTGTGCTCGTCTCTCTCTCTTTCCATCTGTAGCCCCCTGCCATCTCCTTCCCTCTGTGTCTCTCTTTTCTTTATTGCTGTCCCATGCTGTTTTCCTCTCTCTCTCCATCCCTCCTCTCTCTCTCTCTCTCTCTCTCTCTCTCTCTCTCTCTCTCTCTCTCTCTCTCTCTCTCTCTCTCTCTCTCTCTCTCTCTCTCTCTCTCTCTCTCTCTCTCTCTCTCTCTCTCTCTCTCTCTCTCTCTCTCTCTCTCTCTCTCTCTCTCTCTCTCTCTCTCTCTCTCTCTCTCTCTCTCATCAAATTCAGCCGCAGTCTGCAGACTTTGACTCAAACAACGTCCAGGCCAGACACAGAACACAAAGTCCACTCATAAGGCAGTGTGTCCCTATCACAATGTTCTTTACTGCTACTTTCTGGCGGAACAGTCTATCTAAAATGCAAGTAGCTGTAGCCGAGTAGACACACACACACACACACACACACACACACACACACACACACACACACACACACACACACACACACACATATAGCTAATGACACAAAGACAAAAAGGCAAACCACACACCGCACAAAGCATTTTCTGTCCTGTGAGCCAACTGGCGAACGTTGGTTAAGAGTGTTGGAGCATGCTCCAAAAATCTGTCGTGATGCTCCAGTCGTTTTAATAAGATAGTCCGGACAAAGGTCCCTGGACTCACACAAAAAGAGGCAGGCACTTTTCATTTTGTCTGAACCACTGTACTGGCATAGCATAATAACTGTGCCAGCCCTTTATTGTCACTGTGCTGCTGACTACAGCAGCTAGCCTCTAACCTGGCGTGCTCAATGGGAGCGCTTCGTCACTCCTGCCACTCCGCCTGGCTGAGTCCCCCCCCCCCCCCCCAGAGCTCTCCTTGTTGTTGTTGGACACAACACAGGGCAGGGAGGGAGGACTGCAGTGTCAACTAGTTCCTTAGATCTGTCTGCATCCCTCCACCCCAAACACAAACAAGTCAAGGCTCATTTGTCTTGATTTGTCTTGATGCTGGTAAATTTGGAGGATTGCATGAGTGACAATGTACACTGTAAGATCCTCAAAATCTCTCAGAGAAAAGGTAAAGGTTAAGACTATCGAGTCTTTTTAAAAGCTAGTCCCTTAAGACAAGTGTGCGGAACACGCCAATGGGTTGGGGATGCCTCTACCAAGTACACAAATCAAGGATCCTTTTCCTAAGATTGATCTGCACTACCTTTCACACAATAGGTATACCTCCCATCTACCTCAAGGTTTAAAATGTTATGCAACAGGTTAAATAAAAAAAAATTGAGCATGGATTTCATCGTTATTAACCTGGTAAGTGTATTTCAGCAAAACCACAGTTACTGCTAACATGTCATATACAAAATACATGTTTCTAGAGGCTGCAAAGGGTTAAATATTATGGGCCTTTTGCTAAACAAGAACCCTTGAGAAAGCATGCAGCAGTATCTAGGCTACTATTTATCTTTGTCACAAACTTTTCAGGTTTAGTTTAATAATAGAGGTCTATAACAAGGAAAACGAGTGCACAGCTCTCATGTGCCAGCAACAAGGACAAAAAGGACCAGAAAAAAAGGCTATTTGGGAATGCACACAGCATCTTAGTTCTGCGCCTTCAAAGCCTTGCCTTGTAGGCGGGAAGGCTGTGGGGTGAGGCGGCAGTGTCAGGGGTCGATTCAAATCTACTTAGTTGTGTTTCACATTCTGGAAAGTATGGCAATGCAGTCACTGTGTAGACACAAGGTTGTTACCACTATGGCTGATACAGGACTTTTTGGATTCGAAAGCAATAATGATATTTAGGAAACAAAGCTGCCAATTTAACCTGCAGATGACTTTGATGCCAATGTAATTTTCTCTCTTTATATACTGAAATTTATCTTCAAAAAAAAAAAAAAAAGGTCACTGAAAAATGTCTTGTGGGTGATTTTTTTCTGTGACCTAAAACATTTTTGGGTTTCTGTGCATAATTAAAATCAAGCTGAATACTTTTTAGTGATTTATCATAATCTGCAGCTGCCAACAGTGTTTGCACAGCCTGACAGAAAGATCTAAAAGCCAGCCAGACCTGGGAGTGCCCTCGCTTTGTACGTAATCCAGAGCCAAGGGACAGGATCACTGACCACGGAGAGGATGGAGGGGGTAGTTAAAGCACTCACCATAGCAATCAGCTTGCCATCTTGCAAACACACAGATGCACAGACACAGACACACGCCCTCTTCCTGAAGTTTACCACTCAGAGAGAGAGAGAGAGAGAGAGAGAGAGAGAGAGAGAGAGAGAGAGAGAGAGAGAGAGAGAGAGAGAGAGAGAGAGAGAGAGAGAGAGAGAACAATGCTTCAATACATTTTTTTTGCACTTTCCATAATCAGAGCAAAACAGAAAAGCCAAAGAGCCTAAAGCTCAACTTGACCACTGGGTCACCTGCTACTGGGCTCAGTAAGCAGTCATGTGGGGGGCTTATCGAAAGTCAGGCTATCTGTTGACCTAAGTGTGCTGCAGATGGTAAAACTTGGTTATGGGGGTTGTCCGGGTGGTGTAGCAGTCTATTTCCGTTGCCTATCAATACGGGGATCGGCGATTCAAATGCCTGTGTTACCTCCGGCTTGATCGGGCGTCCCTACAGACACAATTGGCCGTGTCTGCGGGTGGGAAGCCGGATGTGGGTATGTGTCCTGGTCGCCGCACTAGCGCCTCCTCTGGTTGGTCAGGACACCTGTTCGGGGGGAGGGGGAACTGGGGGGGAATAGTGTGATCCTCCCATGCGCTACATCCCCCTGGCAAAACTCCTCACTGTCAGGTGAAAAGAAGCGGCTGGTGACTCCACATGTATTGGAGGAGGCATGTGGTAGTCTGCAGCCCTCCCTGGATCGGCAGAGGGGGTGGAGCAGTGACCAAAACGGCTTGGAAGAATGGGGTAATTGGTCAAGTACAATTGGGGAGAAAAAAAAAGGGGGGGGGGGGTTTAAAAAAAACTTGGTGATGGTTTGATCAATATATCAATCTCAGGCATCCATTATTTAGAGAAATGTCACACCTACTATAAAGCCCCCTATGGGCCCACCAAAACTAGAATTGAGATGGGTGACTGCAACGTGATTTGTAAAGAAACATGCACTGAGCCACAAGATGAATCAAATGACTAGGTCTTTATTTCAACCAGTCTTCGCCTCGCGTGAGGATCCTTCCGTGATGGCACATACGTCAGACATGAGGAAAATTTGATGTGTACATTTTACCCCAACTGGCATTTGAAATCTCTAACTGTGTTCTTTAGGCGGAGAGAAAGTGGTTTGAATTGGTCTTCCATGACGCTAAAAGACCATTTTGCACATCACTGTGGAAAATTCAATAGCTTTATGTTGTGGCTGAACCTTTGATTGGCTTATTACCAAGCCTATAATCAAAAATCAAAACACCTAAATTTGGCATAATCACAATCGGGCTTGAATCAGAAACCTGATTATATTTGGACTTTGTCATAAGGCTGAATGAAGAATAGCATACAACAAACAAATGTATGTAGGCCATCCTTAAACAGCCAGTCTGCCTATTGCACACTTATACCCTATAATTATAGCAGGGCCTATTTATAAAACCCATAAACCCAGCTTTCCCACATTGAAGGAACCGAATTGCAAGGATTGTGGACCCGCAGACTTTCAAACTCCACAACGTGTCTCTCTCTCCTCATTTCTTTAATCTCTGTCTTTCTCCATCTACTTGAAGAACTGTCCTGTTTCCAGGCCATACTTCCCTGCTCCCTCACTTCTTCCAATCACTCCATGCTTCTCCTTTGCTTGCTCTCTCCGGACATCGTTACCCAACACGTCACTTCAAGTCCACACCACAGAGCTCGGCTGGGAGCTGTCATGAGAATTCAAAGCTATTTTTTCCCCTCTTCTCAGTCTTACAAAGAGACGTACCCGGGAGCATTCCGGTCACACCACTGGACTATAGTGCACATAAGTGCATTATAAGAATGTGCACATACACACACAGGCATACAGACGATACATACAATAAGTCTTGGTAGCCCTACAGCTGCATCCCATTTTTTTGTTGACCTCCTTCTCTCCATTCATGACTTCCTCTTCCCTCCCCCTTCCTACCCAGCCTGCTTTGCTAGATGCCGACGGTTGGCGAAACTGATGAGAATCGTTGCTGACTGTTTTCGCTAGTCATATGCTATTCAAATCAGATGTCAGGGTCCTGATGATGAGATAAGGAGGTGATCCTCTTTCAATGGTTAAGTGCTCTGCAAGTGTGGATTCCTCTTTCCCGAAGGGATGTTAACAACACCTGCGCTTAAACCCACCCAGAGGTTAAAAAAGACAGTATAATCGCTAAATCAGCCCATCCCAATATTCTTGGATAGTACTCTAAATAACGGCAAAGTACAAAAACACACACACACACACACACACACACACACACACACACACACACACACACACACACACACACACACAGAGGTAAGATCGAAACACAGGCCTCTACACGTCTTAGACTTCCTTGCCAAGCTGTTGGCAACGAGGCCTTCACTACACCTCAAACAATGGTAAACTTCATTCAACGCTTTGTCAAGACTTATTTCTCAACCATTGGGGTTGTTTATCTTTAGTTCACTTCAACCTGCCAAGCAAAATATGCCATAACTCAGTCCTAAAGTATCCAGACAGTTAATAAGAGGGGCCAATTTCTCCTTTTTGTCTGTGCACAAAATTACGGTCGTCCTCAGTGATGACAATAACAAATTGAATTCACAGTATCTATGCCATTTGAAGAACCCATCCACTGTTAAGGATGCATCAGAAGATGACTGTGTCAAGAGAGCGGAGATAGATAACTAATCTCCCTCAACTGCTGAGGCTGTGTTTTGCAGTGCTAAGGGAAAGCAGGTGCCTGCACAACTCCACAGGTAACCTATATTGTACAAATCCAGTGCACCAGCTGTACATGAACAGACAACACATGCTGCTAGGGGACCCATTACGGCTCACTATGGTATCTATACTCCATAGTTCAACTTGCTCAGCTGTCCTTGTTCTGTCAAATTCCAAGGCCTACCATTACATAGATTCTAAGACAGTACATCACAAAACAATGCATAAAATCTCCACTTTTCTTCTCCACAGGCCTTTTTGTGCAATTTTACTAAACGTAATAGGACACCGTCAGTCAATACTGTAACATCTGCACTTCATACAAATTTTTTTTGGATTTCTCTCCCCAATTGTTCTTGGCATATTACTCCACTCTTCCTAGCCATCCTGGTCGCTGCTCCACCCCCTCTGCCGATCCAGGGAGGGCTGCAGACTACCATGTGCCTCCTCCGATACATGTGGAGTCGCCAGCCGTTTTTTTTCACCTGACAGTAGGGAGTTTCCCAAGGGGACATAGCATGTGGGAGGATCACATTATTCCCCCCAGTTCCCCCTCCCCCTGAACAGACAGACCAGAGGAGGCGCTAGTGCAGCGACCAGAACACATACCCACAGCTGGCTTCCCACCTGCAGACATGGCCAATTGTGTCTGTAGGGATGCCCGACCAAGCTGGATGTAACACAGAGATTCGAACCGGCAATCCCCGTGTTGGTAGCCAACGAAACAGACTGCTATGCTACCCGGACGCCAACAATTTCATAACACTAAAAACAACTTTTAATTAAAGGCATCGACGCAACAATGCTTTGGTTAGCAACCACTTCCAACCCAATTTTTCATACATTAGCAGTGAGTCATTTAACAGTTGTTGTGGAAAGCAAGGCAGTTTCCATCTTATTTTAGAAACTGCCAAGACATTTGACCTGCACACACGCGATAAGATACAAGCCTAGGCTAGCCAGAGATGGTTGACTGACACTGCAACCTTCAATGTTACATGTGCTATCTCTAATGAATATAGCATCCACTCACACACACTTCTTCAATAATCTAAAAATAAACTATTCAGTGTAGTCTGAGTAAAATGCAAGACAATTCAGTGCTATGAAACTTCATGCATGACAGTCTTGACGCATGCTCAATAATCCAGGTAAGGAAATCACAGAAAGTTGAATCAGTTCATCTGGACAGAACGTTTATTGAGATACGTTTCATCACTCATCTAAGTGACGTCTCCAGTCTCAACTGACTGCGGGTATCCCCACCCTTATAAACAATACAATGGCATAACAACCAAACCAACTATTGGTTTCATATTCAAATTAACGTGACCATTAACCAGCGTGTACACTGTTAAGTGCTGGGAGGATTGCCGTGTTTTATACAATGGGGACACCAAACAGACACTGGCCAAGAGGATGGCACAACACAGAAGAGCTAACGCGTCAGGCCAGGACTCTGCAGTCTACACCCATCTACAGGCCAGTGGCCACTCTTTCAAGGATGAGGATGTGCACACCCTTGATAGGGAGGAACACTGAATTGAACGGGGAGTCAAAGAGGCCATCTATGTGAAGAGGGAACAACCATCCCTGAACCAAGGGGGGGGGGGGGTTTAAGAGTAAATCTGTCACCTTCTTACAATGCTGTGATTGCAAACATTCCCAAATCCTCTGTGAATAGTACACATGGCCATTGTAACTCCAGTTAATGGCCACGCCCATATTTACATATGAAACTGATTGTTGGTTTCGGTCGTTATTCCACTGTATTGTTTATAAGGGTGGGGATACCTGCGGTCAGTTGAGACAGAGGAAGTTGATTAGATGAGTGATGAAACGTATCTGTCAATAAATGTTATAGCCAGATGAACTGATTCAACTTTCTTTGATCTGGTTAATGGTCATGGCAATTTGCATATGACACCGATCATTGTTTTCGGTCGTTATGCCACTGTATTGTTTATAAGGGTGGGGATACCTGCAGTCAGTTGAGACAGAAGAGGTTGATTAGATGAGTGATGAAACGTTTCTCCCAATAAACGTTGTGTCCAGATGAACTGATTCAACTTTCTGTGATTCATACATGACATCAATGTGATTCTCAACTGATGTCATATCATAAACTCCTTGTCAACCAGGCCTAAATAAAATACCCTTGAAATTAGCGTTTTCATCACCTAGCTAGCTGACAGGGATTGCTGTGACAAGGAGAACCCAGTTTACTTGATAAACCTCACAGCAGGGGTCATCAGTTCCTCTAACAGGGTTTAAGTTGGTTATCCAACAACAGCTGGACATAATGTCATAAACATTGGCATATCAAGGTGAGCTGGCCATTGCTTTAACAAATACAGATAATGAAGCCCAATTTTTTTCCCCATCCAGGAAGTCACTTAAAGCCAAGAACCAAAAAGCTCTGTCCATTGTGGTTATGATGGTTCTAATAAATACACCATCGCCTTGTGATCCTCCCAATATGTCAGTGGTTGAAAAGTGAATATAATAGTGCAGAACAGGATGGAGCAGTCTGCGTCTAACCTAGAATTATCCAGTCTCTTGAGAGCTATCAGGGGTACTGGCACAGCTACGATTGAGACAATTATCCATTCACCCTCAGTTTCATGCAATTGCATCCGCCAGGATGTGCTGAACCAATTATGACTCAAGGTTGAGCTTCTAAAATTGGAGTAACTCCTGCCCCCCCCCCATTTCCCCCCCTAAATCCCCCTTCTCCCCCATACCCTCAACCACTGACATCTCTGTCTGTCAGTGTGCTGTGGGACTGCTAAGAAGAGTCCACCCGCCAAAGGCCATATGGCCCTCTTCTTTTAATGACGTCAGACAGGCTGTCTGTGGTTTGACTGAGTGTCGGCCCTGCCTTGGTGCCCCTCTGCTTAGAATCAAAAACCAGCAGCAGTGTATTCAAAAAAATAACAACCCTCATCTTCACCTGCTCGATTAACATTCAAAGACTTTAGACATACCTTATGAGACAAATGTCTATTTATTATATTCTCCTCCTGTCTCACAGTCACATTTACTATGGTAGTTATCGGGGACTAAAAGGGGAAAAAAAACAAGGGTATTCTATAGCTAAAAAGTAGGAACAATTTGGAGGTAAATTGCTATGTCTAACGCAGGTACTGGTTATCATTTGCCACACTCTGTCTAGTACCAAAATTCAAACCATTCCTGTGCTAAGCCACAATCACAACAACATATGGCTAACAGAGCCACTGAATCGCCTGTGTGACAGGGGGAAGTGTAAATAGATTATTTCATCAAGAGGAAATGACTTGCCACATTAGGCACAGCACTGCCACCACTGGAAAGCATAGACACAGTACTTAAACCAAAGGGATTCAAAGAAACAGAGCTGGAACTGAGAGGGCGAGGTACTTAAAAGTGAAATCCATAAACATACACAAGTTACAGTTCCTATTTGCAATTTTACTGTGCGATTAGTTTTTTCCACCACACAGACATTAGTCACGTTGCTAGAGCCGCCCCTTGCAGCTCCACTTCTGCGTGTGTGAAGAACTTGGACAAGCATGCTGCTTGTATGGAGGTGGCAGCTAGAGGCCTGCATTTTGACCACAGCTCAGCCCATCAATTCGTATAAGCCTAAGATAATGTCACCTTCCTATAAAGAATCTAACAACTTGAGTTATAGTGTCACTGCATTGAGATATTTCTGTAACTTTAAGGCGTCAGTGAAATTCAAGAGAAAGGCTCTACAGAGTATCTACTATGAATAGAAATAAAGCATTGTTGATGAATACAACTGCTGATTGTTGATTTAATCATTGCCGTTTTCGCCTAACCTACTCTTGGCATCCACAGGTGAGCAGCTCATCATTTTTATCTTTACAAGTGTTAGCATGATAATAGATAGCATGATAAAGGTCAGACGTTGTCATGGTCGTTAACTACCTAGTCGGACTGCTTTCTTAAAAGGATAGGAAGAAGTCCACGTCGAACGCAACATTTTGGAGCTTTCGCTGGATTCCAGGTGTACTGTGCGTATTTATTAGTAAAACAACTATCCACCGACACTGAAAACATCGGTATACTGACATGTACTCACATTGCACACTGGGCCCCTGGGGGCCATCACCCTTGTAACGTCACTACAGCAAACGAGGCGTCTTTCACAGCGGATGCAAATACATATATCACTGGCCAAATGGGCGACGTGGTAAACTCTCCATTGCTTTTCAACGTTTCTGTAAAAGCCTCAACTGTCACACAATTGGGTTGATATCAAACTAATTCGCAACAACGAGGTTAAAGCAGTCTGAAGCGCAAGTATGCAATGACTGACTGCCAATTCAATGCCTGATAGCTAACTAAAAACTTTCTTCAGCTGGGGGGGAAGTTGTTTTTTTTTTTTTTTTTACAACAACAGACGAAAACATTGACAAGTTTATGTGGCTGCTTTTTCCCCCCTTTTCAAACTTGTTGCTTATGAAACAAGCGTAAAGCATGACACGTTACCTTGCACGGTTGTCTCTCTCTCTTTGTCATGGAATAATCCCGTATTGCATTCCCAGCGATACTACCGAAAGAAGAAAATGGGGGGGGGGTCCAGATCGCAGCTTTTGAAACGCTCCGCTTGCTGTCTGTTGATGAAACCAACACTAAAAGGACACAAGCTCAAAAACTCTTAGCGAATAGGCTAACGACGACGGCGCCTTTTCAGAATAAGCCCAACGCCGTGCGTATTTGGAGCGTACAGCCGGACGGGAGACGAGGAGACGACCTGAAGAAAAACTGTATCGGACTCGCCATCATCTCTGCGGCTGAACGAGATAGATTAAAAGTTTTAAAAAAAAACAAGGTGGTGGGGGCACTCGTTCAGATGAGAAACGTTCAAAAATGCATCCCTTTATCAGAGAGGACTGAAAGCCTCTGGAGCAGCTAACTGGCTAGCCTGTCGCTACTTCCTCCCTGTAGTCAGATAACAGCCTGGTTAAAAAAAAAAAAGTTGAGGAAAAAGCCCTGGGTCTAATGCGGTACGGCGGATGCGCCCTGTTGCGCTGCTGCGTCGATGACATCGCGGCGCCCCCTACCGGAATACAGCAGCGGCACATTTTTTTGGTTTTTATTTTTTGAACGAGCTTGGTAATGATTACGTGTTGCGCTCAGTGACGGAAGCAGGAAACCAGCTCGACCGCCACTAAAGTGAAATATAGTCTAGAACTGATGTGCTGCCGATTTTATTTTTTATTTATCGATGTTGAAGAGGCCAAATAAGAGGCAAATCGCGATTATGTTGGTGTCAAGGCCTCCTCAAAGGAAATGGGTTCAACGTGGCTTTTTAAAAAAAATAAAATCAGAGTCAACGCATTTCTGTGATGTGGTTATAAACGCTGCATATTACACACAAAAGGGGAAATCAGAATAAATCATCGTTTGCTGGCTTTATGTGTCTTAATACATCAAAAAGGTTGATGATCAAAATATACGCAGTTCATATAAACCAATATTACAATGCAAAAAAACCCACAAAAATGCTTTATGGTACTTAAGACTGGGGCATTTTGCAGTAATCAGATGGGAACGCTGCTACTTCTCTGCAAGTAATGATGCAATGCTATTACATTGCCACTAGATGTTGACGGTTCACTAAGCAAGGCAGTTATGAGTGGTTTTATTTTCTCAACTGATGATTGATCAGGTGGCACGGTGGCGCGGTTGCCTCACAGCAAGAAGGTCCTGGGTTCGAGCCCCGGGGTAGTCCCACCTTGGTGTCATCCCGGGTCGTCCACTGCTCTGTGTGGGGTTTGCATGTTCTCCCCGTGTCTGCGTGGGTTTCTTCCGGGTGCACCGGTTTCCTCCTACAGTCCAAAGACATGTAAGTCAGGTGAATTGGCCATACTAAATTGTCCCTAGGTATGAATGTGTGTGTGCGTGTGTGTGGGCCCTGTGATGGTCTGGCGGCCTGTCCAGGGTGTCTCCCCGCCTGCTGCCCGATGACTGCTGGAATAGGCTCCAGGATTCCCGTGACCCTGAGAGCAGCATAAGCAGTTCAGATAATGGATGGATGGATGGATGATTGATCAAGGGTGGCACGGTGGCACAGTGGTTAAGCGTGGTCACCTCACAGCAAGAAGGTCCTGGGTTCGAGCGGCGGGGTAGTCCAACCTTGGGGTGTCGTCCCGGGAATTCCTCTGTGGAGTTTGCATGTTCTCCCCGTGTCCGCGTGGGTTTCCTCCAGGTGCTCCGGTTTCCTCCTACAGTCCAAAGACATGTAAGTCAGGTGAATTGGCCATACTAAATTGTCCCTAGGTATGAATGTGTGTGTGCGTGTGTGTGGGCCCTGTGATGGTCTGGCGGCCTGTCCAGGGTGTCTCCCCGCCTGCTGCCCGATGACTGCTGGAATAGGCTCCAGGATTCCCGTGACCCTGAGAGCAGCATAAGCAGTTCAGATAATGGATGGATGGATGGATGATTGATCAAGGGTGGCACGGTGGCACAGTGGTTAAGCGTGGTCACCTCACAGCAAGAAGGTCCTGGGTTCGAGCGGCGGGGTAGTCCAACCTTGGGGTGTCGTCCCGGGAATTCCTCTGTGGAGTTTGCATGTTCTCCCCGTGTCCGCGTGGGTTTCCTCCAGGTGCTCCGGTTTCCTCTCACAGTCCAAAGACATGCAGGTCAGGTGAATCGGCCATACTAAATTGTCCCTAGGTGTGTGTGTGTGTGGGCCCTGTGATGGCCTGGCGACCTTCCAGGGTGTCTCCCCACCTGCTGGCCAATGACTGCTGGGATAGGCTCCAGCACCCCCGCGACCCTGAGAGCAGGATAAGCCGTTTGGATAATGGATGGATGGATCAAGCTTTGTGTTAAAGCGTAAGCAAGCACTTAATTTTAACCTGTCTCTGCCCACCCATATTTTGAAAAAGGTGCAAAAATGGGTGGAGAGCGAGAGAACAGTAATGGTGTGTCAAAGAAGGTCGAATCAGTTCATCTGAATAGGTTTCATCACTCAAGTGACCTCTTCAGTCTAAACTGACTGCAGGTATCCCCACCTCTTGTAAACAATACAGTGGAATCTTGTCTGTGAATGTTCTCATTCATCCAGGTCATGGTTATCCAAAGGAGTTGAATCAAGTCCAACTGGACTTGGTATATATCCGTGAAGACGTTTCGCCTCTCCTCCAAGAGGCTTCCTCAGTTTGTGCCTTTCTGACTAGATCAAGCTAGTCTGGGACTCCAAACTAGCTTGGTCCAGTTGCACTTGATTCAACTCCTTTGAATACAGTGGAATCACGACCGAAACCAACAACCAGTTTCATATGCAAATCATTGACTAGAGTTACAATGGCCATATGTACTATTCACAGAGGATTTGGGAATGTTTGCAATCACAGCATTGTAAGATGGTGACAGATGTACTTGGTTCAGGGATGGTTGTTCCCTCTTCACATAGATGCCTTTTTGACTCCCCGTTCAAACCAACATTCCTCCTTATCAAGGATGTGCACATCCTCATCCTTGAAAGAGTGGCCACTGGCCTGTAGATGGATGTAGACCACAGAGTCCTGGCCTGACATGTTAGCTCTTCTGTGTTGTGCCATCCTCTTGGCCAGTGTCTGTTTGATTTCCCTGATGTACAAGTCATGGCAATCCTCTCGGCACTTAACAGCGTACACTATATTGCTCTGTTTGTGCCAGGGGACCCGATCCTGAGGGTGGACCAATTTCTGGCACAGCATGTTTTGGGGTTTGAAAGCAACTGAGGCACGGTGTTTGGAAAATACACATCTCAACTGTTCCGACACTCCCGTCACATACAGAATCACCTCATGTTTACGCTTAGGCAGCTGTTGTCCTCCTCATTCCTTCGATCAGCTGGTGCACTGTTTGGTTGTCTTCCTGGTTTTGACAAATGTCCAGTTAGGATAACCACACTTAACCAGGGCCTGTTTAATGTGGGATTTCTCCCATTCCCCAGCTGCTGTGTCAGTGGGGACGTTATCAGCTTGGTGGTACAGCGTCCTGATGACTCCTAGTTTGTGCTCCAGTGGATGATGAGAGTCAAACCTTAAGTAGTGATCAGTATGTGTTGGTTTATGGTAAACATCAGCAGTCAAATGTCCCCCATCACCAACTGCAATTTCACAGTCTAAGAAGGCTAACCTGTCATTTTTCACATCCTCTCTGGTGAACTTGATGTGGTTGTCCACAGAGTTAATGTGGTTGGTGAAATGTGGTACATCCTGAGATTTAACTTTAACAGAGGTGTCCACAAATCCGAACCAATGGCTAGGTGGTTTCCCTGGATAGGACATCAGAGCCCTCTTTTCCACTCCCTCCATGTACAAGTTGGCCATTATAGGTGAGACTGGGGAACCCATAGCATGCTTCTGCCTATCGTACTGCTCCCTGTATGTAAAGTATGTGGACTGAAGACACAGCTTCAGGAGCAGACACACTTGTTCAGTGTTAAGGGTGATCCTGTTGGTGAAGGTGGAGTTGTTTTGTAATTTCATATTGACTACCTCCACTGCTTCACCAACAGGAACGCACGTGAAGAGAGACTTAACATCATAAGAGACCATTGTTTCATCCGCCTCCATAATGATGTCCCTCACTTTATCCACAAAATGCATAGTGTTCTGAATGTGATGTTCATTACTGCCTACCAGCGGGTTAAGAATAGTGCCAGAAACTTAGAGATGGTATAGTTAGGTCACTGAATTAATCCTATAAACAATAGGCTGCAACGGCACATCCTGTTTATGTGTCTTAGGTAAACCATACAGGTCCCCTGGGTATAAAATTCTGTCAATAGCATTGTCCTGTTCTAACAGCTTCAGACAAGCTATCCCTTGTTAAGGGGTGGTGATGCCTGCAGTCAGTTTAGACTGACGATGTCACTTAGTTGAGTGATGAAACGCATCTGTCAATAAACGTGTCCGGATGAACTGATTCAACCTTCTTAGATTTTCTTACCTGGATTATTGAGCATGCATCAAGGCAGTAATTGTGTGTGTGTGTGTGTGTGTGTGTGTGTGTGTGTGTGTGTGTGTGTGTGTGTGTGTGTGTGTGTGTGTGTGTGTGTGTGTGTGTGTGTGCATATGTACTACATACACATGTGTGTTGGGGGGGGGGACATCAATGTGGGTCCTCCCCTGATGAAATAACACATACCAACACATCAACAATTCTATCTCTTTAACAGCAATATTAAGGCATTGTACATATTTGGGGAAAAAAAACATTTTCTACCATACCTATTTTTTTTCTCGAACAATTTTTTTTTTTAAAAACAACTTCAATTTTCCCCGCGCAGGTCAAACAAATGGCTAATGGAATGATTGAAAATATACATCTAATAACATAACTCAATATTCATCGGCGATCACTTGGGGTCGAGTATGACCGTCCCCCCTCTGGGTCCCTGTGGGTCCTCAGGTGGACGTAGAGGCCGATGCTGGAGCCGCATAATGGGAGGATGCCAATTTAGACATTTTCATGATCTTTTTCCCTTTTTTGTCAACTTTTATTTTCTTCCTAGAGTCTGTTGTATTGCTTCTCCTCACCCTTAATTGACTTTTCTATTTTTTGATTGGTTTTTTTCATAGCCCTTTTTCATCCACTCTTCATTATCATCATCATCATCATCATTGGCGGACACTCGGGATTGAGTATGACCGTCCCCGCTCTGGGTCTCTCTGGGTCCTCAGGTGGGTGTAGAGGCTGATCCTGGAGCAGCATAATGGGAGGACGCCTGTGTGTGACAGCTTTTCACGTGGAGTGGCTGATGCACCTGCAGCCACCACACAGTCCTTAGTAGGGGGTGGCCAGAGTCCAATGGCATGGAGAACTAAGACAATTGGGGGGGGGGGCACCCTCTGTTACAGCCTTCATCCACTTTCACTGCTGTTGTGACCTGGAGACATCTTCTGCCATTTCCACCATTGGAGCAGGGATGGGCAACATGATCCAGAAAGGGCCGGTGTGGGTGCAGGTCTTTGTTCCAACCAAGCAGTTACACACCTGATTCTATTAGTCAACCAATAGTCTTTGCTAAGGACCATGAGTTGTAGAATCGGGTGTGTAACTGCTTAGTTGGAACAAAGACCTGCACCCACACCGGCCCTTTCTGGATCATGTTGCCCATCCCTGCACCCTCCTCCTTGACCTATCTGCCTTGGGTGACCCTACCAGAAGCCAAGCTCTGGACAACATAGCTCTTGGGATCATTGGTACATACGAGTTCTCCACCATGGCAAGGTGGCGATCCAGGAGAAGAACTCAATGTTAGATATCTAATCGCTTGTCTATTGTGACGACCTCTCAAAAATATTACGTTTTCGATTTCTGCAAACGCATTTGGTTCAAAGTCAAATCTTCCTTTTAAAGTCAGATCTTAAACAAAGTCACTGCCCATGTTTGACCGATCTGAGTCTATACTATGGCATGGTGGCACAGTGGTTAGTGTGGTCGCCTCACAGCAAGAAGGTCCTGGGTTTGAGCTCCGGGGTAGTCCAACCTTAAGGGTCGTCCTGGTTCGTCCTCTGTGTGGAGTTTGCATGTTCTCCCCGTGTCTCTGTGGGTTTCCTCTGGGTGCTCCGGTTTCCTACCACAGTCCAAAGACATGTAGGTCAGGTGAATCCGTCATACTAAATTGTCCCTAGGTGTGAATATGTGTGCGTATGTGTGTGTGTTGGCCCTGTGATGGCCTGATGGTCTGTCCACGGTGTCTCCCCGCCTGCCGCCCAATGACTGCTGGGATAGGCTCCAGCATCTCCATGACCCTGAGTAAGGATAAGTGATTTGGATAATGGATGGATGGAAGTCTATACTAAGCCTAGACTACAAACATCCATCATCCAAACAGTTTATCCTGCTCTCAGGGTGGCGGGGATGCTGGAGCCTATCCCAGCAGTCACTGGGCGGCAGGCGGGGAGACACCGTGGACAGGCCATCACAGGGCCCACACACACACACAACACACACACACACACACACACACACACACACACACACACACACACACACACACACACACACACACACACACACACACACACACACACACACAGACACACACACACACACACATTCACACCTAGGGACCTAGGGACAATTTAGTATGGCCGATTCACCTGACCTACATGTCTTTGGACTGTGGGAGGAAACCGGAGCACCTGGAGGAAACCCACACAGACACGGGGAGAACATGCAAACACTACACAGAGGATGACCCCCAAGGTTGGACAACCCCGGGGCTCGAACCCAGGACCTTCTTGCTGTGAGGCGACCGTGCTAACCACGGCGCCACCACAAACAGTGGTCCATTTATTATTGAGCTCATCCACCGGTGAACAGTGGCAAACTGTTTGTCTCAGAGGATACGCACAAATTAACTTGGTTCCTTTTTCTCTTTGAAACGCCCAGATTAAAATAAGATAACCAGCCCGACCTCGCCTGTCCTCAGTTAATCATTCTGTCTCAGTCTCGGTTGCGTATCTGTCTGTCGTTAGATAAAAGCCGCAGGTTTGACGTTAGTTTGCATGTGCAGAGTAAGAAATTTTGAGGTTATGGTTACGTTTGAAGTTTTACTTGTGGAGGATGTTTTCAACAGTTGTTGGGTGTAGTTAACACCTCAGATGCAGAGGCACAATGGTGTTTTTTTTTCCTTCATTTTTAAAACCGTAAGAAAAATTGCACGGCTTGGTTTTTCCATCCAAGCTGTTGAGGTGTATGTGGGGTTTTACAGTTCTTGGGCAGATTCTACGCGAAAGGAGAAGTTGTTGCAGAAATTACCTTCATTTGTTTCATCTTTGTGGGGGGGGGGGGTCCCTTAATGCCATGGCTCATTAGTCTGTAACAGAATGTGGGTCAGAATTATAATTGCATTGGCTGTGTATTGTTTCTGCCATTTAATAATTTATTGGGACAAATCTTTACTCATACTGCAAATCTTAGTTCACGGGCTCCGCAGGACAGGGGTTCTTGCCCTATGCAAGGACACTTGAATCATGTAATAGAAGTTTAGCTGAGAGAAATATAAGAAGACGATAATGAATAGTCATTCAATTTGCTTTTCTTTTTTTCTAATCACCGCAAATCCTGAAACGAGCCGAGGTTGTAAGGACAGTAATATCCTAATTGCAGTATCGGTTGGTTTAATTGTCCGTTTATCTTTCCTGGCCCTTTAGGAACGACATGTTCAGCTCTATGTGCAGGTACTTATATCTATAAGGGGGTTGCTAAATTTTTGGGTAACAGAATGTGGCATCAAATCCTAGTATCTGAAGGATGCTTTGGCCCGGTGCGCTCATGCTGAACAGGTTATGGTTGAGTTGAGTCGAAAGTCTTGCAGGCATCATTGCCAGTGCATGTGGCATCATGTGTGGCAAGGGTTAATTGCTGCATCATACGCAGTTTGTGTAGCTGTTTTGTGAGTAAGGCAGGGCGATATTGTGGACACAGAAGTTTGTGTGACGTGGTCTAGTATCTACCACAGCTGGCAATGTGGTGTGAAATGTGGGTCTCTCTTCACGGTGCACTTCAGGGAGGGGCCCCTTTCCATCTCAGTTCCTGTTTTTCTCTTGCGCTTGCTGAGAAATATTGAGAAAAAGAAAATCTAATTTGCAAACTGTTGTAATAATGCTCGATTCTGCGCAGAACTCTAGTAAATATGAATATTTTGCAACATCCGCAACGCCATCCTGATATCACATTACTCTGAAAACATGCTCTGTCTGGTTAAAGGTGGCACTCGAGTGTTTTGAAAGGGCCCTTCCCGTCATCACAGGGCATCTTAAGCAATAGGGTTTAATCTAAGGATATTGCAGTGGTGGTAAACATTGCATGGTGTGCACATTATTGTGTTTTGGTTCTGGAAAAGTTGTTTATTATATATAAATGTTGTTATTATTGAGTATTTGAAAGTAGCAGTAAATAATAGTTTGCCTGTCAAATACAAAATATTATTTTGTTATCTTTTGATTGTCAAGATCTACGTTTCAAAATGTATTCTCACTGCATGCTGATGAAACTTGTGTGCGTGTGTGTGCGTGTGCGTGTGCGTGTGTGTGTGTGATATAGGGTGTGGTGGCCACCTAGACTTCGTACTTCCCCAAATGCGATACAAACATCTGTATTTAGTGCTGCGTGCTGGCAATAACACCTACTCACACAGTGAGCATCACTACCATCAGCTGGTCTTCTGCAGAGTAAGTACTGTGTATCATCACTAAGTACCATGTATCATCACTGAGTGCATTAAGCACAGATTTGTTTATAGGGAATTCACCTTTCTCTATCATGTTCTGCAAATTTACGCATTACAGGGTTTTTTTTCACGAGACTATCTTAAATTGTTAAAAAAAACTGCTGAGCAAAAATTAGGTTTTCTTTTTCTTTTTTTGATATCACTCGCATGGGACATTTTGAATATCTATCATACAAAAAAAGGTCTAATAACCTTTGTGTGACAAAAAATTTCACCAGAAACTGATTTCATAGGAAAAAACAAAACTGTGGATTTTTTTTAATGTTTATGCTTTTGTTGCTTGAGAAAACTATGCTACAACAGTATACACTTAATTTTTTTGTTGTTTTTTTGTGTGGCTGATTTGGACGTTTTAAAATAGCTGTTTTCATTACTCTTTGATGAAGCGATATGTTTCCCCTCCATGGTGAGTTAAATGCCCTCCTCAGCTATTTACGGCTCATATCTTAACCACAGATTACTCAGACACGTGGCAGTAGACAACTGAATAATATGGGTTTTTTTTTGTTTTTTTTATTCAAGGAGGAGATAAAACGAGCTTGATAATAGCGAGTCGGGGGGGGGGTTGTTTTGCTTTGATTTTGAATTATGGGGAGATTTGTGTCCATTGGTGCATATTGTGGAAACCTAGGGTATTAACAGAACTTTTCCCACTTTCTTATTTTTCAGGCGTGTGTTTGAACAAGCAGAGCTTCAGTGGTGGGAGTGCAATAGCCTGTTTCTGTTTGAGAACAGGAGTATTGCACTGATTCCGGTGGAGCTCACACCAGCCAAGCTTCGTTCAGCCTCCTCTTGCTGCAATTTTTTTCCCCTCCAAATTCCTGAGGGCAAGGCCAGTCTGTATTTCCAACACCAGCCCGGCCCTGCCAACGTCCAATCCAGTCAGGTCCAGCCCAGTCCGGGCTGGTCCAATCTAGATTAGTCCTGTCAAGTCCGGTCTGGTCTGGCCTGGTCCGGTCCAATCCAGTCCAGTCCAGTCTGGTCCAGTCCACACTCATCCTACTGGTATCCAAACCCTTTTTTGACAATTCTAGCTATGGATGGCTTCTTCTCTCTCAGCTCCTCCTCCTCCTGCCCCCACTTGTATCATTTCCCCAGCCATTTCACCAACACAACTGTGTTTAACCACACCAGCATCACTGACACTGGCCATCTGATTCTGCAGCACTACAACTACACTGGCCGCTTAAAGAAGAGGACCATGTCAAGCGACCAGAGCCACGTGGATGCTACCACAGTCATCTCCCTCTTCATCAGTGTCTTCATCATCATGGAGAACCTCCTGGTGTTGGTCGCTGTTCTCACTGTTCTTTCCCGTAAACGTCGCAACTGGTGCTGGGTGTATATCTGTATTGCTAACATAACCCTCAGTGACCTCCTCACCGGCGTTGCCTATGTGGTCAACATCTGTATGTCTGGCGCCCAGACGTTCAGCCTCAGCCCTGAGCTCTGGCTTTTCAGGGAAGGTATGCTCTTTGTGGCCCTGGCAGCGTCCATATTCAGTTTGTTGCTGATTGCCATGGAGCGTTACACCACCATGATAAAGCTGCTGCCCCAGAAGTCAGCCAAAAAAACCTATTATCGAATCTATGGCTTGGTAGCGCTCTGTTGGCTCCTGGCACTGGTGATTGGCTTCCTTCCTTTGCTTGGATGGAACTGTGTGTGCAGCCTGGAGACGTGCTCCACCCTCCTGCCTCTCTACTCCAAGAGCTACATCCTTTTCTCCCTCATAATCTTCTTCATCATCCTTCTGGCTATCGGGGTGCTGTATGGCGCCATCTACTGCCACGTGCACGACAGCCAGGAGCTTGGGTCCCAGCGCAGCCGCAAGCGCTCCCTGGCGCTCCTCAGAACCGTGATCTCCATCGTAGGAGTTTTCATGGTCTGCTGGGGACCTCTATTCCTCCTCCTGCTGGTGGACTTTTTCTGCACCTCTCGTCAATGCGGGCCCCTTTTCAGCGCCGACTGGTTCATTTCCCTGGCGGTCCTTAACTCCGGCATGAACCCCGTCATCTACACGCTGGGCAGCAGCGAGCTGAGGAAGGCCATCACCAAGCTCCTGTGCTGCTTCTGCCTGAAGGTGGGCCTGTGTCACCCAGACGCCTTCCGGTCCAGGGACAGCAACAGCACATCAGAGAGCCGGAGGGACAGTCTGAGGACCAGCTTTAACAAGGTCAGGAGTCTGAGCGTGGCTACCCCGCCATCAACGCCACGTAAGGCGCGCAAGAAAAACAGGCTGAGCTCCACCACCAGCTGCCTATCGGTTTCAAGCGATTAGACCACAGCAACGTCTCCACCCAAGCGAGCGGAGGTTGAGGTCGATGGTACACAACTGACAGTTTACTCTGACTTTCGGATTGACTAGTTCATGCGCTGCCGTCTTATATCAGCACTGATGCGTAAACACAAATTGACGCGGAGTGCTCTCATAGAATTTCCTTTTTTGGTTTGGCGCAGCTTCATTATTCAGCAGAAAGTGAACACGGATTTATCCCTGAAGATTGCAATGATTATCATGGAGTAGATAAATATATGTATATATATATATATTTTTTATTTTGCAGCCTAGACGTTAGTTTCCTAATGTTCCCCACTTTATATTGTACAGGTGATGTACAAATTTGTGTTGAACTGTTGAATGGCATTGCAGTCCTGTTGTTATATGATTAGGTCGCAAAACTGTAAATTTATAAAGCATGTTACATTTTCTAACAGATTTTGAACTTTTTTTTAATCGTGTGTGTAAAAAGACGTTTACAATGTATAGATGGTAGATGGATACTTTATTGTCCTGCAAGAGGATATTTGTTTTCAGCTTTTGTAGAGCCTGACATACAGTAAATACATGTACACATAGTATTTACATACCGCACGACGTACATAGAGAACGACATGCATCCCATTTAAAACATATATTGTTGGAATTGTGTATATTTCAGAACTGTGATGTACTTAAAACTGTTTGAATTAAGCCCGATGTGCCATTTTATAAAAAGTGCCTCAAATATAAATAAAGGATATATTTTTATGAATATGAATGAATATGTTTTTACTCGAATCGACATTGCTTACTTGAGAAACGAACGTGTCTCGTATGCGAGTACCAGGGTGAAATCAGTCGGTTTAGTGAGGAGTACGTGGTTGCAACCTGCAGAACGGGGCGGGGTTCAACGTTTAATCCCACCCACCCGTCGCTAACCCTGTTAAATAACCCAAACCAACGAAATCAGCGTTTCACTGCACCCAAATGCGACAGTTAAACCAATCAAATCTAACGGTGGGTGGGATTAAGCTTCAACGTAAAACGTCGCCCCGCCCCGTTTTGCAGGCTGCAGCCAGGTGCCCTCGGGCTCGGGTGAGCTGAGTGACGCGGCGGACCGTGCGGCACAATGTTGCGGTTTTCCTCTGGAGGGAGACATGTTGTCAGAGACCGAGGTCCGTTCCTGAGGAAGGTTCAGGTTATTGGTGGGACACTTCCTCATTTCCCGGTCCAAAGAGGAGCGTTCTCACACGTGTTCGAGAGCTTCACAAGTTAATGTCGCGTATTCTGCAGCGGTTAGGGGACATGTTCTGTTATCTCTGTCGCCATACTGTCTACTTGGTACAGCGTTTGGGAGCCAGTCATGTCTTGTGTTTTCTTTAGACAGTTAAAAAGGCTGTTTGCTTTTGAAAGGGTTCACAGTTGCGGTAAAATAGGCAATAAATTCTCACGAATTGTCAAAAAACAAAACCAAAAAAACCCCAAAAAACTAGATAAGCCTCTCTACATTGATCATCAATGCACTATCCCCTTCTTCAGTCTTCAGTCATGGCCTACTAATCATCAAATAAGACAAGACGAGACGAGACAAGACGAGATGAGATGAGACGAGATGAGATGAGATGGGATGGGATGAGATGAGATGAGATGAGATGAGATGGGATGGGATGGGATGGGATGGGATGGGATGGGATGGGATGGGATGGGATGAGATGAGATGAGATGAGATGAGATCCATCCATCCATCCATTATCCGAACCGCTTATCCTGCTCTCAGGGGTTGCGGGGATGCTGGAGCCTATCCCAGCAGCCACTGGGCGGCAGGCGGGGAGACACCCTGGGAGAAACCCTGGACAGGCCACCAGGCCATCACACAGGGCCGACAGAAAAGATGAGATAAGACACTATATTAATCCCACAGTGGGGGAATTTGTGTCTGGCATTCTTGTGTAAGAAGTGGGGTTGTTGTGAAGTGTCTAGTGTGTTGGTGTACTGTTCTGCGCCTGTCACGTGTCACTCTCAGCCTTCACCGCTGGCTAGCAGAAATGCGAACAGGAGAGCCGAGCACGTACATCTCTCCCTGCCAGTACATAGCCTCTCCAACAGCAAGCCCTATGTAGGGCCTCCTCGTGGCGACACACGGTAACGGGGTACACCTTGGACCCTGGCTGAACTACAAGGGACTCGGAGGAGGTCTGGCCCCTAGATGTGCGGTACGCAGGCCCACCGGTGTGTGGATATTCCCTGATGCTCACGAACCAGCCTCCAGCTATGGGCTGAATAGTGCCACTGCCTAGTGGATCCCTCAGGGGAGGAATAGGCTACAGGAGTAAACCCCTACAGAAAATCAACGTCTACAGTGTTGTTGTTGTTGTTTGTTTTTCTTGCCCTTTTGTGTCTGTTGAAGTGGGAGAGTACTGCTGGCGTTGTGCGTGGCCGCCGCTTCTCCCTCCCGTAGCCCCCCCTTCCCATCCATCCCTGTATGTCTGTGCTATGTTTATCTATTGTCTTGTTTCACCGCGTTTATTGTAAAGCGACTTGTTAGAAAAGCGCTATATAGGATTGATTTATAACTATTTATTATCAATTTGCAGTGTTACAACATCAATGGGGATAGCGTGATGGCAAGAAGAGGTTAAATTTACATTAGCAATATAATAAAGTAAACAGAATAATTGTTGAATTCCCATTATTGCTCATAGGATATATTGCTATTGTACAGTTTGGTATTCACTGATGTTGCACATGAGTGAATTTGTCAGTTTTGGTGTGTGTGTGTGTGTGTGTGTGTGTGTGTGTGTGTGTGTGTGTGTGTGTGTGTGTGTGTGTGTGTGTGTGTGTGTGTGTGTGTGTGTGTGGTCTACTGAGTACAGTGTTGATGGTAAAGTCTGACAGCAGCAGGAAGGAAGGACCTGCGGCATCTCTCCTTCTCACACAGCCTGTCACTGGAGGAGCTGCCCAGTGCTGTCAGAGTGTCCCGCATGGGATGCTTAGCAATCACTGCTTAGCTTAGCTTAGCCATCATCCCCAAATGAAACAGAAAAAAAGAAGAAGAAAGCCACTTTATTTTGTCATTTTACCTTACAACGAATTGTATTCTTACAAAGAAATTCATTCTCTGCATTTAACCCATCCTGTTGTATAGGAGCAGCGGGCAACCGCCGTGCAGCATCCGGGGACCAACTCCGGTTCTTCTTTCCATTGCCTTGCTCAGGGTCACAGACAGGAGTATTAGTGACCCTAACATGCATGTCTTTTTGATGGTGGAAGGAAACTGGAGCACCTGGAGGAAACCCATGCAGAGACAGGGAGAACATGCAAACTCCACACAGAAAGGACCTGGGGCGGCCTGGGGTTCAAACCCAGGACCTTCTTGCTGTGAGGCAATAGTGCTGACCACTGAACCACCATGCTGCCCAAATGCAAGACAGACAAACAGACAGACAATGCAAGTTAACATTAAACACGATTTCAGTGATATTTTGGAACGCAATCAAATCATTGCATTGTTTGCATTGAATAAATGTTTTCATTCCCTTCTCTTTTCATCTGAGTAAAAAACAGATATCTGATTACAAAAGAGAGAGAAAATGTGCCCTTTTGTTCTAAAATATGTCTATTGTGGGCATCCTGTGACCCATCTGGCCCTCCTGCTGCAGCAGCCCACTTGCGGGTCCCGACCCCTAGTTTGAATGGCGCTGCGTTACGCCATGTTGCGATGCCGACTCCTCAGGAGGCCCATTCTGTAGTGTTCTACCCTACCTGCTTTGTGACAAATGAGTATTTGAGACAGTAGAGAGATGGCTGAGGGCTTAGCCGGCAAGCCCAAGGGTTTATTGATAGATTCGTTTTGTCTTGCCATGAGTACATGTTAAATACATGGCGGGCATTGTTACTGGGGGACCCTTACACCTGAAATCCCCCAAAGCAGACAGACAGCACCAAAAGCGGATTCTTTTGGCCAGTTTTTCAATTCAAACATCGGTTAATTTCAGCACACATTTAAAAAAAACCATAGCCTGGAGAAGCGGACTAGATTACCTGTGAGAGTACATCTGATAGAGAGTCACCACGGCTGGTGCAGAAAAAAAAGAGGAGATAATAGTTGTTATGTTCTCAATGTCATTATTCTCATTTTAGTTCCTCTTTTGAATGACTTCAAGCTCCTATTATTGTTTGCCTTCTGTAGTAACGTAGTCAGGGGCCAAGACAATAACACACCAGACACATAATGAAGACAAAACAAAAAACAAAAACGGGTATTTTAACCAAAATCATAGATTACCATAAACGAAGGTCCTTTTACAGGAAACTTGTGTATCATGACAAACTCAAAGGACAGATGTTGGCATAATGGCGTCTTATGTGAGGGTTTAGAATATATGGACACACTTCAGTTTTGCTTTTCTGCCAAAATGCATTTTCTTTTTCCCCCATCAATAGGGGGGGGGGGGCACGAAACTGAGAGAATGCAGGCAGAAATAATGAAGGTGACTGATGTGCAGGTTTGAAGTACATTCGGGCATTTGTCTGAGCTCAGCAGTGTAGATTATGTGTGATGGAGAGATGGCTCTCACACACCACAATAAATGGACTGACGACCAAATTATGTGTGTGTGTGTGTGTGTGTGTTTGCTTCTGTATATCTGAGTCTCTGCATGTTGTCATATGATGTGTTTTGGAATGAGGATGTATATTTGTGTGTGCACTTGCATATATGGTGGTGTGTATATGTTCATGTATGTGTACCTCTGTGATTTGTTTGTGTGCCCTGTGTCTTGTTTTTGTGTGTGTGTGTGTGTGTGTGTGTGTGTGTGTGTGTGTGTGTGTGTGTGTGTGTGTGTGTGTGTGTGTGTGTGTGTGCATCTGCCCATGTGTCTATTTGTGTGCATGTATGCATTTGTGCACAGGTATCCGTATCTATATCTGTGTGTGTATGTCTGTGAATTTTAACCACATACCCAAGGTAGTGTTTAGAGTGATTAAGGACAAAACTGTGATTTGGGAAGGATTTTCAAAAAAATGTCCCGGGGCACAGTGGCACAGTGGTGCGGGGGTTAGCACGGTTGCCTCACAGCAAGAAAGTCCTGGGTTCGAGCCCCGGGGTAGTACAATCTTGGGGGTCGTCCCAGGTCGTCCTCTGTGTGGCGTTTGTATGTTCTCCCCGTGTCTGCGTGGGTTTCCTCGGGGTGCTCCGGTTTCCTCCCACAGCCCACAGACATGTACACTACCGTTCAAAAGTTTGGGATCACCTAAACAATTTCGTGTTTTCCATGAAAAGTCACACTTATTCACCACCATATGTTGTGAAATGAATAGAAAATAGAGTCAAGACATTGACAAGGTTAGAAATAATGATTTGTATTTGAAATAAGATTTTTTTTACATCAAACTTTGCTTTCGTCAAAGAATCCTCCATTTGCAGCAATTACAGCATTGCAGACCTTTGGCATTCTAGCTGTTAATTTGTTGAGGTAATCTGGAGAAATTGCACCCTACGCTTCCAGAAGCAGCTCCCACAAGTTGGATTGGTTGGATGGGCACTTCTTTGAGCAGATTGAGTTTCTGGAGCATCACATTTGTGGGGTCAATTAAACGCTCAAAATGGCCAGAAAAAGAGAACTTTCATCTGAAACTCGACAGTCTATTCTTGTTCTTAGAAATGAAGGCTATTCCATGCGAGAAATTGCTAAGAAATTGAAGATTTCCTACACCGGTGTGTACTACTCCCTTCAGAGGACAGCACAAACAGGCTCTAACAGGTACTATTTAATGAAGATGCCAGTTGGGGACCTGTGAGGCGTCTGTTTCTCAAACTAGAGACTCTAATGTACTTATCTTCTTGCTCAGTTGTGCAACGCGGCCTCCCACTTCTTTTTCTACTCTGGTTAGAGCCTGTTTGTGCTGTCCTCTGAAGGGAGTAGTACACACCGGTGTAGGAAATCTTCAATTTCTTAGCAATTTCTCGCATGGAATAGCCTTCATTTCTAAGAACAAGAATAGACTGTCGAGTTTCAGATGAAAGTTCTCTTTTTCTGGCCATTTTGAGCGTTTAATTGACCCCACAAATGTGATGCTCCAGAAACTCAATCTGCTCAAAGAAGTGCCCATCCAACCAATCCAACTTGTGGGAGCTGCTTCTGGAAGCGTGGGGTGCAATTTCTCCAGATTACCTCAACAAATTAACAGCTAGAATGCCAAAGGTCTGCAATGCTGTAATTGCTGCAAATGGAGGATTCTTTGACGAAAGCAAAGTTTGATGTAAAAAAAATCTTATTTCAAATACAAATCATTATTTCTAACCTTGTCAATGTCTTGACTCTATTTTCTATTCATTTCACAACATATGGTGGTGAATAAGTGTGACTTTTCATGGAAAACACAAAATTGTTTGGGTGATCCCAAACTTTTGAACGGTAGTGTAGGTCAGGTAAATCGGCCGTACTAAATTGTCCCTAGGTGTGAATGTGTGTGTGTGTGTGTGTGTGTGTGTGTGTGTGTGTGTGTGTGTGTGTGTGTGTGTGTGTGTGTGTGTGTGTGTGTGTGGGCCCTGTGATGGCCTGGCAGCCTGTCCAGGGTGTCTGCCCGCCTGCTGCCCAATGACTGCTGGGATAGGCTCCAGCATCCCTGCAACCCTGAGAGCAGGATAAGCAGTTTGGATAATGAATGAATGGATGAATGAATGTCCCGGGGCCTCCGGGTAGTGTAGTGGTCTATTCTGCTGCCTACCAACACGGGGATTGGAGGTTGCAATTTCTGTGTTACCTCCGGCTTGGTCGGGCGTCCCTACGGACACAGCTGGGTGAGTATGTGTCCTGGTCGCTGCACTAGCGCCTCCTCTGGTTAGTCGGGGCACCTGTTCGGGGGAGAGGAGTAACTAGGGGGAATAGCGTGATCCTCCCATGCGCTACGTCCCCCTGGCGAAACTCCTCACTGTCAGGTGAGAAGAAGCGGCTGGCGACTCCACATGTATTGGAGGAGGCATGTGGTAGTCTGCAGCCCTCCCCGGATTGGCAGAGGGAGTGGAGCAGTGACCTGGACGGCTCAGAGGAGTGGGGTAATTGGCCAAGTGCAATTGGGGAGAAAAAGGGAGAAAAAAAACAAAAATAAAAAACAGGCTGCACAGTATGCATACCTGCTTTGTTCAACAAATCTGGCGATTTCGAAACCGGAATGAGAATCACTTTTTCCGCCACGTGCGTACACTAAATATCCATACTCTTGCCGGCATTGCAGATGCTTATCAGAATAATACAACGTATACTAATTCACTGTATCAGCAGTTCTAATGTTTTTGCAGGCATGATGGTTTATAGTACCTTGATGTATATCACTACTGTGCCGTGTTTCTCCTACAGTGTGCCAGCAAGGAGAAGGGGAAAGACAGAGGAAGTCAGGGTTGACTGTCGAGACCTTGCGCTGGCAGCCGTTCAGGCAGGCATTCCTGACTATGACATGTGTGAGCTGCACAGACTCGTCAGGGGCGGCTGGAAAATGGAAATGGGGTGTGAGGGCCAAGGAAAAGTACGTCACTCTTAATTCTATCACCTGAGATGGCTGCCCAACATATCAGGCTAGGTGGCTGATTTTTGTCAATGGGGCAATAAAGAATACACACACACACACGCACAAACGTGTAGGCAAACTGTGCACAATCATGCTCACAGGCATACAACACACATCTACACATGCAAATATTTGCATGCGTGTGCAGATGTGCATAAATATTTTCTGCATGTATTTCTTATCACCATGCATCACACATATATTTTTTCTTCTTCTGTCTTTGTGAGGGCCCGAAAATGACTCAGTTCATTCCCTAGCCCTTAACCCTAACCTTAACCATCACAATTACACGCCTAACCATAACACTTCCCCTAACCTTAACCTAATCCTAGTTCTAACCCTGAACTCAAACCCTAACCCTAAAGTAGATCCTTTAAGAACTGAGGACCGGCCAAAATGTCCTCACATTGCAAAGTTGTCCTCACTCTAATGGTTAAAAACTCAAATTGGTCCTCACAAAGCTAGAAGCAGTACAAGTACACACACACACACACGCACGCACGCACGCACGCACGCACGCACGCACACACACACACACACACACACACACACACACACACACCTGCGGCTCTAACTCCAACAGTGACTGGCACATGATGCTTTTGCACATTGCCTCTTTGGTATGCCTAAACATAGGCCTAAACCCACTCTCTTACTAACACACACACACACACACACACACACACACACACACACCACAATGAGGTGTGCTGAGGCCAACCCTCCTGAAAATCCTTTCCTGTTTTCTTTGTGGTTATGGAAGCCAACAAGTCTTTGCTAGTTTCTTGCGTTGCCCCTGCACTTGTATGGTTGTGTAAGTATACAGACGTAAGTGTGTGGTGTGTGTTTATGTAAATGTGTGTGTGTGTGTGTTCCCCCTCCCTCACGCATGAATTCCTGCATCTTCACAGTTAAGGGTAGGGAAGAGTAGGGGATAAGTCTCCCTCATCTCTGGCCCTGGCACCGCTCCAGCTCCGGCGCCCGATGAAAAAGCAACAGCGAATTCCAGGCTTTATTAGCTCTGGGCTCAAAGACGTCTGTTGTATCATATTTAACATGTCAGGGGCTGATCCCCAACCCTTACTGCTCCCTTTCTTTCGTTCTTTCTTTCTTTCTCTCTCTCTCTCTCTCTCTCTCGCTCCCTCCCTCCCCCTGACGCAAGGAGGCCCTTTCTCTACTGTAATTGCGGTATGATGGGTTAATGGTGGTTGCGTGCAGAAGTGGCTGTGCCCTCTGTAACTACCTCGCTGGATTTGCCTCCAGGTGTTCGGCAGACAGCTAATGATGCACTGTCTGAGGGGAAGCAAAAGGCGGAGGAGGGTGAGGCAGATCCTTCAAGTGACGGAGGCTGGGAGGGTCTGGTGTGTGTGTGTGTGTGTGTGTGTGTGTGTGTGTGTGTGTGTGGTGCAACTTAGTCTGATCTCTGTTGTGACAAACAACATTCTTGTCAATCAGCCTGTCTATGTCTCTCTGTCTCTCTGTCTGAAAGTCATTCATTCAGTTGCAGTCAGTCACATAATCACTCTCTCTCTCTCTCTCTCTCTCTCTCGCTCTCTCACTCTCTCTCCCTTCTCAGCCCCTGCCCGCCCTGTGAACGTGTGAGCCCGCTAGCAGCAGGTATGCAGTTAACCCAGTGCCCTCATCCTCGCTCCTGCACCTGCAACTGTGGGTCGCGGGGACAAAGAGGCCCACATGTAAACGAGGCGGTGAATGGGAAGATGGAGGGGGAAAGCCGGGCGGTACCAAAGCATTTGCATGACTTGCTACCTGGCAGCCCCTTTTAAACAATATAGAAACTACGGGTGGATGAGCGGCATTTGTTCCATGTACGGTATATTTCACATTGTTATCGTTCCTCTTTCATTATGATTGCTATCACGGCAGCTGCACACAGGTGCTTGGTGTGGCACAGGGAGTATGGAGTCGGTCTGTGTGTGTGTGTGTGTGTGTGTGTGTGTGTGTGTGTGTGTGTGTGTGTGTGTGTGTGTGTGTGTGTGTACATGCATGTGTGTATGCCTTCATATGTACCTACTCCGTCTGTGCGTGCTTGATGGTGTGGGTGTGACAGCGCATACATGCATCTGTGACAGTGAGGTAATGGAGAAAGTGACGGCCGCCTATCATTAAGGTCAGTGGTTATCTGGTGTATTTCAACAGCACAGAGGATGATTTCATGAAGCGGCGATGACAGAAAGCTCTCTCTTCATTATCTGCTCCCGAAGAAGAGCCTCACTGACAAAACATGCCATGTGTTTGGCTACCTCACAGCGTCCCATTACGCACTCTGGCATTAATAATAATGGCTGTGTAAATACTAGGTGTTGTGAGTACAATTAGAGCCAGTCAATCACAGTGTTCACCCTTTTCCCATGGGCAACTGACATCATGCACTTGCCAGAATGGAGAACAAAGAAAAGGAAGGGTGTAGTCTCTACCTGTCCACATGTACACATCAAATATTTACATGCAAGGCCACTCCCTGCTCCGCATGTCAGCGTGTCCTTCTACACACCTGGCTGTGAAATCTTGCTTCAAGGAGCTGAAGACCAGGCCTCTCCTTTCTGCTGCTGATTTTGACCCCCCCCCTTTTCTCCCCAATTGTACATGGCCAATTACCCCACTCCTCTGAGCCGTCCAGGTCACTGCTCCACTCCCTCTGCCGATCCGGGGAGGGCTGCAGACTACCACATGCCTCCTCCAATACATGTGGAGTCGCCAGCCGCTTCTTCTCACCTGACAGTGGGGAGTTTCGCCAGGGGGACGTAGCATGTGGGAGGATCACGCTATTCCCCCCAGTTCTCCCCCCCCCCACCAAACAGGTGCCCAGGCCGACCAGAGGAGGCGCTAGTGCAGCGACCAGGGCACATACCCACATCCGGCTTCCCACCCACAGACACGGCCAATTGTGTCTGTAGGGATATCCAACCAAGCGTAACATGGGGATTCGAACCGCCAATCCCCGTGTTGGTAGGCAGCGGAATAGACCGCCACACCACCCGGACACCTGTGATTTTGATTTTGAATTGACTTATGTTCATAGTTACAGCCAGGCACAGGGCTGAAGGGATGCAAAAACATACTGAACGTATCCGTCATCCCTCACCTACCATACACACACACACATGCACGGACACACACATGCACGGACACACACATGCACACACACACATGCACACATACACACACCCTCACATACCCTTTGGGACTGAGCAGAGGATAGTGGGTAAGAAAACAGCTGGAGAGGAAAAGGGAGGATGACAGCATGGAAGCAGACAAACTCTCCTCAGCTGTTTCCTCTTTTTTGAAAGGAGAATGGGTTTGTCCATGCCTCGCAGCTTTGCTCCCCCCCGGTCTCTCTTTATCTATTCTAGACAGTGAGAAAAGATGAGAGAGACACAGGAGAGAAAGTTCTGGACAGATTCGATCCCGGTCCAGCATTGTGTACACGCGGGACAGATTGGGGGGGCGGGGGAGTAGAAAATCTCCACCACCAATGAGCGCAGCTGTTTCCTCCGTTTATTAGAATCGAGCGAGTTGTGCAGCCGATACCAAGAGGCCAGAGGTTATGAGAAATAAATTGGTTGAGACAGAAGTGCTATGCACGCCACTCGTTTCTTTTCAACCATTTTCTTTAAACCCGGCAGTGCATTATTAAAAAAAAAGAAAGAGAAAGAAATATGCACCATTGAGATGAAACAGAGAAATCCCCTCAAGCTCACAAAGGGGCATCTTCATTTTCCCCCCCTTTTTATTCATCATTTCGAGTAAAGAACGCAATTGCTGGAAAACACAAGCTTGTTTTCTCCCAGGTTTGGGCCCTGTCCAACTGCAGTGACTTTGCTCTCAACCTTGGGAATGCATGCGGGCATGTTTTCTTTTCTTTCTTTAATCCCCCCCCCTCCTCCTCCTCCTCTTCTCATTCTTCCTCCGCTTTGGCTGAGCACCGTGACCACTTAACTAATTGTCTTGTGAAAGATGTTCCAAGGGTGATGATGTGGCACCAGTTTCCAGAAGTTTTCCAAAGTGAAGAAACAGGTCTTCTCTGCTCCGAGAGGCCTCCGTTACGGCCAAGTTCATCGGCCCCACTTACGGTATTTGCTTGACCTTGTTTGAATGAATATGTGATCATTCTTAAAGACTGGTAAAGACAACTTGACCCTCCATAGCATTCATAATACATCATTCATAATTTAAAATAATTTAATAATTTAATTAAATAATAATAATAATTTTAAATAATAATGATTGGGGGCACGGTGGCGCAGGGGTTAGCGCGGTTGCCTCACAGCAAGAAGGTCCTGGGTTCGAGCCCCGGGGTAGTCCAACCTTGGGGGTCGTCCCGGGTCGTCCTCTGTGTGGAGTTTGCATGTTCTCCCCGTGTCTGCGTGGGTTTCCTCCGGGTGCTCCGGTTTCCTCCCACAGTCCAAAGACATGTAGGTCAGGTGAATTGGCCATATTAAATTGTCCCTAGGTGTGAATGTGTGTTGGCCCTGTGTGATGGTCTGGCGGCCTGTCCAGGGTGTCTCCCCGCCTGCCACCCAATGACTGCTGGGATAGGCTCCAGCATCCCCGCGACCCTGAGAGTAGGATAAGCAGTTCGGATAATGGATGGATGGATGGAAATAATAATAAATCAAGTGTGTGTATATTGTCTTACAGATAAAGTCATGAATCCCTCTCGATTCCCCTGCATTCTCACTTCATTCATTCAGTTTTATCATGGTTACCAGTGCTCCCATCCTTCCAGATCCGGCCACTACCTCTTGCCGTGCTATCACACTATCATCTGGTTTTCCTTGCCCACTTCCCCACCTGAAGCTCAGTCCCTCATTAGTCCCTCAGCATATATACCGGTCTATCTCCGCTAGCTCCTTGCCAGATGGCCTTTGCATTTCGCTAAGCTTCCCAGCACTCCCTGTACGATCCCCATCTTCCTGTCTGAACTTCTGCCTGATCCCCATGGACTCTGATTCTCTGGCTGATCCCTGATGGTTAAGTTTGCCTTATCCGATTGATATCCTGGTTTTGACCCTTGCCCGTATTCTGGAGTGAATCGGTGGAACGTTGATTCCTTACGTGATCATTTCTGTGTTGTGCTTGTGGCTTCTCGTCTGTTCCAAGTCAGTGAGCTTTACAGAGCAAACATCTCGGTAAACTTGTTTTCGCCATCAAGATCAATTTTTCATCAATCGCAGAGCTTGAATTTGGCTAGAGGCTAAAATTTGTGTGTGCTTTTCAGTGTTGGGAAGGTTACTTTTTAAATCCAATAGCTGGCAGATTACTAGTTACCCTGTTAAAATGTAATCTGTTATGTAACTAATTATTTGATTACTTGTCTAACAAATGTTTTAAGCTGGGCAATAAAGCTGAAAAGTCTAAAAACACAAATTTAAACCAGGCAGTGTAAACCTCACAACAGTACTCAACACTGATTACTGTCAAACTTTTAGAAGTTCTTCAATATAACTTGAATTATCAAGATTAGAATGCTTTTAATTTTAAATTACAACCACCAAAACAAAAGCTTTTTACCGAAAAGAATATATTTGAGGGGTGTCTGGGTGGCGTAGCGAGTCTGTTCCGTTGCCTACCAACACAGGGATTGCCGGTTCAAATCCCCGTGTTACCTCTGGTTTGGTTGGCCATCCCTACAGATACAATTGGCAATGTCTGTGGGTGGGAAGCCAGATGTGGGTCTGTGTCCTGGTCACTGCACTAGCGCCTCCTCTGGTCGGTTGGGGTGCCGGGCGTGATCCTCTCACGCGCTACATCCCCTTGGTGAAACTCCTCGCTTTCAGGTGAAAAGAAGCGGCTGGTGACTCTACATGTAATGGAGGAGGCATGTGGTAGTCTGCAGCCCTCCCCGGATCGGCAGAGGGGGTGGAGCAGAGATCGGGATGGCTCAGAAGAGTCGGATAATTGGCCAGATACAATTGGGGAGAAAAAGAGGGAAAGAAGAGTATATTTGAAATGAAAACCACTTTATTTGATATTATATTCTTACAATGAATTTGTTCTCTGCATTTAATCCATCTTATTGTATAGGAGCAGCACCCGGGGACCAACTCCAGTTCTTCTTTCCATTGCTTTGGTCAGGCACACAGACAGGAGGAGTATTAACCCTAACATTTTGATGGGGGGGATTGGAGCACAGGGAGGAAACTCACACAGACCCGGGGAGAAAATGCACACTTCACACAAAAAGGACCCGGGATGGCCTGGGGTCGAACCCAGGACCTTCTTGCTGTGAGGCAACAGTGCCAACCACTGGGTCAGCATGCCGCCCACATATTTGAATGTAACCCCTTTGTAATCACCAACACTGATTAGCATATGTAACTTCACTACATATTTTTCTCAGTAACTAACAGATTACAATTACATTTATTCAATCCATCCACTATCAAAACCGCTTATCCTGCTCTCAGGGTTGCGGGGATGCTGGAGCCTATCCCAGCAGTCATCTGGCGGCAGGCAGGGAGACACCCTGGACAGGCCACCAGGCCATCACAGGGCCGACACACACACACACACCCACACATTCATACCTAGAGACAATTTAGTACAGCTGATTCACCTGACCTACGTGTCTTTTGACTGTGGGAGGAAAGCGGAGCACCCGGAGGAAACCCACACAGACACGGGGAGAACATGCAAACTCCACACACAGGAAGAACCAGGATGACCCCCAAGGTTGTACAACCCTGGGGCTCGAACCCAGGACCTTCTTGCTGTGAGCAAGCAACAAATACATTGATTTTGTAATTTAATTACGTAATGTCGTTACATGTAACAAGTAACTCCCCAACACCGGTGCTTTCTGTAGATAAAGTCAAAGATTTCTGTGTCAGTTGCTGAGAGAAACAATAACAAATATGCTAGTCTTGTTTGCGCTGCATAGCTGTTATGAAGCTAAATTAAAAAAAAAAAATCATGGAGAATAACAGAACACTATGTGAATTCATGACACCATGAAACACCTCTTCCAACACGCATTTTCCTTCTCACGGTTTACGCTTTCAGAGCTGTCCGCAGTGCATATGAAATCAATAAAGCATATTCTTAGTCAAGGCCAAACTGTATTTTCTGCATGGCTGCACACAAAGGTTTGGCCTGATCGCAGCATTTCAAAGAGTTCTTGCTCCTCCTCCGTCGCTCATCTCTGGTGTTGTGGCTTAGGATGTGGGGGATTCTGACCTGCGCTTGCAGGACCTACGGCAGTGGTAGCCCCTCGAAGCAGGCCACGGTTTTTCCGACGGCCTGTTATTTACGCGGTATGAGGCGAAGGGAGCGGACCAGACTGGAAGCTTTGCAGGACAGATGTTCCCATTCAGCGCTAAACCCAATTACGTGGCCCGGCGATGGCTGTGGACCGGAACCAACGCAGACCCTGAATGAATGGTGGAGGGGGCAGCAAACAGCACATCAGGCCCAATAAAGTGGCCACATCATGAAATCTGGTCAGCCTTTGAGGCCTGGGGATAAAAGGTACTTTGACATCACTATGGAGACTGAATGGAAGACATGGTCAGAGCTGGAGGCTTTGTTCTGGGTAACCCATTTAAGGCTGTGCAGTTGTGTGTGCTGAATGTGTGTTGCGTCTTGGCTTGTTAGTGTGTCTTTATGTTTGTTTTGATGGGGTTTGGAGAATATGTATTGACTATGATTTCAGTGTCTGTGGCAGACGGCCCAAACGGCTGGATGTACCAAGTGTAACTATAGAAGACAGCTGAACCCATGACCCTCTGCAGTGAGCCAGAAATCCTTGGCTACAACCCTTTCAATTACCCATTAACAAACCGCTGACAAATTACTGATAAACAGCTGACGATTAAACAATTCCACCTTATCCCCGTCAACTGTAACCAAAGACATCCTTCCATCCTGCTTTAGCATATTATAGAGGCTCCATCTTGGTGTTATTTCTATTTTCATGTATATCCAGCCACCCATCCATTAACCAAACCGTTTATCCTGCTCCCGGGGTCGTGGGGATGCTGGAGCCTATCCCAGCAGTCATTGGGCGGCAGGTGGGGAGACACCCTGGACAGGCCACCAGTCCATCACAGGGCCCACACACACACACATTCATACCTAGGGACAATTTAGTATGGCCGATTCACCTGACCTACATGTCTTTGGACTGTGGGAGGAAACCGGAGCCCCCGGAGGAAACCCAGGCAGACACAGGGAGAACATGCAAACTCCACACAGAGGATGACTCGGGACGACCCCCAAGGTTGGACTACCCCGGGGCTCAAACCCAGGACTTTCTTGCTTCATGTATATCCGTTGTAACGTTTGTTTATACACCTCTATTCTCTCCAGCTGAAATGACTCAGTTCCCCCCTCAAGGGTCAATCACTTTCCTCTTAAGAATAGAAAAAAAAACATTGCTAGAATTACTTTGCAGTCAAATTTCAACTTTATTTGATTAAACCGTGGTGGGATCGGGTCATACATTACATGACACACTGGTTGCACCTGTAACAGGAAAAACAAAACTCGCGCTCCAGCCAGCTGGAAGTAATTAGCCAACCTCGGTTACATTTCAAATAACGCACGGCGCCAGCTAGCATAATTCATCTTCAGTTAGATAACCGAGTACACAAATCATCGACCAACTTTTGATTGGTACCACCTGGCTGGAAAAAGGAAGGCCCCCAAGATGAGATAACGCCGCAGATACAACGAACAACTGAAAGCCTTGCCTGGGTTTAAGGTAAAAATCTCCTCAAGGTTAGAACGGAGCATCCATCTGCCCAAGTTCCGACTCCTGTAGAAATGTAATTGTACGGCGCCATCCACAATCAATGGGGCTGCTGGATAAGAGTAGATTCATCATGCTCACTAATGAGTTTCCGTTCTCCTATGGGTATAAAGTCCTCAAGATGAAGCACTTTCCTTCTGTGGCCATGATTTATCTCTGAAGCGGAGGGGGGATATGGAGCGGCATTGCACACATTCCCAATCACTGATAATGGGCCTGCTGAGGTGACATCAATTACACAGGCATAGCAGACATTTCGCTGGGATTACCTCACAATGAACTCCAAGTCCCTCTCTCTCAGTCTGACATTTGACAGCACAGAGAGATGGAGGGAGACACAAAGAGAGAGAAAGTAGACTGTTGGATAGAGAGGAAGAGAAAAAGAGGGAGAGGGATGTGCATGCAGTCTCGTCAAGGGAGGAATAAGCTGTTGAAAAAAAGCATGAGGGCTGACAAAAAAAGAAGACAAAAGCAAAGATGACTGCATCAATATGCGCAATGTTCACATGGAGGTTCAATGCTGCAGGACTCTCAACCAAAATTAGTAAATCTGCCCATGAGACAGTCCCACTTTCACCAAGTTAGGGATAGTCAATTCAGCCCTGGCTGCATCGCATTGTGTGACTGGTTGCAACACACAGGTTTGATTTAGGGCCCACGACTGAAGCCAAAACCCCCTAGGGTCTCTTTAGGGCTCAGGGTGTGTCTAACATCATCTGCCAGTATCAGCTGTGCTCCATCCCTCTCTTGTCTCTGAAAAAAAAAAGGCTCAGAAATAGGACTTTTAAAGTGTGTGTGGAGGGCTTGTAGTACTACAATAGACCAGAAATGGGAAGGTGGGTGGGGGTGGTTAGGATCAAACTGTTTCTCTGATCTTTTTTTTTCTTCCTTTGTGATGTGTGTGGATTAAAGTACTTGGACACATAAGCATTTGGTCCCCGTTGGTTGAACTCTATCATAGGCCTACTGTCCCAAATGAAATGTTGACATTTCCTCCAGGATTGGTGTCTTTCAACTGAACTTAGCCATGTATTTCAAGTTTCCATGCAAAAAAAAAAAAAGGTACATAAAGCTGCCACAAGGAGTGGGGGATCCTTGCTCACTTTGCGCAACGCAGTGGACAGAAGCGGTAGTGTGTTGCAGAAGGATGAATCCAGTTCACATAAGCACTGCCTCTTGTCGCAACTATCTACATTCAGCCTCTGGTAGCTCGTGCATTTGTTTTGAAGGGAAGAGTGGGGAAATAGCAGCGTTTTGTTTGGAAAAACAGCTGTTTTCAAGATAGACAGCGATGAGGTAATGTATCTCCAATTGTGGCCATGTATCCTGCCTGGGTGCTCTAAATCGTTTTGTCAGATTTCACAGTAACTCAGACCCGGAGACAACATGTTGGAATCATTATAAAGAAATATCTAATCCTCACAGTGATGGTCTCATTTGATTACATCGGTCACATAAGAGGCGTCCAAATTGAACTGGGGCTGATAAATAAAAAGTGAGAAATTCCTTGTAGCAGCTTATAAATCTTTAACTGAACAACAGCGTAGAGCAATCAAACCACTGACGCTGACGCTAGTCTGCGTTGTTGCGTGCTAATTGGAGGATGACGAACTAAAACGGAGTCAAGATTGAGCTCGATAGTGGCCTCCACTCCTGTTCCTGCTGAACTGAGCCAGTTTTCATTTAAACCACTGATACCAGTTCAGTAGGCACAGGAGGGCAAAGCCCCGCACAAAACCTCCTGTGACACTGGGACCCGGAGCCTGTCTACTTTTTGCTTTTTGTTTTTGTTTTTGTTTACATCAACTTGAGCAAGACGACGTTTCGACATGCACGTTGTAAGCACAGTCTGACACAGGAATGACAGCAAAACAAGCGGGTCATCTCTGCGTGAAGGAGTCAGGCGGGGTCAGGTTTGCTCTTCACCACATCAACGGCTGCTGCTTGGTGCCAAAGTGCCGCTACGTTGGTGCTGACATAACTGAAGTGGACAAGAACTGGGCATGCCCCGACGGGTTTGACATTTAGCACCACATTCCTAAAATCCCAGTAGACCCATTGGCACATGCAAGTCCACATCAGAATGCAGTCGAAATGCGTCCTTGAGAAAATCCTTTTGCATATTTTGGTGTGCATGATGGTTCTTGCAGGGTGTATAGAGGAATGATTGATTTGATCTAAAAATAAAAGCCCTGCCCATTTATTGCTTCAGGCAAACGTAAATGCTCAAATTACTTTGATGTTTGTGTCCTGGAACTGACGCATGGTGCGTGATTCGAACCGTCAGTTTTGAACGGAGAACGCATCCAAAACCACACCGCACCAACACATAAAACCATAATTCTTAGTCATTAACACTCCTACACATGTCCCGATTCCCTTACAGTCTTCCTGTGATCCCACCTAACCCATTTCTCCACCCACTCACCCACCCCACACTCCCTCTGTACCACTCCTCCCCACCCCTCCTCCTTTCTTCACATCCAAGATCATCAAGTTCTTTCCATTCACCGGAACAAATCCCCTCCGTCGAATCAACTATTTCGCCTCAGGCACTGAACTTAGCCACTGTGAACAACACATAGCAGGGATCAATGCTCACCAATTAGCTAAGCTCTGTGCCTTTAGCAAGTGGCTGGCTTTGACGGGGAACAGGGCCTCACGCAGAACCTTAACGTGACTGCTCAGCGGTAAGATTGGTGGTTTTAAGTAAGAAAAAAAAACAGACTGATGACAAAGTTCAACTTGGCATCTGACAGGGCCCATTTCATACTGTATTTCAGTATGTGCTGCCAGTGCAGGATCCTTGCCCACATTTCTAACAGTAACACAGTCTCCTTGGTTATAAGACTAGGTCACTGGACAATCCAAGTTGCAAAGCACGATCTGCATTGGGGGAAAAAATTATACATTGCATAAAATTGGATGTTTACTGAATGCACTGACATTCACTTTCTGGCAAACCTAAAACAGGAGAACAGTTTGGTGAGTTTGAATTTCAGACAGCTGCACTTTTTGTTTTGTTTTTTTTCCGTAGTTTTAAAGGCAGCGAAACACTTTCAAGGGAGACATGTTTTTGCAGTTTTCCTCATAAGAAACTAATTCCACATGGTACGCTCTCAAAGTCCTGTTTGAGAGCTGAAAACAACATCCATCTGAATGTCTCCCTGGTCAATATCTCCCAATATTTATTCCTTTGACTCCATAGCAACACCAACTGTCTCATATCAATAAAATAAAACAGAACAGCCAAGAGGGGGGGACGACTCCAATAAAACACCCCCAGAGGGAACATACCAATGCGGGCGGGTCACCTGGTGAGCTGTGAAGGAGTGGAAATCCCTGGCAATGTGATTTTTGTTTCTCTTTGTGCATCAAATCACGGTGCCAGGAACCCTCCCCACCACAGCTAGGCAGGTAGCGAGGTCCCCCTCTGCCCTGCTTTGTCCTCCTCTGCTCCTTCCTCGCCCTCCCCACCTCCTCCACCCTCCTTCCAGCTATTCCAGCATTCTCCATCAGCAGCTGCAGAACACCTGTGAGCAGAGACAGAGAGAGAGAGAGAGAGACAGACAGAGAGAGAGACAGAGACAGAGAGAGAGCAAGAGAAAGAGAGTGTGAGTGGTGAGGGAGACAATGCATTATTCTGCACATCTCGTAATGCAATGACAGTATCATGTGGTCACTTGGTAGTTGTGCTGTCTCTATGGTAATCAAAGTCTTACACTAAAAAGCCAAATACACCAGAACTTGGACCAATCTGCTCACCCCGCAGTGCACTTCAAACCACTCATGTTAAGTCTGGAAGGTAAGTCGACACAACTGACCTCTGAAACAAAAGTTATTATGTTTGTGTGGATATGAGGGTTGACTCTGCCAACTTTCCCGTTGCCTGTTTTTTTTTCTCTTTTGCGTCAGCGGGATGCAGCAGATGTAAAGTTTGGTTTGGAAGATGCAGACCCAGCTGCCTGGTCGGCTTTGCTTGTTTAAAGTGACTCAGAGAGAAAAACATTGTACTGATTTTGTCGGGGAAAAGCCCAGGCAGTGCAAATTGTCTGGTGCTACTGCACATCAGTACGGACAATATAAAACGCTGGAGTGGGAGAACTGGAAATCCAGCATGTGGCCTGAAAGGCACCATGCCGGTTAAGGATATCTGTCGTCGTCTGTTGTAAAGTGGAATATGATAAATGAATGCGGTTCTATCCCCTCTCTGTCTCCAATTACTAAACAAGAGCCTTTCTTTCATGAACAAGGAATTGTGAAAAAATGGATTTCTGTTCTCATAGCAGATCATTGCAAACCTCTTGAAGTCGCTGGGTGGATCCACACAGAGTGAGATAGGAAGAAAAAAACTGCACCCGCAATCACATCTTCCTCCTCACTGCATTAGAATATAATCATGGATTATTATCTTTTACTGTTATTTAGGCTGTGTTGCTGGATGAACATTTCATGGCCACCCTGGTGCGAAGAGGAGGATAATGACAGGATTGTTGAGTGGTGAGGAGGAGGAGGAGGCGGTTCGGGCCTAGTCTCAACACATCCTCTAGATCTCCCGATGATCCCATCGGGTACACTCCCAGTGCCTCGCAGTCCCCTACCCAGGCTATCAAAACCACAGAGAGGAGGGTGGGTACATCCGAGCTTCCTTCTGTCTGACCCTTTCTTTCAATTAAGGAGTCTGAGAGAGTGGATCCGAAGAGCAAAGGGAAGACTTAAAAGCTCCACTGATGGTAATGGGTGCAGCAACTAAAGGGGAGTATCATTCAGGCTGTGATCCTTACTTTAAAACATTTCAACGATGACATATCATTTCCATGCAGGCTATCTCTCATCATCCCCCCCTGGGCCTACACTTTGAGGCCCACCAAGGCATCACAGCGTCTGCTTAAAAGGATCTCATTGGCATCCATACATAAAAAAAAAAAGAACCGGGTGTCATCCATGACCCCGAATATTTTCGCGTCTTAGTTCTGCATGGTGTTTATAACTCACATGGTGTACAGCTTAACAAAGCGGTGCAGAATCTATTCCAGACAGAAATATGTCCATCCTGTCAACCAGTGTTAACACCCTGTCCGCCCCTCCCTGCCCGGGAATCATGAATAAATATGTTTGTCTAGGTTTGAGATGTGGAACTTAAAGCTGCGCTTCACCGACTGTCTGTAGAGGAGTGGATTGAGGGATTGTGGGAAAAATGTGTGTCTGTGTGTTTGTGTGTGTGAAAGAGAGAGTACACATGCTGTGTGTGAAAAAAAAAATCAAAATTGTGTGTGAGAGCTGCATCGAAAGGAGAGGTCTTGTTCTTTGTAACATTTATGTCAATGTTTACTTGGTAGGTGTGAATATAGCCAAAGCTTCATACATGATATCTTTTCTCCACTAACGAGCCCCTGCAAACTTACTGGATGCCATTTTTGATATATTGTCGGTTCATGTTGGCTGGGAGTCGGAGGACGGCATATCGGTTTACGTCATTGCCTAGCGCTGATAAAAATTAAACCGAATCCATCAAATCAAGGGATGATGTCACAGAAGAAAAAAAATGGCACTGGTTTGATAATATAAATGTCCATTTATGATACAGCATGTAGAACAGAAACATATATACTTTTACCCAAAGGCTGTCATAATGTCGAGAGTCCTTTTTTTTTTAACATGTGGGAATCAACAACAGGAATCTAGGCAGTGCAAACACCATACTCATTACCTATATCCACTGAGCAAGTGACAATCTTTAAACAAATACGTCGTGGCAATCACGTCGTTAAGCTCACACGGATTCGTTTCCATGTATCCATAGCAACCAAGCGGACGGCGCAGTGGAGTTTGTGTGAAGCCGATGCAGGCCTGAGGCCTGGTCACCGGTTTGCGTGAGGCCAAGCGGACATAATTCACAACTTGATGGAACTTATTATTGTGCACATGGCTGAAAGTGCGAAACCGGTCACCGCATTTAGAAAGCGCAAGGTTAGCAGTCCTAGATGAGAAAACTGACCTCATTCTCAGCCTGGAAGATTTGCTTGCTAGGCAGAAGGCCAAGGGGGGTGAGAACGATGAAAGACAGAGGGAAAAGTAACGCCGGGCTCCGATGACAGCAGAAAATGGGCAGTGTAATTCAACAGATATTTGCGGGTTGATTTACACAATACAAACAGGCGCACAGCCTCACACGCCCTTAACTGCAGCACTGGTTGCCTGCTTCCATCTTTTGCTTCGTATCGGAATACCTCACGGTGTCTTGCCCCCCCTTGCAGTCGGCGATGTTTACCCGGGATACGTTGCCATGTACATGTGGCTGTTGGTAATGAGGGCATGTATAGGTTTCACATCTGAACACAGCTGTGCTGACGTCACCCTGTATCTCACACGTTGGTGACACCGTTATTTGTCACCCTGCTCTCACAAAACACACTTAGTGGAGGGGGGGAGAGAGAGAGAGCGAGCAACATCCGATGTATTGGAAACGTCATCTATGGTTTCCTGCTCATAAAAGGTTTAGTTTATGGAGGCCATATTGCATCCTGCTGCACCCGACTGTTCAATGTGCAAAGCAGATGCCTTGCAGAGAACAAAGTGCCTCTGAAATGTAAAGCGTTCTTATTCACCCCTGAGAAAGCGAGCGCAGGAATGGGCCCGGTCGGGGGATCATCTGAAGTTGCGTTTTTCTTCCAAATGCGCCACAACATCCCATATTAGTTACTGCCACACTGTGACCAAGAGAGACAGTTTGGCCATTGTACTCTGGCACCCAGATACTTCATACCCCCCCTTTCATCTAGGACACTGATGGAGTATCTAAGGTCAGGGAGGTACAACCGAGACTCATGTCTTTACCAAATGACGTGTTACAACTCTGTAGGGCACAGGTAACCCAGAACCCCACGGGCATTAAAAGCTCATTAACGGTGGCGGTTAGATCAGGGCTTCATTATTCAGCCCATTAGGTCACTCCGTCTGCATACACCACCCCTCCACGTCTGACTGACTGATGATGGGGACTTTGCATCTGAGCGGGCGGCTTTTTCGCATGCTCCTTTAATGATAATCTACTTTGCGTGGCGTTAATGCAGTTTGGTGGGATGTAATTTCATGTAAAATCAATTATTACAGGGCTTTTTGATAATCAAGTGGCATCAGATGTTTGAGCCTAATCAGATTTAGTTGATTTGTGAAATTCAAATGACAGTAAAAACGCTTGGTTTGATCCCCCCCCCCCCCCCAAAGGATTTGAATGTCTGGTTACCTTTGCTGACCCACCTCTTTTTTGAAACAAAGCAGAAACGATAAGAAGTGATCTAGCCATCTGCACTGACAGGAACACGATCAATCATAATGTGTGAGGGGAAATGGCACAGGCGGTATAAAAGCCTACTCTATCTCTCTATCTGATAGCGGTAGCTATCCGGCTATTAGCTAATAGCTGCTGATAACATTCTGAACGAGGGAGGAGAGATAGACAAAGAAGAGAGATTCTAGGAGAGAGAGTGAAAAAAAACAAAGGAGCACGCACAGATAAACAGAAACGGGGAAAGCGAGCCTGGAAAAAACCGTGAAAGAATGATGGTGACAGACGGAAAGAGAAGGTATGTGTGTTCAAGATTAGAGCGAGCTCAAGGTGGAGGTGGAGAAGTTAAACACAGACATAACATCAGACTGGTTGATTCATCCGAGCTCGCTGAGATAATTTAGTGCCGGTATTAAAAGTAAAACTAACTCTATTAAAATCCTGTGATAGCTTCAACCGAAACAAACTCTTTTTTCTTTTAAATTAGTATTTTTCCTGGCACACCCTGCCTGCAACACCTTGTTGGCTTTGACAATGCTTAACCAGAACAAAGGCCGGCTGGGTTCCAACATTATATTGGAGAGTCCCTTTCCTTATCTCCTTTTCTTGATTCGCCATCTGTGTAAAAGTAGCCAGGGGGCAATATATTTGCAGTGATGCCCACACCTTCACTTGTCCTGTTAATTCGCATCTGATCCGACTGGTTCAACAAAAGGGGAGGGGCATCAGAAAAAGGACAGTGGGAGGGATTCAAGACAGTCTATTGAGATGCATCCATCCTCACAGTGTGTGTGTGTGTGTGTGTGTGTGTGTGTGTGTGTGTGTGTGTGTGAGAAGGCCAGGAGGGGTTGGCGTGTTCGGATCGTGACCTCTGTAATCCGGCAGGCTCCCTCCCACTCCAAGCATGCGATCTCTCCACAAACTGAGGCCTGTTTTTCCACCACACATGGCTCCAATTGGAGAATGCCATTTCTTTTGCTGCCGTTTTTGCTGCTCGGCTAAACAACACCGCAGAGCTTAACAAACCTGATTACGAAATCAATGACTGGCAGACATATTTGAGCTGACGGTGTCACAACTCCGGGGGCTGTTCCTGTGTCATTGATTTAATTGGTAGAAGATGCGAGAGCTCGTATACCCCACGTCTGAACTTTTCTCTCAAGCGGTTGTTTTCTCCATAAGCCTTTGTGTGTGGGAGGGTATGTGTTTGCATGCATTATGTGCACCCCCCACGCTCCCACCACCGCCCCCCCCCAGTATGCGGGTCCATGCGTGTGCCCGTACGTGTTTACGTGTGAACAGGGCATGTGTTTAAGCTCCCACTCCAGCGCCAACAAGGGAAGCTGTTTACTACTTGGTTGGTCGTAAAAAGTAAATACGCGTCAGTCGGGGCCTATCAAAGGCCCCCTTCATTTGGTGCGTGGCTGAGACGCCAGGGATGTGCGTTGTAATTGCCTCCGCTCAGACAGCAATTCTCTGTGGCGGCGGCTGCACGGCAAGGCTGAGCGAGGCAAGGGGAAACCACACTGTCCTGTGCACTTAGAACACACTGCAGTTGATCTGAAGGAGCGGCGAGGCCAGAGTAACACACAAAGTTCAAGGAGACCAGGGAAAACACCAGCGAGGAGACCGTCTGACCGAGTAGGCGCGCTCAGGAACCCAGACGCGCCGCACACTGAGATTAAAGAAAAGAAAGACACAACAACAAAACTAACCCAACGCAGACACATGGAAACTCAATTGTGTGAATGTGCACGCTCACGCGCACTTATACCTGCATACATATACGTAAAAAAAAACAAAACAACAAACCCCAATTGATGACAAAAGCATCAGAATGACAAACATCTGACAACGCCCATGTCAACATCTGCCATAGATGATAATAAATATGCACCCTGTTTAGCCTATTTACCCACTCGGCGGTTTTAGCTTATGCAGACGTGCAGATCCATTAAAATGTCCCCTGTGAAATTATATTGTTATCTCTGCTATCGCTAACACTAACGCAGCACTCACTCTCGTATCGGCAAAAAAAAAATAGCCCACGTTTGATTTGATTACTGTGCATTAAGAAATATGAAACCTGTCTTCGGCGCACTGACCTGCCCTTGTGTAACATTGGCCTTATCCATGGGAACGACTCCGAACGCACTGAATTAGCAGAACCAGATAAAGCCTTGGAGCATGTTCAAATATTTGAACTATTTGTCTAAAAATGTTCTGTGAGCTTGACTCCGGGGTTAGTTTACCAAATCAAACTCTTTCCTCAAACAGTGCTTAGATTATGGTGCTCTAAGACCCCCCACAATCATGAGCTTAATGGGAACAGACACTGGCGAGGGAGCCACAAGGATTTGGAGCAGTACAGGTGGATGTGTAATGGTAGCTGCTTTTCTTTGCACGCGGTTAACACACCACAGACACTACCAGCTTTGCAATAATCTCTCAAAAGATTGTCGTCTGACGTTACACGAGACACTATGTTGCTGTGAGGACATAAACGGTGCAATTAGACACCTATGATGATTGACCTATCATTATATGACCTATTATGACCCATTGACCCATATGCCTATTATAATGGGTCATAATAGGTAAAAAAAAATTTTTTCATTTTTTCCACCCAAATCTAGTCTTGTAAGCAACTATATGAAAGCAGCGCATAACAAATATTGCTAAAGTGCCAACATGGGCTGGAAAATACACAATTTGTTGGTTTTTTTTTTCTTCTTTGGCCGACAGACACAATCTCTCAATGTACCATCGTAAAAAGATTCAGTCGACGTCTGTGAACTCACACCGATTCTTTCAGCAGATTTGTGGTCTCATCTGATCTCTGCGACAAGGTGGATATCAAAAAAAGGGACATGCAAATCTACCGAGTAGGAGAGCGGGTATGACAAAGTGGACGGATGAAAATTGATAATCGAGTAAGGGCTACACTGTGGGAAAGAAATAGCTGGATGAAAAATAAAAAAGAATGAGAAAATGTGTATTAGAGACAGAAAGAGGTTGTTAGCAACTCACCATGCCCAGGTTCAGCGTCGCTCCGCGGTAGGTGTGATTCACCTCAGAGTTCAGATGAGGATATGGACGAGTGGAGGGGTTGACCCTGGGAGGACACATGTGACCGACTTACTGGCTGTCTGACTGACTGGTTTTGCTGGATGGCTGACTAAAAAGGCGTATGACTATCTGACTGCTGAGTGATTAACTATCCTACTGTCTGTCTGTCTGTCTGACAAAATGACTGTCTCACTGACACAGGGATTTGCAGACTGTGTGCCAACTGTGCCATGTCAGATCCCAGGATGGTCGGCGGTGGTATCCTCCATGCTGGGGGCTCCATCAGAGGTGCTGTTGACATGCCTGTCCTGTGCTGTGCTGTTTTGATTCGTCCTGTCCTGTTTTGTCCGGGGTGGGTTCCCACAGCCAGCCAGGAGGAGAGGAGTGGAGGCTGCTCTGTTCCCATAGAGGTCAGATGTGGAGTTAACACACCCAGCCAGCTGGGATGGTAACTGCTGGTCGCCTGCTACCGGAGTCTCTTTCTCTCTCTCTCTATCTCGCACACACACACTTTCCTGCAAACCTGATAAATCACTCTAGAGACATAGCCTAGCACCGTCCCACTCAGTCAGGAGCAGCCAGGAGGAGAGAGAGAGCAAGCGAGAGAGAGCGAGAAAGACAGACAGACAGACAGACAGAGCGCGCGAGAGAGAGACACAAGACAGACAGACAGAGAGACTTTCAACTGGTTGTCCCAAGAGATCCACTGTCCATATGAGAGTCTGGAGGCAGTGTTGCCAGTTCTCCTTCTTTCCTCCCTCCCTCCCTCCTTACTTGCCTCTCCTCTTTCATCCCCCTCTCTTGTTTTTTTCCAGGCTCCGTTGAGACACTCTTATTGTGGCAATTGCATTAGCCTTTAGCGAAAGAGGAATGGCTCTTACTAATGCATTTCTCTCTCTCTCTCTCTCTCTCTCTCTCTCTCTCTCTCTCTCTCTCTCTCTCAAGTGTGTATCAGTTTGACGTGTACACATACACACCTCCTCCCCTTCCTTCTTTCCATCTTTTCTCCTCCTCTGTGAGTTATCCCTTAAAGGGGCACTGTCTCTCTTTCTGTCTGATGGAGGTGATGAGGGGCTTCGAAGGAGTCCAGGTGTGGGATCACATTACCGGAGGCAGAGAGGCATCAATTGTGTCTATCTGTATGCCTCTGTATTTCTGAAATGTTTAACCCCTATTACAGAACTAATGGGCTAGCGCGCAGTCGCAGAAGAAACTCAGCCTCGACTGCAGCCAGGAATCAGATTGGTGTGGGTGAATTTGCTATGACCACAATACCACATCACCATAGTACATCATGTTAGGCTTCAGAAAACTTTTCAAACCTGCAGTTCCAGCTGCATGTCAGTCTTCAAAATGGAGGACCTCAACTAACATTTTAGCCACTTTAATGTATAGATTTGAAACACATTGATAGTTTGCCCATTTAACTTATTGAGCCCATCAAAACTCAAAAACATGAACTTATTTTGGGGATGTCCGGGTGGGCGCGGCGGTCTATTCCGTTGCCTACCAACAGGGCTCGCCGGTTCGAATCCCCGTGTTACCTCCAGCTTGGTCCGGCATCCCTACAGATACAATTGGCCGTGTCTGCGGGTGGGAAGCTGTATGTGGGTATGTGTCCTGGTCGCTGCACTAGCGCCTCCTCTGGTCGGTTGGGGCTACTGTTCGGGGGGGAGGGGGAACTGGGGGGGAATAGCGTGATCCTCCCATGCACTACATCCCCCTGGCGAAACTCCTCACCATCAGATGAAAAGAAGCGGCTGGCGACTCCACATGTGTTGGAGGAGGTATGTGGTAGTCTGCAGCTCTCCTCGGATCGGCAAAGGGGGTGGAGCAGCAACGACCTGGACAGCTCGGAAGAGTGGGGTAATTGGCCGGATACAATTGAGGAGAGAAAAAAAGGGGGGGGGGGGGACAAAACATGAACCTATTTTATGCCGGGATTTACAACCAAGAAAGTGTTTTATGGCACCGTTGTAAGATAAAATTAAAGATTTTGACTAGGCGGGTTGCTCGCCGCATCAAACAGGTAGGCAACACAGTACCGTAAAAACACACTGCCTGGGTCTAAGCAGGCATAGGTAGGCATGGGAGCGAAAAGGGATTTAGGGGACTAATGGGTCTCTGGCAGGTAAAAAAAAAAATCAGTATGTGTCGCAAAGTCTGCATGTGTTGTTTGTGGGAGACATTATCTGGCAAGTTCACAAAAAAAGAAAAGGAAACTGTAAAAATAGTGGGTCTACCTATACAATATTCACACTTTAAACCACTATCATGTTGAGATAGTACATATCCTATCAACTCTCGTCTCGAAAGCTCAGACATTAAATTTCAGGGTTGGAAAAAAAAATCTTAAACCTATTAAATCTCTGTCTAGACAAGGACAGTAGTGGGGTGACAGTATTTCACGTGGGGTGGGTGGGGGTGGGGACAGCAGCCTCAGCGTGGGCCTTCAAGTCTGAAATGGGAGGACAGCAGGGAAGTAGGGTAGCCAGACCGTCGGCCGATGTTTTCGCCGACATCTTTTGCGTCTCGCTGTCGTGTTTTCGACGATGACTCTCGACTCTCAAACCTGCTTGGTCATCGCAAAAAATAAAAATAAAAAATTACAATGGAGAAGAGGAGCCTCAGTGAACGCCCTCCAACGTAAAGCCGAATGCTGTTGATGTGCAGGGAAGTAGGTGTGCAGCAACAGGAACACCCGTCCCAGGAAATCTGAATGATAAAGTGCTCTTCCCCTCCAAGGTGAAAAACAGTGGTTGGCTTCGACTCCACTTATTCCCCGTTGTAAATCTTAAAATGATCAGAGGGCAACAGTGCAGATCAGACTGCGTTTCGAAAAGCGCCACGTATCCGGACGTAGCGTTCATTAATTAGACTGATTTGCCATCTTTGAAGCCAGATAATGTCAAAGGAAACCGGTTTAGATGATGGGGAACTGCAGCACGCTTTCATAACAGCCGTCCCTCTCATTACTCATTGCTGCCGTTATCAGAACAATTTATCATTTCATTGCATAAAAAAATATTAAAGGGTAGTGTCTTTTTCTCTTGTTGATTCATGTCATTTCATTTTCATGCCGCAAGGCACTGACGTATTGCGTTCACCGCCGCTATGAGAGGACATATTCAAAAAGACACGGGGGGGGGGGGGGGCATGCTCAAGACTTTTCAGATCATGCTAGTCTTCACCAATCAAACCCCCCAAAAAAGGAAGATATTTCTGCCGCCCGCAGTCTGAACTACTGAAAATGAAGCAGCAGTTATGAGCAAAAAGCTGGACAGTTTAAGAAAACTCTTAATAGGCTTCTATTGAGCTGCTAAAAGGCCCAATTTATCATAAACCAGGCTCTGCAGATGATGCTTCCAAAGCACTTATCAAGTCGTCTTTCAGGGCATCGATGCTAGCCCCGGCTGCTCATTAATCAAGCCAGTGTGCTCATATTAGACAACATTTTTTCTAAATCTTCTCATGATGTTTTTACTTTTTTATCCTGATTTGGAGGAGGATGGAAGCAGAGAAGTGGGTCACTGAAAAGATCACATTCTGGTTGCCAGTTACAGGGGGAGAGCATCCACTGGTGAACCAGTAAGGATGCTGCCACTAGGGTATGCTAGGGTGTGATGGTTCAGCGTACTCAGCTTGGTTCTTACCTCGATATTTGGAGAAAATAAATCCCACTCACAGCCTACGCAATCTATTTAGCTTAGTCAAAATGATGCACATACATTTTCTCTCTCTCTCTCTCGCTCTGTCTCTGACACACACACACTTCTTCCATGACTCTGCAGTCCATTAAAGGTGTACCCTGCTTATCATGCGTGCCGTTTGATTTTGTTTCACCTTAGTAGAGCACATTAAATGGCATCCTGTCAGATGTGTCCTTCCTATGCTGTCATCTACAGCACAAAAAATGCATAGCTTAACTTTTTTTCAGTGCAAGCGAACTTATCTCATTTCTAGTGTCTTCATCATAAGAGTGGAGTCATCTGCGTTATTCGAAGACACAAACTAAAGTATTCGTCACTGCACAGGCAGATATTTTCACTTGTTTTTTTGGGGGGGGGGAAATTAATTCAAGGCTCTGTACTGAAACTTGTTAAAGATGGCTGTCTTCTTTGCACTGCATTGCTCCTGTTCTGAACAGTTGTAAAAGATAAAAAATATATCCTTTATCCAGGCCTATTGCTGCTGTGGGTTAAATGTTAGTGACTGAGAGCTAAGACTGCTGGGCTGGTTAATGACAGGCTGACGTACCCAGACTGCCTGGCTGCCTGGTTCAGTTGAACTTTTCAGGGTGGGCTGAACACAGTGCCAACGGGGATGCCATGCATGATGCTGTGCCGGGAAGGGAAGCCTACGCAAGCGTGCACCACTTAACCAGAAAGAGCGCACACGCACACATACGCAGTTTATTGCATACAGCCACAATTCAAACACTTGCCTGCACACAAGCACAATCACAAACATAGAAACACACGTACAAATACACACACAAGCAAGCACAAACATTTCACTGCAATCACTGTAATGATTACGAACACCTGCACACATAGGCACGCACGTAGGCACACTCACAAAACCAGCACACATGCAAGACAAACACTGTGCACACAGCCACAAACCAAACACTTGCAGCAAAAAAGTACACTTATGTACACGTGCGCGCACACACACACAGACACACACACACTCTCTCTCACACACACACACACACACACACACATTGAGAGCATATGCAAACGAAAGAGGTTCCATGGCATGTGGCAGATGCCCAATTTTCCTGCCCACATCCTGTTTCCAGACCAAAGCTCGCCTCTTCGCACAGGGCGGCTACAGAAGAAAAATGATACAGAAGAAATAGATGCTTTTTGCAAACTAACATTTAGCATTCAGCATTTTGACAAGACAGAATTTAGTTTAAAACTTTTTTTTTTCAATGCAGGTCTCTTAATCCCTGTATGAATATGTTCAAGAAGAGAATTGTATGATGAGCTGTAGTCAAACTCAAATGACCAAAATATGGACTGGACTGTATTTATATAGCGCTTTTCTAGTCTACTGACCAAGTCAAGTCAAGTCAAGTCAATTTTATTTGTATAGCCCAATATCACAAATTTGCCTCAGTGGGCTTAACAGCAACACAACATCCTATCCTTAGACCCTCTCAGTGGATAAGGAACAACTCCCTAAAAAAAACCTTTAACAGCGAGAAAAAATAGGAAGAAACCTCAGGGAGAGCAACAGAGGAGGGATCTCTCTCCCAAGACGGACAACGCGCAATGGATGTTGTGTTTACACAATTTACAGAATACAACATTGAAAGAGGATAAACAGAATTATAATGGACTTATCAAATTTGTGAAGAATACGATGCACAGGATGCCAAGCAGTGTCCAGACACCATTGGAACAGTCCAGGACCCAAGCCACGCGACCAGCATCATCATGTAAAAAAAAATATATGGACTTATAAAAATAAAATGTGATGAGGGGAATGGCAGGCAGTGTGAAGTGGCCAAGACCACTCAAAGCGCTTTACAGTGTATGCCTCACATCCACCCATTCACACACATATTCATACACTGATGGTGGAGGCAGCTATGCAAGACACCAGCAGCAGTTAGGGGTTCAGTGTCTTGCTCAAGGACACTTCGACACGGTCTCTGGAGAAGCTGGGGATCAAACCAGGAACCATCCCATTACTAACTACTGAGCCCTGCTGCTCTAAATATAATAAAATATGTTATATCTTATGAATTGCTGAAGGCTAATGTCAGCGTCTTTCTCAAGGTCACTTCATTAGGGCGGGTGTGTGTGAGGTATTAGTCCAGTAAGTCGCTACACCATGTAGGCACAGACCTCATCGCAGCATCCTGGGTTCAAATCCAGCCACAAGACCTTTGCTGCATATCTTCCTTCACTCTCTTCACTCTGTTTCTTCTCTAATAGTCATAACTTTATTTGTAGAGAACTTTTCAAATTAACATTCTTACAAAGTGCTTAAACAGTGAATAACACAGACACAAAATGGAAAAAAAGTAGAATAGAATAGAATGGAAAGACATTTTCAATTAAAAAAGTTGAAATAAATTGTCAAATCAATTCAAAACTAATTTAAAAGGGTGCGTTTTTAATTGATGTTTAAGAGAAGATACAGAAATAGCTCGCTCATTTCATAACTTGGGTGCAATGGCGGAAACGGAGGCAAAAGAATGCCAAAAGGACGGATGCCAGGGCCTTGTACTCAGGTCAAATAATTGAAGGATGGTTTTACTAACCACAAGGCACACCTTAATGGTTCCCGAAAAGTAGTCCTATTGTCCTGCAGTGCCTTAGTAGTGCAGAGTAACACTCCTAAATGACAGGTAGAACCACCTTTCTATCCAGCCGCATGACGAGTTACAGTGGCGTTTCCAGACTTTTTTGACTGGGGTGGGCCAAGCAGGGCACTGACTTATGCAGGGGTGACATGAAGTACGAGAGCACGCACACACACAAATATACACACACACACACACACACACACACACACACACACACACACACACACACACACACACACGTCAGGATAGCATTCATTTACCATTTTTTTCGCCACTACCCATATCTACTTTAATTACTAACATTACTAACATTCCTGTCTTACATTCCTGTGGTTAAAGTTCAATCATTATGTATTTAATAAATAATCAAACAATATTTACTCAATAATAAACAAACAAACAAATAATATTGATTTTATTTTATTATTTACTAAAGAGAAATATGGAACTATTAGGATTTTACATCTCCATCTGTACAGCTGAAGATGGCGACTTCTGCTGTATATCCCTACCAGAGTCCTACCAGGCTCTCCTCAGACTGACTACAACTGCTGACTGGTCTGTCCTGCTCTGCTGTTGTGGGTTTCGTTCTTTTAAAGAAATCCTGAATTTTCTGATTTCTTTTCATACGTTATAGTCGTATGACGCATGTCACTTTATATCTTGCACAATACATTTAATTATGTATCCATGAAGAATGTGGTATGTAAAACTTACTCAGGCCTACAAATTTACACAAGATAGATTTACACTAGTGTTAGCGTTGACAATAACCAAACAATGACGACAGGTTTGCTAGCAAGCTGAGATGATGACAGACTTGCACCACATTATGAAAATCAAAAAGACAGGGGGATTTTTTTTATTAGCTTACTACAAATTAAACTTTTCTTTTTAATCAGTGGCACAGTATGCGTATCAAAAAGTCTACTCACATCTTTCAGGAGCGACAAGTAGCGAGACAAGCCCTGCGTAACACATGTAGCTGGAGCCCCCGGAGACTTCTTTACGCGTTGTTGTTGACTGTCAGCTCCGCTGCAAATCAAAACAAGAGCTCATTCTTCTCTTGATTTTTGGCAGGCCAGATACTACTCTGGCGCATTACTGCCTCTGAGGTTTAAGACTGCATTGCACCAAAAGTTCGGTTTACTCGCCAAAGAGTTCAAATTACGTCCCACCTCTGACTGGGCAGATAGCCAATCATAGTTTAGGATAGTTTTGGCACCTGGAGTGGCCAATCATACTCCAGGGATGACCCGCACCACCCCTGGCCACTCCCTGGCCACGCCCTTGACGAGCTTGTCAAAAACAGACAGACGTGGAATTACACGCCAACAATCTCATAGCATCCAGCTAGCTCACTCTTTCCAATGTAAATAGACACACATGTTTCCCAAAGCTTGGGGACTTTAGAGGGATGGTGTGATGCATATTACCTTGTGAGCTCTCTGTTTGGGCTCTCAATCTATTCTCTCGCATACCTCGTAAAGATAAGGTCGTTTATAGCTTTGCAAAGCAGTGGCAGAGACACGTATTCATTCATTTTGGATATACTTGCATTTGCGTGCATTCCAACGTCGTGAATTAAGTGCCCCATTAGTTTCAGAAATATGTATAAATAGCGCCTAACACTGGGGTTTACAAGCGATCACTCTAGGATTTACAAAACAATACTTTAATAGGGCATTATTTAAAGAGCGAAGAAACAACATGCAGAAAGCACGACATTAAACCAAAAATCAATTTCTCCACGAGAGAGACAGAACCCAACACAGCTTAATCATAGAAGACTCCGTCAAGTCTGTTCCCATATGCAGTCAATCTGACTCTGATAACCATGTCCAACAAGGATGAAGATTCAGCTGCATGCTGAGATTGAAAAGAAGAAGGGAGCATGTATAGAGAGGAAGGAGGGCAAGAGGTGATGGATAAGGAGAAAAGGTTGCTAAAATAATGAAACGAAGGAGGGCGGATGGAGTAAGGCCCAAAGAGACTGACAGCAAGGGAGGAATAGATACCAAGGTCGAGATGGAGACAGGAAATGGAAGAGAAGGATGGATGGATGAGTGCCTGAATAGATGGGTGGATGGATGGACAAGTGCCTGGATGGATGGGTGGATGGATGAACAAACAAGGGAGTGGGGGATATAAGAGAAAAATGGATAGAAACAGAGGTGGATAAGGAAGGAAAGTGAGGCAGAGGCAGAGATGTAGTGGAGAGTAAACACACCTACACACCTTTTACCCACCTTTTTATTTGCAAATTATAGTTTACTCACCTTTGTTAGGATGACATAACACTTAATTACATGAATTCATGGTTACATCAAAATAAATGCTATCAAACTGATGCAAGCTATCAAAGTGGATCAAAAAGCATTGTACATTCTGTATTGTTCACTTGTATTACCATATTTGAATTATGTTGTGGAGATATGGGGGAACACCTACAAAAGCAACCTACAATCGTTATGTGTACTACAAAAAAGAGCAATAAGGATAGTAAACAATGTAGGATATAGGGAACACACTAACAAACTGTTTTTAAATTCACGGGCTATGACGTTCGTGGACCTAGTAGAATTTAAGAGTGCACAAATGTTGTACAAAGCAAGATATAATCTACTTCCTGGCAACATACAACAGCTGTTCTCAAATGGGGGTGGGGGTGGGGGGGGTGTTCAATTTAAGAGGAAATTAAATTTGAAAAAACACTGTTCGTACCACTTGCAAAAGTATGTGTATTTCAAATTGTGGGGTAAGTTTGTGGAATGGTTTAGATGAAGAACTCGAGGAAAGCACAGGTTTAAACCAATTCAAAAAGAGGTACAAAAAATTGCTTTAGCGGTACAAGGATGAGGAGAAGGTTTTGCTTCTGTAATGATTATGACACCCACAGTGGATGCTGTTATTGTTGTTTTTGGAAATCGTTATTGTTTTTTTGTTTTGTTTTTGCTTTATTGTCTTTATTTTTTATTGCTTTTATCTTTTTAATGAGTCATTCTGAGATAGATATTGAGAATGACATTCTCTGTGAGAAAAACTAAGTTAATTATCTAGGTTTATTAACTGAGCATTAGAGAGGGGACAGGAAATTATAAGTAGGAACTTCCTCCTGCTGTTTTTTGAACATATATTTGATAGGTTCTCTATTGAGTTTTTGTTGTTGAATTCTTTTTTATTTTTTTTAGCATTTATTTATTTATTATTCATGCTTGGTCACTTTTTTCCTTTTATTTTGCATGTTCGAAACAAAGACATTTGATTTGATTTGATAAGTTATAGAAACGTGTTTTTCAACAGGAAAATACATATAGTAATTCTTTTCTGAAAATATTGCTCATATTGGTAGTCAGATGCCTAATAATGATAACTGACTGACTGTAGATCATAGTTTATCCCCCTTTTTATTTATCACATCACTGGGCCCAGATGCACATGAGCTGGCTGTATGGCTCTCCTCAGTGGGCCTGCAGGTGCAAGGAGCTCAGGGGAAAATTCCTCAGGGACTAGCTGAACTCTCCTCTCAGCCACAGCTGGAGCTGCCACATCTGGATACCACACCGCCGGATGCCTTCAAAGGAGGAGACGCAGTGAATAGCCAGACAGGTGGGAGGGCAGTACAACCAGAACAACTTGGACACACATTTGCATGTACAAGTATATGCACACATACACACATACACGTGTGTGTGTGTGTGTGTGTGTGTGTGTGACGTGTGTGCATATACTTGTACATGCAAATGTGTGTCCAAGTTGTTCTGGTTGTACTGTGTGTGTGTGTGTGTGTGTGTGTGTGTGTGTGTGTGTGTGTGTGTGTGTGTGTGTGTGTGTGTGTGTGTGCGCGCGCACGTGCATATACTTGCACATGCAAATGTGTGTCCAAGTTGTTCTGGATGTACTGTGTGTGTGTGTGTGCGTGCGTGCGTGCGTGCGTGCGTGCGTGCACAAGCACATATACTTGTACATGCAAATGTGTGTCCAAGTTGTCCAAGTGGACGGCCTGTAGCCTACATGCCGTCCACTGCCTGAAGTGGACTGCCTGCTGTTCCCCAGTAAGTGATCCACTCTTTTACTTGAGGCCAGATTGCTTGCTTCAATTGTCTCACACACCGCTCCCACATTCATGTCTGAACATGAACAAAACCATCCGTGAAATCACCTAACAGCATTAAATGGTTATCAGTGTGATTAAGAAGCCTTGACGGTAAATGAGCTGCAGCTAAATCTGAATGTGCTGTTTGAACGCTGATTCTAATGATCTGATAGCTCAATCTGAAAAATATGGCATGAATATGAAGCCAATTAACATCACCTTGTTTACCAGTTTTGGGTTTTGTTTTTTTAAATTGAAGATTCTACTTTGTAGAACCTCTACATTTTTTTTTTGCAGTTGTGCAACACATGCAGATTTTATTGGGTCTTTAAGCGATATTCATTCATTCAGTCATTTGGCCACACCAAATGAATCCAATTCAGGGTTGAGAGGGGGCTGGTGGGTGGAAGACATCCTGCACTGTTCTCCAGTCCATCTCAGGGACCCACATACAGAATCATTTAAGTCAAGTTTATGTGTATAGCCCAAAATCACAAGGTTGTCCCAAAGGGTTTTACAATCAGTACAATACATGACAACATACAACAATATACAATGCCCTCTATCCTTGAACCCTAGACACAAATGAGTAAAAACTCCGCAAGAAAAGCTTATCAGTAAAAACAAAATGGAAGAAACCTCAGGAAGAGCTACAGAGGAGGGATCCCTCTTCCAGGATGGATAGACTTGCAATAGGTGTGGAAGACACACTATTAGTTCCTCTGGGAAAATTATACAGTCCCCAATTCATCAAGTAAGCATGTCTTTTGACTATAGGGAGAAACCTAAAACCTAAAACCACTTGGTAACCACACAGTGACTAAGACAGACCTGAATGTCCTGACTGTGACGGGAACATGTAACGGTAGTAAAAAGGTATAAAAGATCCTCCTTTTGGAACCATGTCCACTCTCAGGCTAATAAGAAAAACAGCGAGAAAGAACATTTTGATTTTGATGTGATGCTGCTAACACTTTTGGGATGAATGTTGGCTGACATAAAATAACAAAAGACAGACAGGGCATAACCTTTTAAAAGAAGAGTGGACACAAATAGTCTTATTATAGTTCTCATTATTATAGCCATTGACCGTAAGCAGTCATCAGCTGTCAATAAGTTGTCAAACTTTATTGACAGCTGATGATTGCTTACGGCATTAAACAGGCTTGTACCGTCTCAAAGAATTTACTTGAATCACTGGATTATTTTGCTCCTTATTTATTGAGCACTTTTCCTATCGTTGAGTGTTTCTTTTAACAAAGTTATATATTCAAGCAAATTCTTTATGAGAGAGTACAAGCCTGTTTCATGCCGTAAGCAATCATCAGCTGTCGATAAAGTTTATTGACAACTTTTTCGACAGCTGATGATTGCTTATGGCATTAAACAGGCTTGTACCGTCTCAAAGAATTTACTTGAATCACTGAATTATTTTGCTTCTTCTTTGTTGAGAACTTTTCCTACCGTTGAGTGTTTCTTTTAACAAAGTTATATATATGTGTGTGTGTGTGTGTGTGTGTGTGTGTGTGTGTGTATACATACACACATATCCGCTCTTGTTTCAAAAGAAAATGACCTTTCATGTGGTATACGTTAGCTAACCACCATCCCATAAGTGTTTGCAGCATCACATCCTCTGGCCTCACGACTCACTGCTTTCATCCATGACTCCCTTACGAACCTCTCACTCTCACTCCATGTACAGTAATGTACAGAAGCAACATTTGCTCATGGCTCTGTTACACAAACACATAGTTCCCATGTTGCTTCATAATCTAAATATGTGCTTGCCATGCAATTTCCATTGTGCAAGCACGTAGTTACATTATGAAGCAACATGGAAACTATAAGTTTGTGTAACAGAGCCACACACACACATATATATATATATATATATATATATATATATATATATATAATATTATATGTTAGCAGCTGAATAGCTCAGTAGGTAAGAACGTCGGCTTTCTATGCCGGAGATTGAGTGTTCAAACCCCGGTTGGGACAAGTTTCCAGCACGAGTCTGTGGCTTAGACTCCTAATGACATACAAGCCAGCTACTTTGGATATGAGTGAGAGTAACATGAATAGAGTCATACCAGCTCAGATGTCACCCGAGTTAACAAGGTCCGTGTCAGATGTTGGGGAACCAGGGCAACCTGATGAGAAATGGGCTACTGAAACGAGACATTTATAGACAAGGGCCAATAACCTGGAACTGAGGGAATGCTACAGCAGACCCCTGGAGAGGTGTTATATAAGGTGAATGTGGGACCTGTAGACAAGCAGGAGACCTACTTCTACACTAACTCAGAAGCAGCTAGTGGCTCAATACTGGAACATCTACAGAAGGAAGCTACTGTCATGACTTGAGATGGAGAGGCTTCAGCAGGATGACTATACAGTTTAGCACCCTGAATGGCTGCCCAGTAGATACACGAGGACAGACCCCCAACAAGCTGAAACAATCCTACCAGCCATGACAGCTGAAGCTACTGAGGACACAAATGAGAATCACGGCCAGACTAAAGACAGTCAACCTCGGGCATGGCTTCCACGACTCAGTGACAAAGTACCATTCACAAAGCCTGATTGCAGATGTGAACAAAGCCTTACGCAACATTTCAACTGCCACCATAACAGAGACCAATGAGCTTTGTATATGCCACTACAACTGTAATCCCAGACATGCTTGGATACAGGATTAAGAATACAGGTAACCAACAGAATCTTCCATGGATGAGAAGGCTGGAAGCCAAGACCAAATCAGCACAGAGAGCTGTTAGCCAGATAACAGAGGTGCAGAAATGTGTGATGAAAGACAGGCCCTAGTTGAAGTACAACATGCTGTCCAAAAGTGAGGCCCTGGAAACTACCAAACAAAGGCACACAGCTCTAGCCACCAGGCTGAAGAGATACACTAGAGAAGTAGAAGCCAAAAGAATAAAAGGCCTGTTCCTCAAAGAACCACCCAAAATGTGTTCATGCATGCTCAATAGTCCAGGTAAGAAAATCAAAGGAAGTCAAATCAGTTCAGTCAGACTGAAGAGGTCACTTAGATGAGTGATGAAACGCATCTGTCACTAAACGTTGTAGCCAGATGAACTGATTCAACTTTCTTTGAACCATACAAAGTGTAGTCCCAGCTGCAGAGTAACAAGGGAAAAACATCGGACCCACCCAGAGAAGAGACTGAGCGATACTGGAAGGATATATAGGAAACGGAGGCATCACATAACACCAATACCCAGTTGCTGGTGGGCCTAAGAGCAGACCACAGCAATAGCCCAGAACAAGAACCAGTTGTCATCACAGTGGCCGGCATCCAACGACGAGTCTTAAACATGAAGAGCTGGACTGCACCAGGCCCTGACATGATTCACGGCTACTGGTTGAAGAAGCTAACTGCACTCCATGAACCCCTTGCAACACAGATAAACCAGCTGCTAACATCAGGGTCCCACCCTGACTGACTAACACAAGGGAGAACAACACCGATCATGAAGGATCCCCACAAACGTACAACATCTTCAAACTACCGGCCAATAACCTGCCTCTCCACAACATGGAAGATCCTGTCAAGCATCATAGTAAATTTCATTTGTATAGCCCATTATCACAAATTACTAAAATCTTACATAATATTGAAGCTGAATGGGCACACGAGTCAATACATGAGTGAAACTCAGAAAGGAATTGGGAACAACACCAGAGGGTCATAGCATCGACTACTGATTGATAAAGCAGTCACACAAGACTCTAAGACCAGACAGACCACAGCCTGGATTGATTACAAGAAAGCCTATGATTCAGTGCCCCACACCTGGTTACTGAGTGCTTGGCACTATACAAAGCGAACAGGACACTAATAGCCTTCATCAAGGCCTGAAACCCCCCTGTGTCAGATCATCACAAAGAATGGATATAGATACAGGTTCAGAGCTGGAGTTACCATCAGCCACCTCCTATACATGGATGACATCAAGCTGTATGCCAGGAATGAGTGAGACATTGACTCGCTGAGCCGCCTCACCGGGATTTACAGCAACGACATTGGGATGTCATTCGGACTGGACAAGTGCAGTCGAATGGTGGCAAAAAGAGGAAAGGTTGGTGAGCACTCAAGGAGTTGAATTACCAGATGGCAGGATAACAGACATAAAGGACAATTACAAGTACGTGGGTATTCCACAGGCAAATGGAAATCATAAGGAGGCACAAAGGAGGTCAGCTACAGCCAAATACCTCCAAACAGTGAGGCAGGTCCTGAGGAGCCAGCTCAATGGGAAGAATAAGCCATTAGCACATATTCCCTACCAGTTATCAGATACCCAGCTGGAATAATAAACTGGCCAAGGGTGGAGATAAAGACTACAGACATCAGGACACGGAAACTCCTCGTGAGGCACGGAGGGCTCCAGCTGAAGTCCAGCAGCCTGAGACTGTATGATAAGCAAAAAGATGGGGGCCGAGGGTTAGCGAGTGTCAGGGCCATTATCCAGGATGAAACAAGGAACAAACATGAGTACATCAGAGGAACCACTGTGAAGAACTGCTGAGTGAGTACCTCAGGCAGCAGAAGACGGAGAGTGCAGAAGAAGAAGAAGAGGGGCTATCATGGAAGATCAAGCCCCTCCATGGGATGTACCATCGACAGATAGAAGACATAGCCAGTGGCTAAAAAAGGCTGGACTGAAAGACAGCACAGAGGCTCTGATCATAGCAGCAAAGGACAGGCACTCAGGACCAGATCAGTTGAGGCAGGGGTCTACCAAACCAGACAAGACCCAAGATGCAGGCTGTGCTAACATACCCCTGAGACAGTCCAGCACTTAGTAGCAGGGTGTAAAATGCTAGCTGGCAAAGCATAAACTGAAAGGCATAACCAAGTGGCTGGGATAGTGTACAGGAATATCTATACTAAATACAGACTAGAAATCCCCAAGTCCAAATGGGAGACACCGCCAAAGGTGGTTGAGAATGGCTAAGATCCTTTGGGACTTCAAGTTCCAGACTAACAAGCAGGTGCTGGCTAACCAACCAGACATTGTGGTGGTCGACAAGGAACAAAAGACAGTAGTAGTAATCAATATAGCAATCCCGAGTGACAGCAACATCAGGAGGAAAGAGCATGAGACGCTAAAGAAATACCAAGGGCTGAGGGAAGAACTAGACTGGATGTGGAGGGTCAAATCCAAATAGTCCCAGTGGTGATAGGAGCACCAGGGCCTGTGACCCCCCCAAACTGGGAGAGTGAATCCAGCAGATTCCAGGAACAACATCTGAGATCTCTGTCAAGATTCCAGGAACATCATCTGAGGTCTCTGTCCAGAAGAGTAGTCCTAGGAACAGCTAAGATACTGTGCAGAACCATCAACTCCTAGGTCTCTGGTAGAAGACCTGAGCTTGAGGAAGACACACCACCCAAAAAAGGCTGAGGGAGAACACACACACACACACACACACACACACACACACACACACACACACACACACACACACACACACACACACACACACACACACATACAGTGCATCCGGAAAGTATTCACACCCCTTCACTTTCCCAACATTTTGTTATATTACAGCCTTATTCCAAAATGGATTAAATTCCTTTTTTTCTCATCAATCTACACACAATACCCCATAATGACAAAGTGAAAAAGGTTTTGTAGAAATTTTTGCAAATTTATTAAAAATAAAAAACTGAAATATTGCATGTACAGAAGTATTCACACCCTTTGCTATGACACTCAAAATTGAGCTCAGGTCAATCCTGTTTCCACTGATCATCCTTGAGATGTTTCTACATCTTGATTTGAGTCCGACTGTAGTAAATTCAATTGATCAGACATGATTTGGAAAGGCAAACACCTGTCCATATAAGGTCCCACTGTTGACAGTGCATGTCAGACCAGAAACCAAGCCATGAAGTCAAAGGAATTGTCTGTGGACCTCCGAGACAAGATTATATTGAGGCACAGATCTGGGGAAGGGTGCAAAAAAATTCTACAGCTTTGAAGGTCCCGAACAGCACAGTGGTCTCCATCATTCGTAAATGGAAGAAGTTTGGATCCACCAGGATTCTTCCTATAGCTGGCCGCCCAGCCAAACTGAGCAATCGGGGGAGAAGGGCCTTGGTCAGGGAGGTGACCAAGAACCTGTTGGTCACTCTGACAGAGCTCCAGTGTTCCTCTGTGGAGATGGGAGAACCATCCAGAAGGACAACCATCTCTGCAGCACTCCACCAATCAGGCCTTTATGGTAGAGTGGCCAGACGGAAGCCTCTGCTCAGTAAAAGGCACATGACAGCCCGTTGGAGTTTGCCAGAAAGCACCTAAAGGACTCTCAGACCATGAGAAACAAGATTCTCTGGTCTGATGAAACCAAGATTGAACTCTTTGGCCTGAATGCTAAACGTTACGTCTGGAGGAAACCAGGCACCTCTTATCACCTTGCTAATACCATCCCTACAGTGAAGCATGGTGGTGGCAACATCATGCTGTGGGGATGTTTCAGCAGGAACTGGGAGACTAGTCAGGATCGAGGGAAAGATGAATGGAGCAAAGTACAGAGAGATCCTTGATGAAAACCTGCTCCACAGTGCTCAGGACCCCAGACTGGGGCGAAGGTTTACCTTTCAACACGACAACGACCCTAAGCACACAGCCAAGACAACGAAGGACTGGCTTCGGGACAAGTCTGTGAATGTCCTCGAGTGGCCCAGCCAGAGCCCAGACTTGAACCCCATTGAACATCTCTGGAAAGACCTGAAAATAGCTGTGCAGCGACGCTCCCCATCTAACCTTACAGAGCTCGAGAGGATCTGCAGAGAAGAATGGGAGAAATACCCCAAATATAGGTGTGCCAAGCTTGTAGCTTCATACCCAAGAAGACTTGAGGCTGTAATCGCTGCCAAGGGTGCCTCAACCAACTACTGAGTAAAGGGTGTGAATACTTATGTACATGCAATATTTCCGTTTTTTATTTTTAATAAATTTTACAGCAAATTATACAGAGGAAAAGGTTGGCAAAGAAGACGTGGGATAGTAAGAGAGATGAAGAAAGTAGACAGGAGTACAAGGAGATGCAGCGTAAAGCAAAGAGAGTGGTGGCAAAGGCAAAGGAAAAGGCGTATGGTGAGTTGTATGACAGGTTAGACACTAAGGAAGGAGAAAAGGAGTTGTACCGATTGGCTAGACAGAGAGACCAAGCTGCAAAGGATGTGCAGCAAGTTAGGGCGATCAAGGATAGAGATGGAAATGTGCTGACAAGCGAGGAGAGTGTGCTAAGAAGGTGGAAGGAATACTTTGAGGGGCTGATGAATGAAGAAAATGAGAGAGAGAGAAGGTTGGATGATGTAGGGATAGTGAATCAGGAAGTTCAGTGGATTAACAAGGAGGAAGTGAGGGCAGCTATGAAGAGGATGAAGAGTGGAAAGGCAGTTGGTCCTGATGACATACCTGTGGAGGCATGGAGGTGTTTAGGAGAGATGGCAGTGGAGTTTTTAACTAGATTGTTTAACACAATCCTGGAAAGTGAGAGGATGCCTGAGGAGTGGAGAAGAAGCATACTGGTACCGACTTTCAAGAACAAGGGCGATGTGCAGAACTGTAACAACTATAGAGGTATAAAGTTGATCAGCCACAGCATGAAGATTTGGGAAAGAGTAATAGAAGCTAGGTTAAGAGGAGAGGTGACGATCAGCGAGCAGCAGTATGGTTTCATGCCACGAAAGAGCACCACAGATGCGATGTTTGCTTTGAGAATGTTGATTGAGAAGTATAGAGAAGGCCAGAAAGAGTTGCATTGTGTCTTTGTAGATTTAGAGAAAGCGTATGACAGAGTGCCGAGAGAGGAGGTGTGGTATTGTACGAGGAAGTCAGGAGTTGCAGAGAAGTATGTAGGAGTGGTGCAGGATACGTATGAGGGAAGTGTGACAATGGTGAGGTGTGCGGTTGGAATGACAGATGGGTTCAAGGTGGAGGACGGATTACATCAAGGATCGGCTCTGAGCCCTTTCTTGTTTGCAATGGTGATGGACAGGTTGACGGACAAGATCAGGCAGGAGTCTCCATGGACGATGATGTTCGCGGATGACATTGTGATCTGTAGCGAGAGTAGGGTGCAGGTTGAGGAGAGCCTGGAGAGGTGGAGGTATGCACTGAAGAGAAGAGGAAGGAAAGTCAGTAGGAGCAAGACGGAATACCTATGCGTGAATGAGAGAGAGGACAGTGGAATGGTCAGGATGCAAGGAGTGGAGGTGACAAAGGCATTTGAGTTTAAATACTTGGGGTCCACCGTCCAAAGTAACGGGGAGTGCAGTAGAGAGGTGAAAAAGAGAGTGCAGGCAGGGTGGAGTGGGTGGAGAAGTGTGTCAGGTGTGATTTGCGACAGAAGGGTACCAGCAAGAGTTAAAGGGAAAGTTTACAAGATGGTTGTGAGACCAGCTATGTTATATGGTTTGGAGACAGTGGCACTGACGAAAAGACAGGAGGTGGAGCTGGAGGTGGCAGAGTTGAAGATGCTAAGATTTTCACTGGGAGTAACGAAGAAGGACAGGATTAGGAATGATTATATTAGAGGGACCGCTCAGGTTGGACGGTTTGGAGACAAAGCAAGAGAGGCAAGATTGAGATGGCTTGGACATGCGTGGAGGAGAGATGCTGAGTATATTGGGAGAAGGATGCTGAATATGGAGCTGCCAGGGAAGAGGAGAAGAGGAAGGCCAAAGAGGAGGTTTATGGATGTGGTGAGGGAAGACATGCAGGTGGCTGGTGTGACAGAGGAAGACGCAGAAGACAGGAAGAAATGGAAACGGATGATCCGCTGTGGCGACCCCTAACGGGAGCAGCCAAAAGTAGTAGATTTTTAATAAATTTGCAAAAATTTCTACAAAACCTTTTTCCCTTTGTTATTATGGGGTATTGTATGTAGATTGATGAGAAAAAAAAGAATTTAATCCATTTTGGAATAAGGCTGTAACATAAAATGTGGGGAAAGTAAAGGGGTGTGAATACTTTCCGGATGCACTGTATATACACACACACACACACACACACACACACACACACACACACACACACACACACACACACACACACACACACACACACACACACACACACACACACACACACACACACACACACACACACACACACACACACACACACACACACACACACACACACACACACACACACACACACACACGATCCCTCCGCTCCACTAGGTGCGCCTGTGGTTTTGTGTTCTTCTTTGTCTTGCAGGATCTTGGACAGGGGCGGAGGCTCGTCATTTTTGCTCATGAGCTGAGTACGGACTACCACGTTTATTTCGTTCTTTATCGTTTTTTTTTTTTTTTTTAAATAAATGTGCTTGGGCAAATTTGCAAACTTGTCTGGTCTCCCATCTTTGTCGCAGCCTACAAGCCAGGCTGTGACATATGGGGGCTCGTCCTTTGTTGATCCCGTATTGGCGTGATGTCAGGTCAGCTGTAGCGTAAGTAAGCTGGGCGCCTCGTTTTGAGAATGAGTTGCGCCATTTGTTGTTGGGAGACATTGACGAGTGTGGTAAGTGGTTGTTTGTTGTTTAGAGTTCATGTAAGCAGCTATACTGGGTAAGGGGCCGCTGATTTGTTCTGAGGAGTGTGTGTTTGTGTTGCCACGCTGGTTATGCTGGTGTTTTTGTGGCATTGAGTTCTGTCGGTCCTGTGCACGCCGTAGTAAATTGCCATTGTTCTGTCCCTGGTTAGGTTTAAGAGCGGATTCCCTTTGGAATTCGTTTGGGGGGTTGTTACTGTGGTGAGAACGTGGTTGGAGCAGTTGTCTCGGGGGCACGTCCATAAGCTGCAGGTGGGTCGACATTTTATGGTTGCTTCACCGGGTTTTGGGGTTTAAGTGCGTAAGTACTAGAGTTGTGACCCAGGCACTGTTATGCAAGTCATAAGTAAGTCTCAAGTCTTAACCTTCGAGTCTCAAGTCAAGTCCCAAGTCATGAAGGGCAAGTCTCAAGTCAAGTCCCAAGTCACCGAGCTTAGGTCAAGTCAAGTCACAAGTCCCTAATTTCAGGTGTCAAGTCATCAAGTCTCAAATGTAGGGTGTTTTATACCAATTTAACACATTTTTTTTAAAATTCATGTAATATTAAATTGTTTCATTACAATAGTACATAAATAAACCACAGATAATGTTAGAAATAATTGTTATTTTATTGTGTTCAAATTTGGACAACAGTTGGATTTTGTTTTACATTTAAGAAATAATAAAAGGCACACTCTAAATCACAAATGAGTGCACAACTCTTAATAACAATACAAAACATATTGATCATTCCAATACACAATAAACAAACACTCTCTCTGCTCGTCTAGTTCGACCTACAATTCATTGCACTTGCAAAATATCAAGTTGGCTAGGACTTTATCGCCTCCTTCCAAAGCCACTCCTCCAAAACACGCAAGCACGCACTGCCTGACTAGCCTACTGCTGGAGTAGGTTGACAGGCAGGTAGGCCATCCAATCATTTTAACCGGACACCTTAAAATGATTGGATGGGTTTAGCTACTTCCACAGATTACTCTTTTTTTTTTATTTAGTGTCAGAGCATTGTATTTATTGATTGCTGTTGGGATGTAAAGAGAATTGCAAAAAATATAACAAAAAGTGCTTCTGAAAAAAATCGCCTTCCCTACCTTTAATTGTTTGACTCCCTAGATTAGTGGAATCAGGGGTGCTGTTGATGTGATTCAATAAATACATGGGCTGTGTGTGACGAAAGGCGCACCCTACTTATGTACGCTTATTAAGTACCAATGTACGTGACGATGTGTACTTAATAAGCGTACTTTAAAATAAATAGGGGTGCGTTTTTGGTCACAGCCATGGAGGTTTTAGAACCACTGGACTAGACACAAGGGAGTATTTCACAAAGCTGGCTAACTGAGTATGACTGACATCTGCGCAGAGTAAACCCTGGAAACCTTTCAGATCTGGAACATGGATTGAAGTAAAAAGAGCTGTTCCGGGGTTCACTCTGCGCAGAAGTGAGGCTTACTTAGTTAGCCAGCTTTGTGAAATAACCTACTACCCCATAGCTCTAATCTAAGCCTATGCTTAGTAGGCTATGTTTCATATTGGGTGCAGTGCACTGTGTGTCATGCTCTGAGCATTATTTCAATTGCCATTGTGCCATACAAAAAGTGTTGTAATATAGGAAATTATAGGTATTAATTTTGGTTTCATGAAACAAGTAAATGTATTTATAAATGTTTATAATTCAATGGAGAAAAATCTTTCCAAAGACAGTATATAACTAGATTAATTTGAATCATGGAGATACTTCAATATTTTTTATTTATTTGTTTACTTGACAGGGACAATGCACAATAAATATATTGCACTAGAATTAGCTATAAGCTAATTTGCATCTGTAGTCCCTCAGCAGGAGTTGTCGGTAGCACATAATTCGGAGCATCAAGTCTAAACGCTCAATTAAAAACAGTGTAAACATAATCACGATTGAATACCACTAGTTCAGTGTCCGTTCGGAATGGGCTGATTTTCTCGAGAACCGCATTATATTACGCATATTTAAAACTATATCATATTATATTATAGTATGATACGTGAAACCATGTACTGAAACAGTGTTTGATTAGCTAATTATCAGGGGGCAACAGGGGGTATGCTAATTCATTCCGGTGACTGCTACATCGCCCAGACATCGTTTGCCCACTGGGCAAACATAATTCAATATTCGCTGTTAGGTGTTCTGAAACAGAACAGTACGTTCAATTGTATTGTTGAGATGAGATTGGGACGATGTTCGGGCGATATAGCCTGGCGTATTCCAAATGGGCAGATTGGGTCTGTGTGTGTCTGACCACTCACACGCTACTGTACCTGTAGCCTAACAAACGAACTTACTTCTCTTTGTGGCTTTTCAGATGACGCACAAAGTTTGACGTTGTTGAAATCCCATCTGATAATTTCGCAGCACATGTTTCACAAACAGCAGTCCTTTTCTTCCCAACAACTTCGAAGTTCTTATAGCCATAAATAATTATTTTTGGAATCGTTCCAGCAGCTGCACTTGCCATGATTGCAAACTCTCCGCGCTCATGTTGAGTAGAGCTGACATTAGTTTTTGAGTAGCATGATGGTACCTCCAATTAAATTTGAGTATTTTTGTTTTCCCGCCCATCTAAACGTTTGATTGGCCCTACGCAATGCCTGTGCGTAGGTAATTGTGTGAGCGCTGGAAATTATTAATGATTACAAAATAAAATAAATAAAATACGAGAGAGGTGCATCCCGCATAAACATTGAGAAAACACTCAAACAATTCTCTCGAGTCATCCAGCTCAAGTCCAAGTCCAAGTCATAGATGTCAAGTCTCAAGTCAAGTCTCAAGTCATTTTCATTTTGGCAAGTCAAGTCGCAAGTCATCAAATTTGTGACTCGAGTCGCACTCGAGTCCAAGTCATGTGACTCGAGTCCACAACTCTGGTAAGTACCCACCACAAGTAGCACCTAAAGACTAGGGGGGAGCTTAGTTAGACTCTAGATAGGCAGTTAGAGGGATGGTGCTGCAGTGATATTTTTGGGCTGTGTGAGCTCAGTGTGCTGCGGGTAGGATTTGTAACCTGTTTTTGTTTTTTTGTTTGTTTTTTGCACCGGCAGTTTTGATGTGGTTTGGGCAGGTAAATTGGGTTTAAGTCATGGCTAGTGTGGATGATTTTTTGAGAGCTCCGTCGGAGGAGTTTTTGGAGCACTGTTCGCGGGAGCAGTTGTTGAAAATCACCGAGCATTTTAAATTGGAAGTCGGTAATAAGAGAATGAAGGAGAATGTTAAAGCTATTATTAAAGTTAACTTTACTGAACTGGGAGTCGTTACACCCAAGTTGTATGCTGTTGGTCCTGGGCTGGAAACTTTCACTGCACCTGGCCCTGGTGAGGCTGGTTTAACTTTCGAGCAGAGGAAGGAGCTGCTTCTGCTGCAAACTGAGAGGGAGAAACTGGCTGTCGAGAAGTTGACGAGGGAGGAAGAAATTAAAAGACTTGAGGTGGAAGAGCGGAGGTTAAGTTCGAGTGCATCCGTTACCAGTGCGGGCCATGCCTCTTTTCCTGTTCCTGGTAGATCTAACAGTACCTCTGGTTCTTTTGATGTTGCCAGTGATCTGCGGTTGGTTCCTCAGTTTTGTGAGCGGGACCCAGATATTTTTTTCTCCCTTTTTGAGTGTGTAGCCGAGAGTAGAGTGGTCAGACTCTGACCACACACTACTTTTGCAGTGCGTGCTAATGGGTAAAGCGCAGGAGGCTTATTCTGCTCTCACTGTGGCCGAGAATAAAGTTTATGCAATGGTCAAGGCTGCAGTGTTGAGGGCTTACGAGTTGGTGCCTGAGGCATACCGCCAGAGGTTTCAGACATGGGAGAAGTATGGGAAGCAGACACATGTTGAGTTCGCCAGGGAGCTGGTTACCCATTTTAGTCGATGGTGTACAGCTTTGAAAGTTGATACTTGTGATGCTTTGTGTGATTTGGTCGTCTGGAGCAGTTGAAAAATTCTGTTCCGAGGCACATTGCCAAATACATCAACGAACATAAGGTGCTGACTGCTGCAGAGGCAGCTAGCTGGCAGATGAGTATGTGCTGACGCACAAGGGTGATCGTGAGCATCACGCTCGTGATGATGGCAGCAGGTTTTGTGTTGCAGGTAAGTGGGAAGAAAGAACTAGTCCTCACGAGTGGGCCAGAACGGGCTACACGGGGCCAGATGTATACTGACGCAACCAAATCTTGCAGGGATTGCAAAGGCAGGGGACATTGGAAAGCTGACTGTCCTAGACGTGGGAATAGTGGAGCGCCGGGGAAGTCTGCTGTGTGCTGTTTCTGTGCAACATATCAGTCCTGTAATTTCCCCTTGTCACCAGGTGAGAGCTGAGGCAAGTTGTAAGTTGGAGGAGTCAAATTTCTCTGCGTTTGTGTCTGACAGCTGCGTGTCACTGGCGGGGAGTGATGTCACCATGCCGGTAAAAATTCGGAGAAATACTGGGGCTTTTGATTCATACATTGTGAGCTCTGTGTTGCCTTTTTCTCAGGAAACCGATACGGGAGATTGTGTTTTGATGTGGGGGATGGGTTAAGTGTGTTGCCTGTTCCACTGTATTAGGCTGGTGCTTAACTGTGGTTTGGTCCAAGGTGAGGTCGCCATGGGCGTCCGTTCTGCACTACCAACTGAGGGCGTGGACATCATTTCAGGGAACGACCTGGCTGGTAGCTGTGTGTGGGCTGTGGCCGATGTGTTGAGCTGTCTGCACTTATCAACAGCTATCCATGCTTGTTTAATGATACACCAAGCCGTACACACTTGGTAGAGCATGATATTGATGTAGGCGAGGCACAGCCAATCCGCCAGCGTTTTTACCAGGTGTCAGAGGAAAAATTAAACTGATGGTCGCAGAGATAAACTATATGCTTGAGAAAGGTATAGCAGAACCCTCATCTTCTAGCTGGGCATCACCTTGTTTGCTGGTTGATAAGGCTGATAAAAGCCCTAGGTTTTGTACAGATTATCGTAAGGTAAATGGGGTCACTAAACCAGATGCGTATCCACTGCTGCACACTGAGGACTGTGTGGATCAGGTCGGGTCAGCTCAGTATGTCTGAAGGGTTATTGGCAAGTACCGCTATCCATAAGAGCCAGAGAAATTTCAGATTTCATAAGCCCTTCTGGTCTTTTCTCCAATACAGTCATGAGTTTTTGGTTGCGTAATGCACCAGCAACATTCCAGCGCCTGATGAATATGGTCATGGCTGGGCTGGAGAGCTATGTGGTGTACCTTGACAACGTTGTGATCTACAGCGATATGTGGGAAGAGCATTTGATTCGTATTAGAAAGCTGTTTGATCGTCTGGGTGATGCATGGCTGACAATTAACTTGGCAAAGTGTGAGCTTGCTAAGGCCACTGTCACCTACCTTGGTAAGGTAGTCGGGCAGGGGACCGTGCGTCCGGTACAGGCAAAAGTGACTGCAATTGAGCAGTATCCAGTGCCAGCAACCAAGAAGGAACTCCAGTGTTTTCTGGGTCTTGTGGGTTACTACCGCAGTTTTTGTAAAAACTTTTCGACTGTGGTAGCTCCTTTGACAGATTTACTTAAAAGCAAGGCAAAGTTAATTTGGTCAGTTTCTTGTCAACAAGCCTTTGACCATGTTAAATTTGTTCTTTGTTGACCCCCTGTTCTTGCAGCATGGACAGGCCCTTCAGGCTGCATGTGGATGCAAGTGATGTAGGAGCAGGTGCTGTCCTGTTTCAGAGTGATGGCAGTGGTGTGGAACATCCCGTGAGTTTCTACTCGAAGAAATTTAACTCTTTTCAGTTAAATAATTCTGTTATTGAGAAGGGGACACTTGCAATTATTTGGAAACTACAACATTTTGAAGTCTATGTTGACTCTGGTTCTGTCCCTCTGATGGTCTACACAGACCATAACCCAATAACCTTTTTGCATTCTGTATGCTGCCCAAACCATAGGTTGATGCAGTGGATTTTGTTTTTGCAGCCTTATTGTTTAGATATCCGCCACATTAAAGGCTCTGAAAATATTGTGGCAGATGCTTTGTCAAGAACACCCTGCTCTTAAGTTGTACTGTATTGTTTAATGTGTAACCTCTCTGGCCTTCTGTCTTTCTTTGTCACTCTTAAATGCTTCTCCAGGCGCCAGGGTTGTAGGGTGTAGTTGGTTGGCTGGGGGAGACTCTTTAAGAACCAGTCTGTACAGAACATAGAACATGTATATGGTTAAGAGTAGTTAAGCTATAAAGTTATGCCTATTCACTATTTTGATTTTGGAAGTAGCTGTGGTCTGCCGGCTTCCCGGTGAGAATCCCATTTTTATGGGGGGGGGGGGGGGTGATGACCCCTCCGCTCCACTAGGTGCGCCTGTGGTTTTGTGTTCTTCTTTGTCTTGCAGGATCTTGGTCAGGGGCAGAGCCTCGTAATTTTTGCTCATGAGCTGACTACGGACTACCATGTTTATTTTGTTGTTCTTTATCTTCTTTTTTTTTTTTAAATAAATGTGCTTGGGCAAAATTGCAAACTTGTCTGGTCTCCCATCTTTGTCGCAGCCTATGAGCCGGGCTGTGATGAAATATATATGTATCACAGCCCGGCTCATAGGCTGCGACACACACATATCTACGTATACTATATATAACTTTGTTAAAAGAAACAATGGTAGGGAAAGTGCTCAACAAATAAGGTGCAAAATAATCCAGTGAGTCAAGTAAATTCTATGGATTATATATATATATATATATATCAACATGGATACAGGAAAAAAGATTTTAATACATTGCAGTACAGGCCTGTTTCGTGCGTCTTGCACTCATCAGCTGCTAATGTTTTTAGCTTGTACTGCAATGTAGCCTGTACTGCAATGTATTAAAATCTTTTTTTCCTGTGTCCGTGTTGATATTCCGCTCCTCATTTGTTGAGCACTCACACCATTGACGGTTTCGGAAAAAAACGCTATATATATATATATATATATATATATATATATCTGTGTGTGTGTGTGTGTGTGTGTACAGAAGATCTCTGCCCTTCTTTCAAAAGAGAATGTCTGTCTTTTGGTGTTATGTTAGCCAACCTTTGTCCTGTAAGTGTTTGCAGCATCACATCCTCTGCTTGCTATGGGGAAACAGCAGTACTTCATTATGCCTGTGTGCTCTTCCTTTATGATCACATTTATCTAAATATCCTGGTTGAACATTAGTATCTCTCCCCTATGGCTCCCTTCTTATCTCTGTCCTTAACTGAAGTACACGCAGACAGCCTCCAATTCTCATATTGTATTGGACAACAGGACGTTTTATGAAGCACATGTCAGCTTCCAAAGCCCTAACACCCTGTGTGGTTCACAGCGCAGTGATCCCCAGACCCCTGCTCCCACCCCAGACCCACTACTCTGTCTGGTGACGGTGATGGATCATCTGGAGGTGGAAATGATCAAGTGGTGCCTGTCATACTCATCAGCTCCTCATTTACGATTCAAATGTATGGGGCTGCATTGTACTTTGAAATCCACCCTTATTTTTTATCCACTGACAGAAACAGGTGTAGAATTTTCAAATTACATAATTTGTAAAACCCTGTGATAGACTGGTGGCCTGTCCAGGGTGTCTCCCTGCCTGCCGCCCAATGACTGCTCCAGCATCCCGTGACCCCGATTGGGATAAGCAGCTTGCATAATGGAATGGAATAGAATGGTTTGTAAGATGTGACATTGTGGCCTACCATTGATTGCATCATATTGCATTAACATAAGTATATCATGAGAGTAACCTATCAATATAATCTCTGAATATAATCTATAAATATTAAAAATGGCAGATCATTTCCATTTTGAATTCTCTTAGTTACTTTTCACATTTGGAGTTCATTAACGGAAATACCGTGGTACTAGTATAGAAAATGATTTATTCATTGTAGCCCCTTATTGCCAGTGCCTCTTACAAAGCGGACTTGCCCTAGGTATAATGCTTCAACTTCACACTCTTCTTCTTCACTTATGGCAGCATGATTTCTTCATTTCCTGGGCACAGAGAGCAGATGGATCTCAGTTTGAACTAAGGCCTGTGTCTCATCTGGTGTGAGAGAGAAGGGCTTCCTGGTAGCATCAAAGCCAAGTGATTTTGAGCTTTTCAAACCAAAGAGCGTCTCCAATGTCTTGAACCCAGAGAGGGGAGGAAGCTTTTCACGGAGGTGGTCAGTTGGCTTAATCAAAGCGCGCTCAGCAGCGCAGATGTTTTGTATTTGTGTGGAGAGATCATGTTAACACCCTAAGCTGATTCAGTGTAGATGCACTGATAGGTGTGGGTCAGTACCGAGAAGTGGAGAGAGAGAGCCAGAGCAATGGAGAGAGAGAGACAGACAGACAGACAGACAGAGAGACAAAGACAGACAGAGAAAGAGTGGTCATGTGAAAAAGAAAGGCTCATTCCACACACATCTCAGTGCAAGTGCAAACAGGAGCAGAAGGAAACCATTTTGTTCTTCCTGCATGCTCCAGTCCAGATTACTTCCTGAAAGTTCTCAAGAATTTCAATCATGTGCCCTCCCTCCCTCCTATTTCCCCCGCTCTCTTGCATCTGGATAATGCCAGCCGTTATTTATATTCATAACAAATGATGAATCCATGACGAAAATTCTCAGGGGGAGAGAAAAATACAGGGCAATGCAGGCGTTGTGGCTCAGGAGGCAGAATAAGTTAATACTGGCCTATTGCAAACCACAGAAACTGCCGTGGTGGGTTCCTGGCAGACCAAGGACCTCCATTGGTGGGCTGGAGTGGGTTGAAACCTCTCACAGCCTCCTCTACCTCAAAGGCTTCATCCCTCCAGTTCTCTGACCAGTTACTAATATGTGGCTAAAGTCCTGGGATCAGGCCTCCGTGATTGCGGTAGATCAGCATCACCCATTTCATTTGGCGTCCTTATCCGAGTTGTGTAGGATGTCTATAAGGCCTGTGACCATGGGGCACATGGATAAGGGACAGTCGGGGTTTAGGATTCAGCTTTTTGATAGTGTGGTTTATTCTTATTGATATTATTCAGATTAAAAATGCTGGACACCGCAAACGGAACAAGTCTGAAATTCCATCAACATCTCATACCTCCTTCAGAATTTAGCTGAATGTTAAAGAAATGGAAGGGTTTCATAAGTCTGCTTGAATAGAAAATAAGGCCATGTATACCATACCTACTTTCATGATTTCAATACAGTATGAAGAAGCTCAGAGCATTAAATATGTTCTGTGCACGCAGTGCAGCTAACATTTGTTCATTCAGCTTGAGCTTTGGCATATTCCTCTTAAGATAGACCTCACCACTGGAATGACCCAAACGTGGCCGGCTATCAGTCAGTAATCAGCCCAATTAGGCCAGCAAAAAAAAACAAAACAAACAGAGGGAGAGTGAGCGATGGCTGGAGAGAGCTCCCGTAGGGCTGCCGTGACCTCAGGACAAGGTGGCCTCATGACTAATTGGAGTTTAAGCCCGATCACAGTCAGCGCACTTCCTACTCCTGTGGGCCTGCTAAATGGCTCTATTCTCTCTTTTAGCCCCCACCCCTCTCTCTTACCTCTCTCTTCCGCTTCTCTGTCTCTTTGCCTCTCTCTATGCCTTCCCGTCAGGGCCCCCAGCCCCACGTCTGTCTGTCTGGACCAGAGGGAGGCACTGTGGGAGTTTAATTGCCTCGTATTTCCATGAAGCCAAGTTCATTACATTAACAGCTCCAGCCCACGCTGCATACTTCTAACCTGCTGCAATTTGTTTTTGTATTTATTAGGCTGTCAGAGAAGCAGCCTCCCGCTCAGCCTGGGGAGAGAGAGTGAGCGTGGCTGGGTGAGAGAGAAGGTCAGTGCAGGCTTTTGGGCACAGGCACCCATTGTGATCCTCTAGCCAGGCGGACGAAAACATGACAGGGAGGCATGGGGTGAGGAATGCAAGGCCTCCTCGGTCTGGGAGAGATCAGGGTCGTCCTGGTGGGGACATGCTGGGGGTGTGTGTGACAGGACCATGAGAGGAAGGTCAGAAACAGTGTTGACTCAAACTGTATACATCACTTTCAGAGTGATGGAGGAAAGTTTTTGCATAAATTGTTTCTGCCAGCCGCAGAGCCTGTACCCCCCCCCCCCCAGTATGATAGTCACCCTCAGACGTTAGCCAAGTCAACTCTCAGCATCCATAAAGTAATCATACTGACTGAGACAGACCTGACTATCCTGACTGTGGCAGGAACATGTAATGGTAGTAAAAAGGTATATACAGACCCTCCTTTGGGAACCACGTCCACTCCCAGGCTAATAAGAAAAACAGTGAGAAAGAAAATTTTGATTTGATGTGATGCTGCAAACACTTTCGGGACGAATGTTGGCTGAAATAAAATACCAAAAGACAGACAGGCCATTCTCTATTAAAAGAACAGTGGACACAAACAGTCTTATTACATTTCTCATTATTATAGACACTGACATATGTATGCATATCAGGAACAATGTATTTGCATTTCATATTATGTACTACGTACAAAAAGGAAACAAAATTCCGTTACCCCCCAGCCCACAGCAGTACAACACAAAAATACTGTGGCGAATTCGGGGGGTAACCACAGGAACTGCCGCAGCCGGGACGCAAACCCGTATCTCCCGCACTGCAGGTGACATCGCTAACCGCTCGACTAAAGGGTCCGACCCGTTAGCCAAGGGCTACCGAGCCTATTCATCCGTGATCGTTACTTTACCCCCCTCCTTCGGGAAAGCACGTCTGCGCGTATCCCACTTCTGACACCAATGTAGCAAATTCGGGGGGCAACCACAGGAACTGCCACAGCTGGGACTTGAACCCGTATTTCCTGCACCGCGAGCGACAACGTTAACCAGTCGACTAAACGGTCTGACCCGTTAGCCAAGGGCTAATGTGTCTAGTTATCCGTGTACGTTACAATATATATATATATACACTTGAGCTTGCATCTCCCTCGTACATTCTGATATTGACTATTGTTTTACTTTTTTCTTTCTTTTAATACATTTGATGTTGATGTCTTATGCGTAAACAAGATGTTAAAGTTGACCAGTTCTCTATATGTTAAGTTGACTGAGGTATTTTCTGTATTTTATGTTGAAATGTGTATGTCTTTGTATAATTAATGAACAGACATCTGCCACACTAGCCTACATTAACTTTTGCACTGAGACTGTCACAACAAAAAAAATCAATCTGCGTCTTTCCAAACCAGAAACCCTGGATGACCAGTGAGGTCCGGCAGCTGCTGAAAGTCCGGGATGCAGCGTTCAAGTCAGGTAACTGAGGCCTACAGCGAGGCTAGATCCAACCTCAAAAAGGGCATCAGAACAGCCAAACACAAATAATCCCTACGAATAGAGGATCACTTTAACAATAACTTTGATCCCCGGCGAATGCGGCAAGGCATTCAGTCTGTCACAGACTACAAAAGCTCCAATAGTGGTCCCACTGTCCATGATGCCTCCCTGCCAGATGAGCTTAATCATTTCTATGCTCGCTTCGACAAGGACAATACTGACCCGGCCACAAAAATCCCCAGTCACCCAGAAAACCAGGTGCTCACTCTATCGATCGCAGAGGTCAGAGAATCACTGCGGAGTGACCACACAGAAGGCTGCCGCACCGGACGGCATACCGGGTTGGGTCCTCTGGGAATGTGCCGACCAGCTGGCTGAGGTCTTCAAACTATATTTAATCTCTTACTGTCCCAATCCATAGTCCCAGCATGCTTTAAGACCACCTCTATCATTCCTGTCTCCCAAGAAACCAACATCCACATGTCTGAATGACTACTGACCCATAGCACTCACCCCCATTGCCATGAAGTGCTTTGAGAGACTGGTTCTGGCTCACATCAAAAACATTATCCACCCCCCACCCCCACATTTGACCCACATCAGTTCGCCTACTGTCCCAAAAGGTCTACTGAGGATGCCATTGCCCTGCACTTTGCTCTGACCCACCTTGAACTTAACACATACATCCGGATGCTGTTTATAGATTATAGCTCTGCCTTCAACACTATCATCCCAGCCAAATGAACCACCGAACTCCTCTCCCTTGGCCTCAACCCCTCCCTCTGTAACTGGACCCTGACTTCCTGACCAACAGACCTCAGTCTGTTAGGTTAGGTGACCACACCTCCTCCACCCTGACCCTCAGCACAGGTGCCCATCAAGGCTGTGTTCTGAGCCCCCTCCTTTTCTCCCTCTTTACCCACAACTGCCTGCCAACTCACCCTTCAAATGTTATAAGTTTGCAGATGACACCACAGTCATTGGCCGTATCACCAACAATGACGAGACGGCCTACAGGGACGAGATTCAGCACCTTACATCATGGTGTACTACCAACAATCTTATCCTCAATGTGCAGAAGACGAAGGAGCTGATTGTGGACTTCAGGAGGTCTAGAAGCTGCAGCCACTCCCCATACACATCAATGGGGTGGAAGTGGAGTGCATTTCCAGCTTTAAATTCCTTGGAGTCCATATCAGTGAGGAACTTACCTGGACATTAAACACCTTGGCCCTTGTGAAAAAGGCCCAACAGCGTCTGCATTTCTTGAGGAGGCTGAGGAGCGCCTGTCTATCCCCCAAAATTCTTACCAACTTCTAGCACTGCACCATAGAGAGCATCCTGATCAGCTGCATCTCAGTAGACCAGAAAGCTCTGCAGCGGGTTGTCAAGTTAGGCCCAGCATATCACCAGTACCCAGCTCCCAGCCATAAAAGAAATGTATCACAAATGCTGCCTTCGAAGGGGTCTCAGCATCAGCAGAGATCCCACCCACCCCAACCATGGACTGTTCTCCCCCCTACGCTCTGGGAGGTGCTACAGGAGTCTCAGAGCCCACACTACCAGGCTCAAAAACAGCTTCTGTCCACAAGCTGTTGCCCATCTGAACCTGGCCACCCACTGAATGTCTTTAGATATTTTTAAATATTTTGTACTCTTGCTCTTTTTTAACTTATTTTTAGCTTTTGCAACCTGTAAAATATATTTATGATTTTTTTAGATTGACTATTTGTTAATATGAACTATTTATTCTTATAATTTATTTGTCCATCAGATAATTTGCAGTTACTATTTTTTATGCTTATTAATTACTTAATTGTTCATTACATCCATCCATTATCCGAACTACTTATCCTGCTCTCAGGGTTGCGGGAGCCTATCCCAGCAGTCATTGGGCGGCAGGCAGGGAGACACCCTGGGCAGGTCGCCAGGCCAGCACACAGGGCCGATATACACACCCACATACATGGTCATACCTAGGGACAATTTGGTATGGCTGATTCACCTGACCTACGTCTTTGGACTGTGGGAGGAAACCGGAGCACCCGGAGGAAACCCACGCAGACATGGGGAGGACATGCAAACTCCACACAGAGGATGACCCCCCCCAAGGTTGGACTACCCCGGGGCGCAAACCCAGAACCTTCTTGCTGAGGCGACCGCGCTAACCACTGCACCACCGTGCCGCACTGTTTATCACACACAAACAACAACAACTGTGTGTGTGTGTGTGTGTGTGTGTGGAGAGAGATTTAAGGGAGTACTTCTCACTTTCTCCCACCACAACTGTTCACATCACATTTATACACTGGGAGCTAGTGAGCTGATTGAAACTAGATAATGTGCTAAAACTTACTGAGGAAAATCCAAAATTAATGCACATCCGAATCATGTATCGTAGAAGACGAGCTGATTTCCTCCGTTGTCTCCGCGCTGAGGTTGACACAAAGCCGGTAAGAGGCCTGAGTGACTTAAGCGCTGCTCTCAACCCAGGATGTTCAGTTCAGGTACAGTACACCGGCCAGCTGCTCTCCCCAAATCTCTGAAAACATCACAGCAGATTTACAAATAAGCGTTACTTACATAAACTGGCCATACAGTGGAACTCTGCATGGTCACATATTAAAACTTAATAAAGTGATATATTAACAGTCGTATTAGGGAAAATAACATCTGCTTTTAGTTGCCGCCGTCGCTGCCGGTAACCTGCGAAACAGATTCTGGGACAGTGGCTGTACACCTAAGTGTGAACAGAACGGCATACCAATTGTTCATTTAGTAGGTAATATACAATACATACTCAGTGAGTATGTAGTAGGCAGTATGTTAAGGCGGTTCTGAACACAGCCAAAGCCTACATTATTCCCTCCCTCCCACCCTCCATTAGACGATACACAGGTGACATTAGATGTTATATTTTTATATTTTAACTGTCTGCCCTTCCAACTGTGCCCCAACACCACTCCACTATATGATACACGTAAATTACCCCATTTGATGTTATCTTGTTATATCTTAAATGTATGCCATTTCAGCAGTACCCTGGCCCTTTAAATCCTTGCTTTTTCAAAACCAGCCCCTGCCCCTACCGTATTGGTTGTAATATTTCAAACGTTTTCTATCCTCTCATTGGTTGCTGTCCACCGAAATTAGTGGTGTGACACGGGGCAACGCAATGTTTATTGACTGTGTGTTTTTCCTTTGTTGTTTAATCACATTGGCAGCTGATGAGTGCGTGATGCACGAAACAAATTTGAACTGAAATGCACTGGAGTTTTTTTCCCCCTACATCTATCTTTATATACGTGTGTGTATACACACACACACATATAGGTATATATACATACACATACACACACACACACACACACACACACACTCGTCGGGTCTAGGGGTTAAGGGTTAAACACGCAACACTAGTCCTAACCTGGAGTGTGTAGAAAAGATGAAAACGAGGAAAAAACAAGAAGAAGGACTGATTTCCAAGACGAGAGAAATAGCGGAGGTGGGCTAGCTTACCGAGGTAGCAGGCTAGCAGTTAGCAGGTCCCTCCGACAAGGCCTCGGCTGCGTGGGTCTCAGCTTCCGTAAGCAGCGGACACCGTCTTGGTAGTTTAGTTCAGTTCAGGTTGATGGTGGATGGATCCTCAAAAAAATAAACGAGACTTGGTTTTCTTCAGTCCTTCAAAGCTGGAATGGTGTGAACCTGCACCGCGTTCTCCAAGTGGCGCATCCCGAGGCATTTGGGCAACCTCCCGCCATTAACAAACTCCAGGAGACGTACCCGCACCTCACGGTGACGTCCTCTTATAAACCCTGCTTAACCAAACCCCCAATCATTTCTCAACGAAAACCAGTCCAAATAAGTAAGAAAAGAAGAGGGGGAAAAGGCAGCTATAACCCCTATCACTTAACATTCCTCCCCCCCTTACAAAAAAAAAAACAAACAAAAACATCTGGTTTCAATCCATTTGGGGGTTTTTTTTGTTTTGTTTTATCCTTTTTATATTATTTTCTCATTTCCTAAAACAACAACAAGACTGTAAACTACGAATAAGACACGTTAGTCCCTAGCTAACGGGTCTGATCCTTTAGCCGAGCGGTTAGTGATGTCGCCTTGTGTTGCAGCACAACCCGTATCGAATCCCGCACCGGGCAAGAAAATAACCGGTTACATTGGTGGCAGCGGTGGGATCCGGAAGTGTGCAGATCCTCAGAAGTCTCTTCGGGGTGCGGGAATAACAAAGCGCGAGGGCGCGCTTCCGGGGAAGGTGACGACTGTAAACTACTAATAAGACACATTAGTACCTAACTAACGGGTCTGACCCTTTAGCCGAGCGGTTAGTGATGTCGCCTTGTGGTGCAGGACACCCCGTATCGAATCCCGCACCGGGCAAGAAAATAACCGGTTATACAAGACTATGCACAGTTAATGGAAATTGCTTGATTTGTTGACCGGTTAATTAGCTGATGAGGAGCACCTGGCGGATACCTGAATGTAGAGCCAGAGTGAGGGTTAGATACAGTAGGGAACAAAACTATACGGACACGGCCGTGGCCAACACCCCCACCCATAAAAACAAGCCCCTACAGGCTTTTTAACAAAAAAACCCACAAAAAAAACCCTAATAATTTGACAATGTGTTACATAACATGACAGTAACATGTGACCAGGTGGCGCACCTCAGCCACAACAATGGATCACAAGTAGCTCCGCTACATCCAAAATGCGACCCAAAAATGGCCAGCACCTCCCCACCAACACGTGGTCACCTACAAAGTGGCCCTCAACCACAAGTTACTGACAGACAACACAAAGAAGCACACACACACACACACACACACACACACACACACACACACACACACGGTCACTGTGGCGACCCACGCCAAATAACGTAGCTGCGTTCGACCCGCAGGTGAACCAGCTACAACTCGTGACCAAACAAAACACGTAGCACACAGTCACAACACAAGGTGTGCTAGCATGGACCAGCAGGTGGAGGAGGCATAGTGGAGGTTGAGAGCGCAGCGCGCCCCGCACCCACAGCTCTAAAGGTCTACCGTCCATAACTCCCTTCCCGTCTCTCTCTCGCTCTGCTCGTTCATGTACGTGATCTTTTAGGCGTAACACTGTAATCAGAGTCTCCACCATCTCTGGCTTTTTCGTCTCTGGAGTGACGTCTACCTCACAATATTGAGCTACTGACAGCAAATCTTCCTTTTTAAGCTTATGCAACTCCTTGCGCCCAAAATCACTCCCACAAAACTCCCATACATTGAACGTTGCCATGGTTATCGTTATCAAAATCTCTCAAAAGTCAGGCTAACCAAAAGAGACAATAGTCTCACAAAATTACCTCCAAGGTAACTATTACCAAATAGCCTTACCGACAAAACATATAACCTGCAACAAGAGGTAGCTCATAAATCGAAATATTCCCAGAAATCGATATGAACTGAGCGCACACGACGCTACTCGAAGACCCAAAACCGATACACTGCAGTACACACCAGCAAAACACCTGCCACCATTAGTCCAGTAACTACCAGCTAACAAGCCAAACCAACCCGTTATCAACCTGTAGCCCTATAGCCCGGTTTTTAACCCCAACACACACGACAAATGCATTCACTAACTTCCTTTCTAGCTAGCTTGGTTTTACATACATACGCAACAATCTTGTTTTAAGTGAGAAGTTAGCACCGTGCAGCTATTCTGCACGTAGCTGTATGTCCGTGGCCCACTTCTAAACCTAGCAACAAGGGGCTTTTCCCCAGCTGAATCCAACTCATTTGTGCCTCTTCTCACAAACAGAATGCTTGGCTCCAACTCGCTACTGACGTCTAGTCGCTAACCGGTTTTATCAAACATTAATATGCGTTTAATCTTCGAATAAATCGCGGACGAGCGCCCCGAATTATGTTACAGACTAGTCGGGTCTAGGGGTTAAGGGTTAAACACACAACACTAATCCTAACCTGGAGTGTGTAGAAAAGATGGAAATGAGGAAAAAACAAGAAGAAGGACTGATTTCCAAGACGAGAGAAATAGCGGAGGTGGGCTAGCTTACCGAGGTAGCAGGCTAGCAGTTAGCAGGTCCCTCCGACAAGGCCTCGGCCGCGTGGGTCTCAGCTTCCATAAGCGGCGGACACCGTCTTGGTAGTTTAGTTCAGTTTAGGTTGATGGTGGATGGATCCTCAAAAAAATAAACGAGACTTGGTTTTCTTCAAAGTCCTTCAAAGCTGGAATGGTGTGAACCTGCACCGCATTCTCAAAGTGGCGTATCCTGAGGCGTTTAGGCAACCTCCCGCCATTAAAAAAACTCCAGGAGACGCCCCCGCACCTCGAGGTGACGTCCTCTTATAAACCCTGCCTAACCACACCCCCAATCATTTCTCAACGAAAACCAGCCCAAATAAGTAAGAAAAGAAGAGGGGGAAAAGGCAGCTATAACCCCTATCACTTCCAACACGCACACACACACTTGCTGGTTGTCCATCGTGCCCGATGATGACCATCTTCTTCTATTTGTGTGTCCTTTGAGGACTCAGATAGCAGAAGATACCTGCGCAGAAATGGTTTTTAAAGTGGCATGGGGGGTGCGCTTCTCCCAACGCCACATGACTTGATTGTAGAGGAGATGGTTCCGATGGCAAGGGGGGTCCCTAGACGACCGGCACCTCCACACAACTGCAGGGGGCTGCCGGAAATCCAGTTTTTCGGAAACCGCCTCGAAGCGTACCGCCACAGCTTGCTTTTCTGTTGGGGTAAACTCCCTTAGCCTTATGTCTTCCCAGACTCACCCACAAGGCAACGGGGCAGTGGTTGATAGGTGCCAGGGCGTGTCCACCAGGGTGGACCTGCACACCATATCTCTGGGGCCCACTGCTGCTCCGAGATCCCCTGCCAAGTTAGCCTGGGGCCGCAAGACCCCAGTTACTACGTGTGGCCACGGGGAGGCCTGGCAGGAGTCTTGGTGAAGGAGATGCTATGTACTGGCAAGGGAAGGCTTACACGCTAGGATGCTTCCCTATTCGGCACAAAGGCTAGCCAGCGGCAGCAAGCTAAGGGCAGGAAGGACACAAGCGGGTTGGAAGAACACATGCACCTTCCCTCCAACTACACACTGCTGCACTAGACGCATCACAACACCCTGTGTGTATGTACACACACACACACACACACACACACACACACACACACACACACACACACACACACACACACACACACACATTCACACTGACATATCCCTCTACTTTCAAAAGAGAATGACCTTTCTTTTGGTAATGTGTTAGCTAACCGCTGTCCCATAAGTGTTTGCAGCATCACATCCTCCGGCCTCACGACTCACTGCTTTCATTCATGACTCCCTTTACTAACCTCTCACTCGCACTCCATGTACAGTAATATACAGAAGCAACATTTTCTCATGGCTCTGTTACACAAACGCATAGTTACCATGTTGCTTCATAATGCAAATATGCGCTTGCCATGCAGTTTCCGAAAAACCCGTCTGTCCCCAAACCCATGCTCTAAGCCTAGAAAAAACTGTCTGTCAAGCTTCAGACAGAATGACAGAAACACACACACCCACTGTTTTTTGTCTGTGGGAAAACACTATGTTTTGCACATGGAGAGGAGATGAATCAGATTGAGCAACTGTCTGTATTGCAAAAGTGTGAAGCCACCACAAATCCCCAAGTATAGTTGTTCAGACACAACTTGAATCCTATCTCATGAGCAACGATGGCGTAATGATGCTCTCCCAAAACCAGCAGCACGTCTAAAAGAGCCAGCCAGGCCAACACAAGATGGATCAATTTGATATATCACTGCAGCTCCTAGGAATCATGGGAGAAGGGGGGGGATAAAGACAAATGAAAAACACATTGATAAAATCTGAAACTCAAAAGACAAGTCGGTAGAGACAGACATTTAGGAGAGAAGGAGAGAGTTGGAGTGGAGAGCAAGACGGATGAGAAAGCAAAACAGAGAGATATGTCCAGTCATATGAGCGAGCAGCTCAGAAAGTGGATGTGAAGGCGGATGAGCCATGCCAACCTCCACTGACCGCATTAACGAAACTTAATGCAATGGCTGGCTCCAAGAGGCCTCGTCATCCATTATCTGACTGTTGCCCTGTGCAACCAAATAGGCTCACAGTCTCACCGGCTGCATCTCAGCTGTCACACACTATGCACTCCCCTACCCTTGGTATGATTTCCAGTGACCTTAATGATAACGATGGGTGAATAAATGGTTGACTAGACTAGATACGCTGGCCAAGACAATATTGCCTTTACTCGTCCTTTGGGTGTAAATCAGCACAAACCAGTGAAAGTAAAGGAAAGGACACCAGTTTTTGTTTATTTAGATGCACTCGCTGTCGTTTTGCGCAAACCCCTCTCACTCTATGTCAGCTCACCTTTGAAACCCGTAACAGGCCCTCGATCTCTTCAGCAATCAAGCGGGGCTGTGTGATTTAAAAGTTGCATAGTTGTTTTATTAGCTTATGGTCATTAACAAGGGGATTATGGTGGGCTGCTTTCAGGTAGTGTGTTAGTATGAAGTGAGCTACTCAGAACACCCATTAGGGTCGAGGTAAAAGGACTGCCATTGTGCACTGATGGCAGCGTCTGTGTGTGGAGAAATCAGTGTGGCTCCCAGGTCGAACCCTAAACTACCGATTGGAAAGGACTTCATGTTACAATATCTCTTTGGTATTCCATGATTCTGGCCATTTCTTTGAGCGGCTGAAACGCTCCAATGTGGTCAGCGGTTGAGCAACCTGCCAGTGCGGTGAGAAAATGACAGCATCCTCTGAAACAGGGGGGGCTCCTCTAGAGACACACAGAAATTGCTTACTTACTGCTAGGTAGCTAATCTCTTGTTAATCCGTGGTACTTACCCACACACACTGACTGCATCTTTTGTGTGGTCACACAGAGAAAGTGTTTTTCTGTGGCCAGGGATCGGGGGCAAAGGCTTCACTGATTCAGGACATTCCCAGAAGAAGTGGAAAGGAACGAGGACACTATGAACAGCTAACACATTGTGTGTGCGTTATGTGTGTCTCGGTATGTGTTAGTGGATCTCTGCTGTGTTGCCCAGTGTTTATTGTGGTGGACATATATGGTCACATTCAGAAAATAATACTTTGCGTGTTTGGAAAAGCCCGTTTTTTAAACCGAAAAACGTGACCACATCCACGTTATGTGAGGCACTGTGTCTGATGATCCTGTAATAACAGGATGTGCTGATTTTTTGAGGAATTAACGGCATGTGACATGATTGCTACAATACCACTTAACATCATCCCAAAAAAAGACATTTGTGTATCTTACCAAGAATGACAAAACAACTCTTTTTAAATTGCTACAATGAAATTCTTTTCCTTTCCTCTTTCCTGTTTTTTATTTGTGACTGTTGATGTCTCAAGAAATGTATGTTACTACTGCTCCTGACCATCTGACCAGCTCTGCGACTGATAATTACCTAATAATATATTAAATCATTATTGCTGTATGAGTTTGTATGGCCACACCTAATTAATTTATGCCTTGTTTGCTCCTTGCCCTCTCATAAACATGGGGTTCGGGCATGGATTACTCATACAACAGGAAATAATGACGCCAAGGTCCATTAAATAGGGTGGCAGAACATCATATCAGCATCAATTTCCCATTTAGAGATGGGGGGGGGGTAAGAGACAGAGAAAGAGAAAGTGTGTGCGTGCGTGTGCGTGTGCGTGTGCGTGTGCGTGTGACAGAGGGAGAGGGAATGTGTGTGTGTGTGTGCGTGTGACAGAGGGAGAGGGAATGTGTGTGTGTGTGCGCGCGCATGTGACAGAGGGAGAGGGAATGTGTGTGTGGGTGTATGTGTGTGTGTGTGTGAGAGAGAGCGAGAGAGATAGTGTGTGTGTGTGTGTGTGTGTGTGGGGGGGATAGATTCTGATGTCAGAATCAGAATCAAAATCATGTTTATTGGCCATGTAGGTTTGCACAAACATGGAATTTGACTCCAGTTTCGTGGCTCTCTCAGTGTACTTAACATAGAATAACAACACTACAACACAACAATCTTCAGATTTATACACAAGGATGGCTTTTAAACAGGTGAAATAAGAGGTGGTAAGGTGCAATGATGCAGAGAATATATCAGAGCTGCTGAAATAGATGTTAGCAGGTTACTTACATACTACATGCCTGAAGTAGATGGACATGACAGAGCATACCAGTATATGTACAATGTACAGTTCACAAAATGGTTGGATTTATTGACTGTGTTAAGCATTCATTTGAATGACAGCCCGAATGAATGTCAAGTTTTTAATTTCTACAGACCTGCAGTACCATAACTCATATGTTTTAACTCAGTTTGACTGTGCTTGTTTTATCAATCCATGAACAATTAAAGCCACTTTATTTTTATTCTTACGTTGAATTTGTCTTCTGCACTTAACCCATCTTATTGTATAGAAGTGGGGGGCAGCTGCGGTGCCCGGGGACGAACTCTAGTTATGTCTTCCTATCACCTTGTCAGGGGCACAGACAGGAGTATTAACCCTAACATACATGTCTTTTTGATGGTGGGAGGAAACCGGAGCACCCAGAAGAAACCAACGCAGACACGGGGAGAACATGCAAACTCCACACAGAAAGGACCTGGGACGGCCTGGGGTTCGAACCCACGACCTTCTTGCTGTGAGGCAACAGTGCTAACCACTGGGCCACCGTGCATGCCTGATAGATCATAGGGCGTAAGTGGGACATAATTTCAATCTCTTTGCTTCTGTTTCAGTCATTCACGTTTCAGCTGTCGGAGCAATTTGAAAATCTGTCCTGTGGTCTGATTTGAAGACTCGGTTCTGTGTCTCTACCTCCCCACTTGAGGCAGCCTTGCTTCGTTGCTGTCCACTATTGCTGGTTTACAGCGCCATCTGTCGTCACCATTGATACGTTTCATCAAGAATAGTTGTCCTAGAAGATTCCCGAAGGACCTTTGATAGATTTACGATTGAGATATATTTTGATTTTCATCTAACTGAATAAAAACTCAGTATATTTTGTGTTATTCTTTCATGATCCCAGTCTTCCATAAAGGTTTTTACCGTGTCAGAACGAGTAGTAAGAGATTTATAAACTGTTTTCCTTTGCAGAGGAGGTGGTCGAGTCGTTTGCCTGCTCCAACGTCTCTCTGCCCATTACAGCTGTGCTGTGGCTGCGTTGCTGGCTAGTTTGCAAAACGAGCTGTCAGTGGTGGATTTTCCTGACAGCCAAAATTTGAATTAGTCTCTTGCTTTGCTCCCAGCACAACCGCTACGATGTTTGAAGAGGCTAGTGAGGTGTTTGACAACATGTTTAAATCATCGTTTCCCCTGACGTTCATTGTGTTCATTCCCGCGGTGCTGATTTTGGTGTCGCCGCTCCCGGCCGAGGCGGCGCACGAATTCACCGTGTACCGCATGCAGCAGTACGACCTGCAGGGACAGCCCTACGGTGAGTCACATCCACTCGCCTGTCTCAGCTAGGACTCCGTACACATAGGACAAAATCAACTGGGTTAACTAGAGTTGACCAGCGGATCACTGCACAGATGTCAGCTAAGATCAGCTAACGCTAGCTACCTTCATGTCTTTTCGAGCTAGCCGTCTGCCATGTCAACGATGGCACGCGTATTGATGCCGTCTGCTAGCTAAATTAGCTCAGTTTGCGAACGTTGTGTTTAGTTCCAGTTCTACGGTCGCTCCAAAAGTGTTGAACTGTAGTTTTATCACTCATCCTCATTTGGGTTATTTCTGAACCAGGCACACAGCAGTGATTGTTATGGTGATTGTGAGGACATTTCTGGAAGGTTAAGCAAATTCCACTTGAGGATGAAAGGGACTTTTCTCTTAATCTGCCAGATTGGCCAATGAAATGATAGAATAAGTAATACACAGCCCATATTGTACACTCGATGTCAAACAGAGTTGGATAGATTGCAGTTTATGTTCCAAACGTTTGTCAAAATGGCACGTGAATCGTTTGATTTATACTCAGCCCATCATGCCTACCTGACAGTGGGTAATCGAGGAGTACTCCTGTTTGCATGACAGTAGTAAAAGATGTTGGATTTTTGTTTATTATAGCAATATTATTTGTTTTTAAAAACGGATTTAATGAGTGATATTTGTGATGTCCCCAGGCACTAGGAATGCCATCTTGAACACAGAGGCTCGTACTGTAGAGGCAGAGGTACTAAGTCGTCGCTGTGTTATCATGCGGCTGGCAGACTTCTCCTACGACAAGTACCAGAAAGCTCTGCGCCAGTCAGCGGGGGCTGTGGTTATCATCTTGCCCAAGAACATGTCCGCATTGCCTCAGGACATAGTACAGGTATTCACCCTCGTTACTGTTTCAAATTTGGTGTGAAATCCGAACCCATGACATTGATATTCTGTAGTATTACACTGCCAGTCTCAAACTATGACCAATTTTTTCCTGCATATGGGTGAGTCAGGAAAGCAGATGCAATAGGCATTTTTAGTAACCTACTGAAAGTGGTTATGAAACAAATTTTCTATTTTTGTGTGTCTCACACTGTGCTGTTTAAGTCATGCATTCATTTCCACAGATGATTAATTCTTAATATCACTGATCACACACAAAACTTATTTTTGGATCTGTTTTGCCTTGGAATTTTATTTTGTTGAACACTTGCAGCATCTGTGATAGTCTAGTCATTTTCAAAATGTGCTGCTGATGCAATCTTATCAGAACTTTGTGTCCCACTCAAACAGGAATGGGCAAAACCAGACTTGTAGTGGTGGAGAAGGTTGAAGTAAAAAATTTTGCTTTGTCTCCTTTGCTTTACTTGTCTTTTTTTATCAGCATTACATGTATGTTCACAAATAACACATCTGTGAGGACTGAATAGCTTTGCCATTTTTCCATCTTATTTCTCCGCAGGTATATCAAATTTGGTTCTTTCTGCTGTAACCCATCAACGCCTCATAATTTAGCAGTTCCAGCATGCTTTTCTCTTTTTTTGCTTGTCCCACACAGCAGTTCATGGAACTGGAGCCAGAGATGTTGGCCACTGAGACCATTGTCCCTGTCTATTTCGCCATGGAAGATGATGAGCTACTGTCTATCTACACTCAGACCCAGACCTCCTCCTCTTCCCAGGGGTCCTCCTCTGCAGCTGAAGGTGAGGACTCAGGGACTTAAAATTACTCGTTCCTCTTATGTACTCTGCCCTCAACCTTATAGAAAGGTTCTTTGTAACTGTTTTTTTTTTCTTTCGCTCTGACACTTTCTTGCCCTTTCTGTCTCACTTTCACACTCTCTTGTAAAAGTAGGCAGTGGGTAAAAGAAACATGTCTATGATGAATAATAATTTGTAATATCTGATCATACTGACCTATAATTATGATCAAAGAAAAATTTAATCTTGGTCCTTAATTTTGACTGTCATATGTCTGGCTTTCTTTAGTACTATTGCATACAGCCACAGCAAATGGCTTTCAGATGGTGACCAGTGGGGCCCAGAGCAAAGCTATCAGTGATTGGGCCATCACCAGCCTAGAGGTGAGAGACCCAACTGTAACCAAAAAAGTGAAACTGATTTAGTTGATTACAATGGCAAAATGGTCAAGAAATGTTGCTTTACTGGTAATACAGCATCAGCTGAGTATCTGCATCTAACTAAAGGTCAAAGGCTTGTGCCACTTAATACTGAGATGTGAAAATGAAAATATTGTAAATGCTAATTATTCATCCTTAGATGGATTAATTGTTTTGGTTGTTAATTGTCTTCAATGTTAGAATTCTGAAATAGACAGTTTTTATTAGCTTTGGACAGGGGCAGTGGGGAATTCAGCTCAATTGTAAACATTCTTCCTGCCTCTCCTCCAGTGATTGAAAGGAAACTGTTTATCTGTTGAGACAGTGAATGTTTTTAACATATGTTAAAAAAAACACACGTTCAGTCACAGTGCAATTGTTTTTTTTCCCCTCTTAATTTGTTTAAATTTAATCATTTCATTAAGTAATACTTTCTTGGATTTTACCTGCTAAATTAATTTCTGTATACATGACTATCAGATGTTCAAAATTTTGGCTACATTTGTTTAAAAAAAAAGGTTGCAGTTTAGTTTTTTTATTTAGTCTCACGTTGCCATTTTGATTTCATTCAGATGTCATTTTGAGGTCTTAAATGGCGGCTGGGGGCTCAAGAGGCTGCCCTTTTTATTGTTTGTGGAAATATACATACAGGATGTGTATGTATATTTACACATAATACTTTATTTTACATCCATGGTCAAAATGAAATCCCAGTTTAACAATAACACAAGAATATTCTGTCATAAACATGGAGATCGGTGTCTGTGTAATGACATTCTTCCTGACATTTATGTCTCTATTTAATGAATGCTTTCACACAGACAAACATTTCCTGACATTTCTCCCCCTGCTTCTCTCATGTGGATCAAGGGATTTAGTTGGCCCTGGCCATTATTTTCAAAGTATTTCATCAGAGCCATTTTGAGACTGAAGTGTCTGTTGAAGTGTGTGTTGATCTAAGCAGGTTGTTAAATCCAGAGGGAATAAATGGGTTTAGTCATACTACAGGGGGATTAGGAGACAGACAGAGGATTTCCTTAGAGGGCTTGAGAGGTGGGGGTCTGTGTGTCTGCAACCCAGAACCCTGCTCAAAAAAGCCACCAGACTGTGGCTTCTAATGGACTGCATGGTGCCATAGGTTTCCCTTGTTAATGTATTGCCCACTCTTTTCTATATGTACCACAAGCTTTGTGTAGAACAGAGTAATGCAAGAATGCTTGGTAATGCAGTGGCACCACATGGTTTGAAATGTTTCTTTGTGCTGTTTAATCTTGATAATCAAACTGAAGGTTATATGTGCTGTTGTTTGTGCGACTATGAAAATGAGTCAGTTCGGTAAGGGAGACCTACAAGACGAAGTTTCTTTTTTGAATGCACATGTTTGCATATGCTGCTCCTCTTTTAAAATTGGAAATTGTCCCTCTGTATCCTCATGGCATTGTTTTGGAGAAGTGGACTGTTTTTAAACATAATGTATCGACCACAGCTTCTTGACCGATCATTTCAGAAAACGGAGTGTCAAACTGACTTTTCTCGGTTCTACCATAGTTTCAAATGTTTGACTTGTAGCACTTCTAAGGGGTCTCTTGTTCTTTCTCAGGGTCGTCTGGCTGGGGTTGGAGGAGAGGACCTACCCACTATTGTCTTGGTGGCTCACTATGACTCATTTGGTGTTGCTCCGGTATGTATGTATGTATGTATGTATGTATGTATGTATGTATGTATGTATGTATGTATGTATGTATGTATGTATGTATGTATGTATGTATGTATGTGTGTGTGGTGCTGTTACTGATCCTGATAGACCTTGAAAATATTCAGAACGCTGTTAAACGAAGAGCAGTTTTTCCCGTTAAAAAACGTGCCACAAGCAAATTGATGAAACAGTTTGATTGAACAGTCTGAATCAGCCTTTTGTCATGTTTTTGTTCTCCTGAAAATGAATGTTAAACAAACATCTTGTTTTGATTAGGGGTGGGTAACGAAACCTGGTATTAAATGGGCACTGTTGCTAACTTATTAAAGACTGTAGTACTGATAAGCGCCAACGTTACCATTTCTGCTATTGGCACTGGAGAAATTAAGAAAATGAATTTCCTATTTATTTAGGCTACATAAACGTTATCTTGCATTTTTTATCTCCCCAACTCTGTTTCTAAATTTGTAATAAGATTAAAACATTTGTCTATGATGCATTTTCGCTATTCCCAATCCAGAAGAGAGATCTTGCTCTCTCGGAGCCTGTTGTATTATAGCGAATTCGGGGGGCAGCCCAGGAACTGCCGCAGCCAGGACGTGAACCCGGATCTCCTGCACCACAGGCGACAACGTTAACCAGTCGACTAAAGGGTCCGACCCATTAGCCAAGGGCTGGCGAGTCTATTTATCCGTGCACGTTACACTACCCCCCCCCCCCCTTCGGGAAGCACGTCCCCGCTTCAGCATATCAGCTCCCTCACACCTGGGCGCACGGGCTTTCGATGGCCTCACGGTCTCACCATCCCCCTTCTGACACCAATTGTAGCGTTGCGTGCCGGCGACAAACAGAGACGGAGGCGAAGATTTCAGTTCAGCAGCAAAACAACTGCAACTTTATTTTTCTACCGACGTCTCTCTCTCTCTCAACTCCCAATGCCCAACCCACCGTTCGAAAAATAAAAACCCCTCAAAGTCCAAACTGCCTAGCTCATAGTTCATCTCTCATTGGCCATCCACCTCAGGTATGTTATGTATGCTAGCAGCCTGTAGCCCACACAGAGCTAACTAAACTATACAAACATGGGTTAATTATTAAACATAATGCTCCATCCACACGTGAGAAAATAAAACTATTAATTCTATTCTTAATTTGTTTTGTTTTTGTTTTTTTCCTCTTAAAAATATAACAAAAACAACGGATAAGAGTATCGCTAAAGTGCTACCGGATCAGCAGTATCGGTAAGAGTAGTAGTACCATTAAAATCTTAACGATACCCATCCCTAGTTATAGCATTTATCAAATATTTATTCGACATAGCAGCTGAGTTAGTTTTTTACAGGAATATAAACTGTAGACCTATCTGGAATAAAGATTGAAAGTGACTAATTGTGGGGGCATTCGGGTAGCGTGGCGGTCTATTCCGTTGCCTACCAACACGGGGATCGCTGGTTCGAATCCCCGTGTTACCTCTTGCTTGGTCGGGCGTCCCTACAGACACAATTGGCCGTTTCGGCGGGTGGGATGCCGGGTGTGGGTATGTGTCCTGGTCGCTGCACTAGCGCCTCCTGTGGTTGGTCTGGGCGCCTGTTTGGGGGGAGGGGGAACTGGGGGTAATAGCGTGATCCTCCCATGTGCTATGTGCTCCTGGCGAAACTACTTACTGTCAGGTGAAAAGCAGCAGCTGGCGACTCCACATGTATCGGAGGAGGCATGTGGTAGTCTGCAGCCCTCCCCAGATTGGCAGAGGGGGTGGAGCAGCGACCGGGACGGCTCGGGAGAGTGGGGTAATTGACCGGATACAACTGACAATTGGGGAGAAAAGGGGGGAAGACCCCCCCCCCCAAAAAAAGAAAGTGACTAATTGTGAATAAGAACACCTTAACAACCCCAACTACAAAGTCACGATAATTGTTAATGGATATCCTGGCAGTTATTATTCTAGATATTCAGTATTTTTCAAAAGTGTGCTTTATTCTTATAGTGTCCTTATAGTGTGGTGCATTGTAAAGGTTAACTGTGTGTGTGTGTGTGTGTGTGTGTGTGTGTGTGTGTGTGTGTGTGTGTGTGTGTGTGTGTGTGTGTGTGTGTGTCCGTGTCCAGTGGCTGTCCTATGGAGCAGACTCTAATGGTAGTGGGGTGTCCATGTTGCTGGAGCTGGCACGTCTCTTCTCTAAACTATACACCTATAAGAGGACACATGCTGGGTAAGTGGTGAACCACCTCTTGCTTCCAGCCCTGTGTTGGCTTTAACATTTTCCACCCAGCTTCAAAGTTTGAATTATTAATTTTGGTTGCACCATTAATATAAAAAAAACAAACAAACAAAAAACGAAACATCAAATCAGCAATTTTCACCTCTAATACTTCAACATGGTGAGAAGCAGCTCTTTTAGAAACAGGTTTTTTTTGGACTTGCACAAATATGTGTCTTTTCTAGGGATGTTCCGATCAAGTTTTTTTGCCCCAGATCCTGGTCTGAGTCATTTAATATTGATTATCTGCCAACACCAAATCCCAAGCCGATACTTATATTTTCCTAGATAGTACAGCTGTACAGTGCACAATTCAAGTACATTAAAGTTTACAATTGAATAGCTCTGCAATGCATTAAGAAAAAATTGCCTGCATCCAGGCTGTTCCCTTTTTTCTTTTTTCTTTTTAATAACAATGTAAACAAACTAAAAATATTTTATATGACTCTTATCACAATTCCACTTACTGCATCACTGGTTTTCATTTGATTTTTAACAAAATAACCAAGTAAACAAACTAAAAGATGTTTTTATAAGTAGATCTTATCAATTTCACTTAGTGGCGCATCATAGTAAAGCTAGAACACTCAAAATGAATAATGTAATCACAATTCCACTTTGAAGTGGTATAAAAGTTTAACTTGAACATTCACAGTCACATCCTTACTCTGAGTTGCTGAGTGAACATGCTGTATTCCACTGAGTGCTTATCTTTTAGGTGCTGTATCAAATTCGAGGCATTGAATGCAGCTCTGTTACTACCGCCTCACGAAATGCTTGTATTGCAGACATCACAAGTGGATGTTGGACTGCTTTTGTTTTCCAATTTAAAACAGTTCCACACTGCAGACATTTTAGCCACAGGTATGCCAGAGTACGCTTCTGCATCCTGCCACAAATTGTGCTTACCGTTTACAACATCTGTGTAACAGCTGACGTAAAACGGGCTAGGGTTCGTGCTCGAAATAGCCGACCCTGATCAGTTAAAAAAATGCCTTGATCGGCCCCAGTACCGATCTTTGAGATCGGATCAGGACATCGCTAGTCTTTTCCGTTAGGCTTGTTACATCATGAAATGTTAGCTGACGATTGTCACACAGATAATTGCGATGAATTGCTTGTGGGTTGTTTTTTGTTCATTTTATGCCACTGTTATGGTTTAAGCATGACATAGCGTAATAAACACACCTTATGAAGAGGAAGAGCCATATATTGGTATTAAACATTAGGACACAAGTAAATTAATTACTTTTGTTTACCTTTTTGGCTTTGGAAAGATCTTTTTTTGGGGGGGGGATTTTCCCCCTTTTTCTCCCCAATTGTGCTTGGCCAATTGCCCCACTCTTCCAAGCTGTCCCGGTTGTTGCTCCACCCCCTCTGCCGATTCGGGGATGGCTGCAGACTACCACATGCCTCCTCCGATACATGTGGAGTCGCCGGCCGCTTCTTTTCACCTGACAGTGAGGAGTTTTACCAGGGGGACGTAGCGCATGGGAGGATCACGCTATTCCCCCCCCCCCCCCCCCGAACAGGCTGACCAGAGTGCAGCGACCAGGACACATACCCACATCCAGCTTCCCGTCCGCAAACATGGCCAATTATGTCTGTAGGGACGCCCAACCTAGCCATAGGTAACACAGTAACACAGGGATTCGAACCGGCGATCCCTGTGTGGGTAGGCAATGGAATAGACCGCTACGCTACCCGGACGCCCTCTTTTTTCACACTTTTAATCGAACCAACAAAGCCAAGCTAAATTCCTAGTGCATGTAATGCACAAGTCAATAAAAGAATTCCTGATTCTGATGATAATAATAATAATTGGAACAGGCCTGTTTGCAGTTGTGATGGATGTCAGAGAAGGTTGTTTATTTCTTCAAAACGGATACAATCTCCAACACTAGCACCCACACCAACAATCTGAAAAACATGACATTTTTCCAACAGGCTGTGTCATTGAGCAAGCAGACACATGACAGGTGTACACTCATTTTCTGCTTTTTAACATTAAATATTTGATGCAGTAGGGAAATCTGACTGCCGTCTTCTATGGTATACATACAATAAAGCCAAAACCACTGCATTTTATTGTGGCTCACATTCTCCTTCAAGCCCTTTTTAAGAGCTAATTTGGGTTTTAACTTTGCCCTGGGTTTGTCACAGGATCCTCATCTGACTGAAGTAACCACCAAGACTATTCACTCATATGGAACAGATGCGATTTTTCATTGAGTATGTTCTTGGAGGTGGAATTAAATAGCCCTTTTAAAAGTAGTCTAAGTGGATATTTAAGGGAGTGTTAGTGCAAGTGCAAGGCCAGCACTGTGTGTTGTTCCCATATTGTACTTATTAATTGGAATGAGACAAATGAAAGTCGCTATTCCTTTTGCTCGACTTGTCCATTCAATTGATTTTACCTGACAAAATGGAAACTCTTTTATAGGACCGTAGTCTTCCCTAAGAATAACCAGCTCTTAATCCTCTGGTTTTTATCTGCTCTGGTATGATGGATCCGTATTTTATGTTAGATGAGCTTTAGTTTTTGCTCCTATTCTTTTTCAGGTACAACCTGCTATTCTTTGTCTCAGGAGGGGGGAAGTTTAACTACCAGGGCACCAAACGCTGGCTGGAGGATAACTTGGATCACACAGGTAACGATTAAATAGTCTCATCTCTGGTGGGGATGACCTCTGAAACAGTGTGGAGCACAACCAATGTCCTGTCTGTTTCTTTGGCTTTGCTTGTCTGTATTTTTTTCTCCTTGCCATCTTCATTTATTCTATTCTGTCACTGTGTCCCTCCTTAGACTCCAGTCTTCTACAAGACAATGTGGCATTTGTATTGTGTCTGGACACCCTGGGGAATGGAGACGCTCTGCACCTCCATGTGTCCAAGCCTCCCAAAGAGGGAACTCCTCAGCATGCCCTGCTCAGGGAGCTGGAGATGGTAAGATCCAGATGGCTCAGCACACATTGGTCATTACTATTCTGTCAGTCTTTCTCTTTGAATGGTGGACTAAACTGGTTGACCTTGCAATGAAACCTCGTGAAAATCTGGTTGTTACACTTAACAGCCTGAAACAAAAAAGAAATAGGTTCTTCTCTCATTCAGTGACCAGTATAGGTCTATTTTGTCACTGAATTGCCACACTGGATCAGCCAGCAGGCAGTTGCTGCTAAGAGTTGTGGGCTCCCTAACAAGATGTGATGCCAGCCCCCAACCATGATGCAATAAAGGGCTGTTCATTGCTCGGAGTCCTGTGGAAGTACCCCCCCCCAGCATTTTAACACTAGAACGAGTGGGATTTCACTCCTACCTAAACCACCGGTTTTTAAACTCTCTATTCTGTCAAGATAAATACCCAATTGAGATATTAATGCATTGCATATGTTAGTATGTCTGTTAGGAAATGACTGACACCAAAATTAACATTTTAACTCTTTAATACTATTTTTAAACAATGACCGTCTTGGTCATTCTAAGCCAGCTTTACACAGCCTTGTCCTTATGTTAGTGGCACCCCTCTCTTAACTGCCACATCCCTCCCGTTTCTTCCCAGGTGGTGACCAGCCAGTACCCAGGGGTCAAGTTCTCCATGGTCCACAAGAAAATCAACCTGGCGGATGACACGCTGGCCTGGGAGCACGAACGCTTTGGGATCCGGCGCCTGCCGGCCTTCACTTTGTCTCATCTGTCCTCCCATCGCCTGGCGCAACGCACCAGCATCATGGACGTGCGGTCAGTGTCCCCCTCCTCTCGCCATGGAGCGGGAGAGCCCCCTGCTGGGTGGGTTCATTACTGCAAGTCTCAGAATCACTAATGAAATTAACGTTTCCAATGTAGCTGCCATTTGTTCTGGTTGTGTTGTTGCAGCCCAGCCCGGTGTTCCACCTTACCCATCCCACTTAGTGGCGTCATGCTGTCCAAAGCCCCAGAACCTTCATACACTTGTCTCAGTTTTATAATACACAGTACTATGTCTCTTAGAACATATTAGTGTACTCGCATCTGATCTGGACTGTTGGAGGTGTGTTGGAGGGATGTGTCTTGAGTTTTGGGATTGGACGCCTCCTTTGTGTTGTAAGAGCTCCTCCCTGTGGTCTCTGCTGTTTTCTTTCTATTAAACTCTACTCTTCTCTCCTCTTTCTGTTCTCTGCTATTTTGTCCAGCCATCTCCATGCCTATCTGTTTGTAAACCATTTTGTGTCACCATCACCCACTCAACAAACAGGGTATTTTACTGTTCAGTGTTGTTGTTTTTCAGAAAATATTTCTGTATTTCAGTCTGCCAATTTCTTTGAAGGTTGACTAAATGCAAATGCTCTGTAGCCAGTTTCCCATCTTTCCTTTGGTGACTGTTGCATTTATTTCTGAGCCCTGTGTTGTTTTGTTGCATCAGGGTTTGTCCCCAGGTCTAACTGTCCATGGCCATGTTGTGTTTATTCTTGCAGGCCTCATGTTGACCTCAAGAAGCTTAGCAGGAACACAAAGGTGGTAGCAGAGGCACTGGCCAGAGTCATCTACAATCTCACTGAGAAGGTGTACACACACACACACACACACACAGATTTCAGTTTCAAGAGCTTTTCTCTATTCTTTGTGAATGAAATGTCATCATCGGTCATCTTGTATTCTTGTTTGTATAGGGTGCCCCAGCAGATCTGCAGATCTTCACTGAGCAAATGGTAAGTTATTAAAATTCAGCTTCCCCTTCCAGCCATGTGTAAAAAGTGGCCCTGATGTTGACTGGCTTTCTGCCTAACCTGTGCAACCTTGTGTATTGTGCAGTGATTGTCTTGACTCCATAATGGGTGTATTTGGATAAGAATGTCAGCCTCTATGCCTCTCTCACATCCATCTTTATCATCGACTTCTCCGTCCTACTCTGTCACCATGCGTCTGGTTGGTGCTGCGTCTGCCTTAGCAAGTCCAGGAGGAGCAGCTGTTCTCGATGGTAGACTGGCTGACAGCCCAGCCGCGTGCCGCCCAGCTGGTAGACAAGGACAGCAGCGTGGTATCCACCCTGGAGTATCACATGGGACGCTACCTCAAGGATGTCAAGAGGCACTACGTGAAAGCTGACAAGAGGTACAGTTTACAGTGGCTTAAGGGTACCACTGCACTTGAGCACAGCGATGTATGGAAATTTGTAATGAAATGCAATGCACACTTTGGCCATGGAGTACATTTCAGTGTTATACGTTGATATGGCTGCAGTGAGCCCACACAGCTTGTCAATGGCTCCCTCAGCTCAAAAAATGCAATCTGGCCTTATTGCCGTGCTGACCGTTTTATAAAAAGATAAAGATGGCACAACTGTCCATATGTCATTGTATAAGTCTCCAAATTAGAGATCTATTGTTAGTGAAGCTGCTATGAGAACCAATTTTAGTTAATTAAGAAACATGATTTGTGAGTATAAATCTGAAATGTCATTTGAATCTCTTTTTCATACCCCCCCCCCTCCCAAAAAGATAAACCTCCTGTCAAATTATTGGCACAAGACAGCCCTGACATGAGCAGCTTTTTTTTCTTTTTCGTTTTTTAATGTTATCCTACCTAAGTCCAGTCTCCCAGCAATACAGAAAAGTGAATTTAGGGGCATCGGTGTTTTAATTTCTTTGCCCTTTAACTGAACACGTTGAAGATTCAGTATTTTTACCTGTGTTTTTCTCTGTATGAACTCTTAGTATTTTTAACACATCAGACTTGCATACACAGCAGTACTGTGGTAAATGGGGACATATTGATGTAGTGGATTTGCTCTGTGGCGCTCTTGAAATGGCAGTCAGAAGAATAACTTACTCTGCAGTTTGGTAACATTTTATAGATTTGATCTAAGAGTGTTCAACACAGTCATTCTTCAGTGAGCTGTTTGATTTATAGGCTACATTGTGGCTCGATATTGAATTCGGCATCAGACAATTTTCTGTTTTTCATCATCAGTGGTGCATCAAGCCAGTGACAGCAAAATTAATGCTAAGAAGCCAGAGCTTAAAAATATATTCAAAGTAAATGGCAGGTTGCAATGAATTTTTCAAGCTTGGTTTCAGCATTGGCGGCCATCATACGAAGTGTGCATCAGGAACCTTTTTACTTCTGAGACGGTCTTGATGTAAAAGATTTTTGCTCTCATTCTTCCTCAGGGACCCAGAGTTTGTATTCTATGACCAGCTCAAACAGACCATGAATGCATACAGGTAGGGGATAAGAGAATCTGCCTCCCACCACTGATGCTCCACTGCACTCCCTGTTTTATTTAGCCCTTGAAAGCTACACAGCTCACAGCTATCCATGGAGTCTTAGTTTCTAACTTGAAGCACTCATTTATCTTTGTTTTCCTGCTCTGTCTTCCTGTCCCCTTGTCTCTGACTTTTTGCTTTTCTGTCTCAGAGTAAAGCCTGCTATATTTGACCTGCTGCTGGCTGTCTGTATCGCAGCCTACTTAGGAGTGATGTATCTGGCTATCCAGGTGAGTCACTGCATTCCCTGTTGGTTTTCGAGACATCGTGATTCTAGCTATTTAAATGCAGGCTTTTGTTTAAATAAGCTCCGAGTGTGCATCCACTTCTCAGGAAACAGACTGACATTGTCTCTTCCCCTCCCCCCTGGCCCTTTTCCAGAACTTTGGTGTCCTCTACAGTGTTGTCCGTAGAATCACCCAGCCCAAGACCAAGGCACACTAAGCCACTTCCACTTCCCCCTTTTCTCCGCCAGACTCCATTTCTTTTCCTCAAGTCACCAACAAGCTCTAGCCAATGAGAACACAAAGGCTGGAAACAACAGCTCCTGTGGTGCATCTGTGATGGCTTTTTGAGCCACGTGTATCACCCTTCCCTCTCCCCGAAACAGAATATGATGTCATGTCCTTTCTTGCTGCCGACTTTATTCGCCCATCCATAAACATCTCAGCGGTCAACATATTCAGGACTTATGTTTTGGTCTTCCTTTTGTCAGTAACAAAAATTTAATATCAATTTGTTTTTGATCAAAAATCAAAATCTGGTCTTGTCAGCTGTTATTGTAGCTTTGTCTGAAGTGAACTGAACTGAAGGTCTTGGAGTGCCAGATAGGTGTCAGTGTGTGCTGAGAATACTTCACCTTGATTAGCCTTCAAAGCAGAGCCAAACCATTTGGCGGAAACCTATCCGGACCTCCACATCCCATTTGCACGGATCATTCTTCCTTCCTGTTCTTTACAAGTTCTATCGACCTGAAATGGGTTAAGTCAGTCAGTCTCAATGGCAGCTAGAGTGTGATTAAACTACAGAATTACGCCTGGAATCGGCATTGGAGTGTTTTGTATCACTAACCCCCCCCCCTTTTTTTTAAAATTAATTTTTAAAAAAATTATGTGAAAATGATTCCACTCCAACTCTGAGATAGTTTACACAATACAACCTGTCTCAATGAAATGTGAAATAGTGTGTAGTTAACATGAGTGTCATGATTGCCTTCAGTGATTTTTACAAATGAAACACGTGGCGTTGAGTGGGGGGAAACAAATCCTTGCTGCTGTACGCATCAATCCCCCCTCCACCAAATATGATTATGGTTATAGAAATTAAGCCAGTGGATTTCAAATTGATCATTTTTGTTTTTGCGTCACGTTTTCTTGGTGTTGCATTTGTTTTCTTTACAGTCATCCTTTGTGACTTGATGTCTTATCTATTTGACTGCTCAGTCGCATTGGGCCTGATTCATCATTCGTTTGTTCTTACACACCCATGGGATTTTTTTAGTCATGAGGTTTGTCTCACAGACCAGTGTAGAACCTGGGTAACCCCTTAATTGGATTTTGATATACTCTGTTGATTCCCGAAGGGAAATTCTTCTCTGCATTTAACCCATCCTAGCTGTGTAGCTAGGAGCAGTGGGCAGCCGCCGTGCAGCACCCGGGGACCAACTCCAGTTCATCTTGCCATGCCTCGGTCAGGGGCACAGACAGGAGTATCAACCCTAACATGCATGTCTTTTCGATGGTGGGGGAAACCAGAGCACCTGGAAAAAACCCACCGCAGACACGGGGAGAACATGCAAACTCCACACAGAGGACGACCTGGGATGACCCCCCCCCGGTTGGACAACCCCAGGGTTCGAACCCAGGACCTTCTTGCTGTGAGGCGACAGCGCTAACCACTGTGCCGCCATGCCGCCCAATTTAGACACTACCCAATTTAGACACCAATTGGCTAACACTGAAGTCTCTGCAAGCATGGGTGATGACTTGTTGCAAGAGGTAGGCAGTAAAGGTTAGGGGGAAGGAAATACAAATAACCATCAGGCTTTGCTTCGCACCGTCAGACAATATTCAGAGCTAAAAAAAATCCCATGGGTGTGTAAGAACAAATTCGTACGTACATATGAACGATTGATGAATGAGGCCCAATATTGTTTTTAAGTTTTTTCTTCTCTAAACGGTGAATCATCTGAAATTGACAATGTTGACATCCACTTATCTGAAATTTGTCATCCAGCGTAGATCACAGGTCACATTCTACAAATGTATTTATCTGCTTTATCAGAGTAGGTACATGTCCTTTGTGCGAGGTATTAATGATCTACTGAGCCGATGCCAACACATTATAGTAGTATGAAAATATCCTCCCCTTTACTCCTTTATTCCCCATTTCTCAATGGACGGCTCCCAGACCAGAGCCCCCGTCCGTTCAACCTGACCTTTGGATGGAGTTTAGAAAAAAAAAAAAATCTCAATCGGATGTCATCTTGAATTTTTAACAGGATTAGATTGTCTAGCCTGTTCTTTACTTATTAACACTGTGGATGTTGTTTGACAGTAAACGACACCGAGATGTTGGGTCAAATGGGGGGAAAACGAAATATTCCAAGTTTGACACACCTCATGGAAATTTGGAAGATACCAATACTGGTATTGTATATCATATCTGTATAACGGGCTAAAATGGAGAATCGGTATCGGTCAGTCTGTTACCCTAAAAACCACGAGTAACAATGTAAATAAAAGCAAAACCGCCTGATTTATTGCATTTTGGGCACGTTGGAAGCCAGTATTTCCTTAATGGTGGGGGGGGGGGATTCTGTTGCAATTATTCAACTCATTGAACCCAAACTGATGGCGTACATCTGCACCGTTCAGCTAAAATAACAACTCAGACCGGTACCCGGTATCGGCCCATACTTAAAAGATTCGCACCTGGAATCGGCAGTGACAGTGTTACATTGCTGTTGATGGTGAAAGTCAGCGTTTTGCCAATCCTGCAAAGCATTCATGCTGCAAACGGGGACTCGACTAAATGGTTGCTCCTGGTGTTCGTTAGCTGTAGCGTGTGTGTGTGTGTGTGCGTGTGTGCGTGCGTGCGTGCGTGCGTGGTTTTTTTGGCAGCATTGGCAGCTGATGAGTGCGTGACGCACGAAACAAGCTTGTACTGAAATGCACAAAAGTTTTGTTTTTCCTACATTTATCTTAATATATACATACACATATATACACACATACACACACACAATATATTTCATGTGTTACTGCACGACTTTTGGCTCCCTGCCATCATTGTAACTAGGAAAAAAGGACTGGTTAATGAATGACCTACGCAAGGGAAATAGTGTGTGGTACAACCCTTTTTGACTTAATTTATTGAAGCAGACAATGCTTATCTCTGCACTGAATTGAACGCTCCTATTTCTTCTGTCTGAAATGTCTGAAATTGTCCATGACACTTGATCCTTGCATTGAACATGACATCGTTTATGTACAATTTAAAATAAATGAATTTGCCAAAAGAAAGACACATTTTTTTCCCTTAATTGACATTTTATTATAATGGGGGGAAACATTATGCATTAACACTGGTTGAATGGAATTATTAAAATTGTATTACAAAAAAAGTAAGTAAGTACCTGCCTTTATCGAGTGGTCAGATATAGAAAGTGGTCAAATTCAAATGGCCAACAAGTAGGGGGGCAATGCCAGATCTTCCAGTATGTTCTATCTCTGGTCCAAAAGAACAAACATGTCAAATGATTCTTCTCAGAAATTCACAAAAGATCAAAAACCTCTCCTCACTTTCCTTACTTTTTTTTTTTTTTACCTACTAATGAATAACAAAAATAATAGAAATAAATTACAGTGCAATTTTTATCATTTTCAGAGATGCCTGCTGGGGCTAAAGCTGCATCTCATACTCTTTCCATCTCGACTCCTCCATCACCAAGTCCCAGCCACACTTTAGTTTGGGATTTACATTGATGAGCATTGACGTTAAATACTTTGGATCGTACAAAAAAAAAGAAGACCCAATTTCCCCTCGGGGATGAATAAAGTAGTTCTGATTCTGTACTGTGAGGATCATGTGCAAAGTGTGTCGAATCTGCACCGTGACAGTGAACCGAACCATAAGCCAACACTTTAAATCCTGAAATTTGCAGACTGCCACAGATCTGGCTGGGAAGAACGCAGGATGTGTGACAACCTGCTGAGCGACTGTGTCTGCAGGGCCAGTATGGACAGACTGGGACAGCTCTGGGCAGAGGTGGCGGGAGCATTAACAACCAGTATGCAGTACCTTGGAAGACTTGAGGGACTTAATCCGGATCACAGCAAGGTTACAACAAACCCAGTTCTCCAACTCAGATTTATTCATCCATTATCCAAACCGCTTATCCTTACTCAGGGTCGCAGGGATGCTGGAGCCTATCCCAGCAGTCATTTGGTGGTAGGCGGGGAGACACCCTGGACAGGCCGCCAGTCCATGACAGGGCCGACACACACACACACCTAGGGACAATTTAGTAAGGCCGATTCACCTGACCTATATGTCTTTGGACTGTGGGAGGAAACGGAGCACCCAGAGGAAACCCACGCAGACACGGGGAGTACATGCAAACTCCAGACAGGACAACCCCGGACAACGACCAAGGTTGGACTATCCGGGGGCTCGAACCCAGGACCTTCTTGCTGTGAGGCGACCGCGCTAACCACTGCACCACCTTGCCGCCCCAATTCAGATTTAGTCCCTCTACAATCCGTAAACAAAACCAAATTAATCAAGCCACTCCTCCATTATGTTTATCATTAAGAAGTGGTAGTAGGGGGAAATCAGCTGGACCAGGAGACACATCCTCAGGTTTACTTTCTCTAAGTTGAGAAGGTCAACAGCTAAGCAAGAGCTTCTCAACGCCTTTGGAGGAATTTAAACATGTCTAAACAAAGTCTACGATGTGTTATTATGCACAGCATCATCTGACGTGCTATATTAACTTATAGTACACGTGTATTACATGAATACGATGCTATTTGTAAGTTTGACTTTCAAATCTAATGGGGGGGGGCAGATAATGAAACTAAGCCCAGATGAGCCCGATCTGGAGTGACGAACAAACAACACTATCTGGTCCCTGGGCATCTGGTCATCAACTCACACACAACCAGAAGAGAAGGGACGTGGGATGGGAATACAAACAGTGCTCTCTCTAAAAAAAAAAAAAAAAAAAAAAGTAAAAGACAGCAGCAATTTCCAAACAAATCAACAAATTGTAATCAACGATCAACAATGACAATGTAAAATCATGAGCTAAACTCGACAGGTAGCTAGCTAGCTGGTCCTGGGCCCAGAGCACATACAGGCCCATAGGGTTAGCCAGGACGACATGTGTGGACTGCTCCGGCAACAAGCTTGCTGTTCATCAACACAAGAGCTTGAATTTGATCGAAAAAGGTAGGAAGAATGTATGTACCACATAAGTATATACATATATTTTCTGTTTCTTTTCTTCTTCTTTTTTAAATCAGTCACAGCATTGGATTCCTGAAAAGGTGCGGCGTAAGGTCACACAAGCACACATCGAATACAAAGGAAGGGCTGGAGGCAGGTGTGTGTGTGTGTGTGTGTGTGTGTGTGTGTGTGTGTGTGTGTGTGTGTGTGTGTGTGTGTGTGTGTGAGTGTATGTTCAGTCAGTGGTCTCTGCTGCTCTATATGGATTCACATTAAAGATGACTTCTGCACGCCTATAAAACAGTTTTGAGATTACATTTGCTAGTAGATTGTTTTCTTCTTCTTTGTTTGTTTTTAAAATAAATTCATAGCATATTTCCAAACCATTCCAACTTCATGCATTCCTGAATACCATGTTGTGTGCAATATATTAAATGCATCATTCTTGATTTTTTTTTTTTAGCATTACATCAGTTCAGGGCCATTGCTCCGACTTTTGGTTTAACATGATAGCCGCCACCACAAAGTGAAATGGTTACCAATCTCATTTAAATCCATATTGGTAAAAAAAAAAAGAGAAAAAAAGATGAAACCGTGACAAATATAGAGAAACCCAGTCAATCAATTCTAGCTATCTGCTGTCATTAAACCAGCAATTAGCTTGTATGCCTTCATTTCAGTGCAGCAACAGATACTATACAACACACAGGGGAGGGGAAAAAAAAGACAGGAAAAGTTAAAATACTTTTTTTTTTCCAGACAGGAATGTCAAGTAAGTATTTCCAAAAACTATTCATCACCAGTAAGAGCAATAAAAATAACAATACAAAAAAAATCAAACTAAGTAGTGAAATGTTTTCATTGAAAATAGTAGCAACAATGCATTCTGAGTCTTTCATGACAAGATCATCACTAATCCCCCCCAACACACACACACACACATACACACAAATAAACACCCTGCTCACGTGCACACACACCATGTATAACTGCCTGAGTGTGGGCGCACGCGCGCGCGCGCACACACACACACGCACACACTGCTGTAGCTGTTCTACTGATTGGGGGGGGACACTCGAACTGGGCGAAGATGCGAAGATCAATTTACACCAGTAAAACAATACTATGAAGTCCCACTCATACCACAGTAGCCGTACTTTTACGGTGCACGAAACGGTGCTCTAACTTCCCTTTCTGGTAGTCTCGCCCTTACCTCACACCTGAAGTCAGGAAGGGATAGGAGGGAGTGGTGCAGAGGAAAACAAAAGAGACGCCAGACGTGGCCTTTAGGCGCTTGCTTCACAAGCAGGCCGTCTCTCCGGGGGTCTGGGAGAGAGGGAGGGGAGACCTTGGACAGAATTTACCGATGAAAACTACCCCTCACCAGAATTTTGTTTGTCTTATCGGGTCACTACAGGCTACCCGTAAGCCCAGATGTTTACAGAATCAATACTCAAGCCTTGTCCCATCCGGGTGCTGTGTACTTCAGGGATGATGGTAATGATGATGACGACAATGTTTGTACACACCCAGTGGTACTGTACACGAGAATCTCGCCAAAAAACCAAAAACAAAAAAAACCTGTTTTATTTCTATAAAAGCTATCAGATGTAATGTTAAGAATAATCAGACAACAGGCTGCCTAAAATGACATTCACAGTGCTATTACAATAAAAAAAAAAGACAACAATGAAATAAAACTTAACAAAACATGACAATTCAGTTTAAAAAAAAACCCACACACAATTCATTACGCTCTAAGTTGTTTTTTCCCTCTCTTTGTAGCGAAGCCCTTCTCCCGGCCACCTTCCCAGCATGAACCAACCCTCGGGAGCGTTCGTCTTGCTTGCACTTGCAGTCGAGTGCCAGGCCGTGGCGACGGAGAGGCGTCTACAGACGTTTCTCCTTCGCAATTCCGTTCTGCACGTGCTTCCTGTCACACACAAAGGGAGATAAGAGAGGGGATGAGAGTGATGGAGTCAGAGATAGGATGGGGAGAATGAGAGGGTGTGGAGTGGGGGGGATATAGAAAGATAAAAGATCAGCACATGTGTGGTGTTAGCAGGTGGAGAGGAGGCTATCGTGGGTGTTCAAGGCCGGGCAGATAAGAGTCGGTGAGGTTAGCACTGCCACATAATCACATCAGGGTGAGGGCAGGGGCTCTGATCCTATCTCAGCTGGGAACCATTTGCTGACACACAATAAATTGCAAAGATTGTGTGGTAAAGTGTGTCTGTGTGTGGTATCAGTGCTACGTGGTAACGTACGCGTGTGTTTGTGTTATCAATAGGGTAAGGGGCTTGAAAGCCGCAGTGGTCAAAGGCTGCAATTGTAATCAGTTTGGGAAGATACGGGTTCACATGACACTTCGACTGTTGAGTTGCCACACCAAGGCAGAGGCGACTCGGTCGCTGCAGCAAAAGAGCCGTATTTACAGCTCCAGATAAAAGCTCAGTCGATAAGCTGTGATATAGTGATGGTGGCATGGCCGGATGCTGGGGGTAGTTTCCACAATGGCCAAGTCAGCAGGCACTATAGGTGGAATTCTAAAAAAATTTTTTTTCAAAGAGTAAAGAAGAAAATCACGTGTATAATTACTACACTTGTTCTCATTATATTGCACACGCCCTTTTATGATTTCTTACCCAGCAGCTTACAATCAAAACTATCTGATAAGGTGCCTGTGTCAGCGAACGGTAGTGACTTGACAGTTTACCGGCCACCTCCCCCTGTTTTACCAGCCAAAGCGATTAGAAAGTACTGTCTCATGGAAACGACGATTCAAACCGATGTTGGTTCACTGACAGCGGCTGGTAGGGAGGACCAATCTACCAGCCGCTGCCAAAGACATCAGTCTGGGCTGGTGGTTATGTCCCCAGCCTGTGGTGTGTGCTCTCTCTCAGGCTGTTTAATGACAGGTTTACGGCTTGCTCACCCCTGGGTAGACTTGTGATGTCCTGCATCATCATCTTCATCATTGCCTTTTTTTGCCTGAGGGTCTGATAGCTGGCCCGCTGCTGCCCTGTTAACCTCCTCCTCCTCGTATTCCCTGACATCGTTCACCTCCTTCACCTTCAGCACCTTCACCACAAACACCACGATGAACTGTCCGAGGCCATGGAGGACGTCCCCGGGGAAAGTGGGTGAGAGAGATAGAGAGAAAGAGATTAATGTTAATGTTGCGGCAACGTTACTTGATGGCAGCAATGTCAGACATCCAAAGGCTCTTTACTTTTTTATATATCCGTTTGTTTTTAAGTTATCTATATTTCACCTCCACCAGCAAGACCAGCAAGAGTTAAAGGGAAGGTTTACAAGATGGTTGTGAGACCAGCTATGCTACATGGTTTGGAGACAGTGGCACTGATGAAAACACAACTCTGCTGGAGGTGGCAGAGTTGAAGATGCTAAGATTTTCATTGGGAGCGATGAAGAAGGACAGGATTAGGTCCCAATTTCCCCTCGGGGACGAATAAAGTATTCTGATTCTGATTATACTAGAGGGACAGCTCAGGTTGGACAGTTTGGAGACAAAGCAAGAGAGGCAAGATTGGGATGGTTTGGACATGTGTGGAGGAGAGATGCTGGGTATATTGGGAGAAGGACGCTGAATATGGAGCTGCCACGGAAGAGGAAAAGAGGAAGGCCAAAGAGGAGGTTTATGGATGTGGTGAGGGAAGACATGCAGGTGGTTGGTGTGACAGAGGAAGATACAGAGGACAGGAAGAGATGGAAATGAATGATCCGCTGTGGCAACACCTAACGGGAGCAGCCGAAAGCAGTAGTAGTAGTAATAGTAGTAGTAGTAGTACATTTCACCTCCTGTTTTAGGACCCTACAGTTGCCATGATGCAGAAAACATGGACGAAATCACGGAATAGAGACATAAAAATGGATTTCAGATACAAACATGGAAGTTTTGGAGATTTGGGGGAAATTATTTCAAAACTTGTGAGCATATTATGAATTTAAAGTAATGTGTTCTTAGTCCATCCGTCGTTCTCCTTCACAGTAACCTTATCATGCTTTTGTGTCTTCGTGCATGTGAGTGTGTGCATCACAGCATGCACATGCCCATAAACACATATGGGATTGTTGTATGGGATAGAGAAAAAGTCAAAGAGGCGGCCATTTTGCTTTGCTTTTCATTATTGTAGTTGACCACACCAACTTTCTAACAGTAAAAATGAGTGAAAATGGGATTTCATAGGGTTCTACTACTTGCCTGTGTGCTGTTTAGACAACCAAAGCAGACTGTGTGTGTGTGTGTGTGTGTGTGTGTGTGTGTGTGTGTGTGTGTGTGTGTGTGTGTGTGTGTGTGTGTGTGCGTTTGTTTGTTTATACTCACCAAGAACCAATAGATATTCATGACCAGCAGAGCCAGGAGCAGGATGTTGAAGAAGAAGTAGAAGGGGATGTTGGGGACAGACTGGAGGCTGGACACACATGTAGCGTACAGCACCTTCAGAGGGAACCAGTACAGACGGAACCAAAACCTAAGGGAGGGGGGGGTGGAGGAAGTGGAAAAAAATGAAAATGTGGAAAATGAAAAAAGTGCTTGTTTGGGGTTACCCTGGCATTTCTGAATCTGAATTGTGTGTGTGTGTGTGTGTGTGTGTGTGTGTGTGTGTGTGTGTGTGTGTATAGATGTCTACTGTGTGCCTCACCAGGTGATGCTGAAGCTGATGGAGCCCATATTGGACAGGACATCATTGAGAAGGTGGTAGCTTCCTCCTCTGGATTTCAAGTAGATGTTGAGCTTGGTGAACTCGAGCTGGATGTCATTGATGTCATGGAGGAACAAGACCAAGATCCCTACGTTGTGGTATCTGGAGGGCAGAGATGACACATTACTTACAAACTGCACATTTATATGATTTTCATAAGGAAAGATACATAAATACATACTCGCCGAGTTTCATAACATCATCTTCAGCTAATGATACTGAATATCTAACACCACCTCCTAAGTGGGCCCTTGATTGGCGGCATTTCCATGGTTTCAGGAAATGTTGGTACCAGGTATCAAACTCGCAAACTTTTGCACAATAAGTACACCTGTAAAAGGATGTAGTGTCCGGGTAGCATAGTGGTCTATTCCGTTGCCTACCAACACGGGGCATCGCTGGTTCGAATACCCGTGTTACCTCTGACTTGATTGGGCGTCTCTACAGATACAATTGGCTGTGTCTGCGGGTGGGAAGCTGGATTTGGGTACGTGTCCTGGTCGCTGCAGTAGCGCCTCCTCTGGTCGATCAGGATGCCTGTTCGGGGGGAGGGGGAACTGGGGGGGTATAGCATGATCCTCCCATGCGCTATGTCCCCCTGGTGAAACTCCTCACTGTCAAGTGAAAAAAAAAGCATCTGGCGACTCCACATGTATCGGAGGAGACGTGGTAGTCTGCAGCCCTCCCCGGATCGGCAGAGGGGTGGAGCAGCGACCGGGATGGCTTGGAAGAGTGGGGTGATTGGCCAGATACAATTGGGGAGAAAAAGGGGTAAAAATATAAAAAAAAGAAAGAAAGAAAGAAAAAGGATGTAGTGATAAATACAGACAATGTGACAATTAAAATAGTAATGGAAGGACTGAAAAATAAAAAAACTAGCTGAGCGGTGTGTTTTGAAGACACACTGTAGTCAAACCAGGATTGTCTCTTTAAGAAGTGAGACTGGCAGCACTGCAAAGAAAACTGCCCTCTCAAGGGCACTAGAGAGGGCGCCGTCTTCCGCCACCGGTTGTTCCATTTTAGTTGCGTTAACACACTGGAGTGTTGCATACGGTAACTTCATCAGGTTTTCCTGTTTCTGCAGTTTTGCTGAGCGTTGACTTCTGCAGTAGGGATCCGCGCCTATCTGTGAAATCTACTCAGCTGCAGACAGCCTTACACGTATGCAGCATTCTGCCCCCTGTTTGCCTAACCCTTACCCCAACCATCTGTACGCTGCCTTCCCTGTCTACACCTGCTCTAAACCGCTGCTGCGAGACAACACCGCAGCTCCAACATCAGTGTCTTTGCCTTTCTTTCTTTTTTTTTCTTTTTCTGGGGGGCATTTTCTGCCTTTATGAGATAGCGAGAGTAGAGAGAGACAAGAAAGGCAGGGGAGAGAAAGGGGATGACATGCAGCAAAAGGCCCGGGCCGGATCTGAACCCAGGCCGCTGCAGTAAGGACTCAACCTTATGTGGTACATGCTCTACCAGGTGAGCCACCTAATTTCATAATTCGAAAGATTACAAAGCAAATTTATGCGCCAGGGATGTTTCACGACCCTCGGGCCTCTGAATCCATTTGTCCTCGTCCCGCAAAACCCAATCTGAAGACCTGAAAATTTCAACTGACTTATGAGGCAGGACATCAACGATGGGAAGCTAACCTGAAGGCGTAGGAGAAGCTGATGAGTGCCAGTGTGATGACGTGGTGGACCACCATGACGGTGGAGTCCTTCCTCCATGCATCCATGTAGACTGTAGCATAGATGGAGTGACCATAGAAGCTACCCTGGATCAGATAGGCAATGGCGATGTCTGTAGGCACCGACATACCACTCTTCCAGCCTGTATAGATAGATAGATAGCGAGACAGAGAGAGAGAGGAGAGAGAGAGAGAGAGAGGGGTTAGGGTTTGATATGCACCAAGGATAAAACACATTAGGAACTGTAACTCATTTTTTTTATGGCAGAGGAGTTGGAATCCACCCTGTCACCGTACTTTTCTGTGATAAAGAACGACTCAGAAGGTGACGGAAGAACGGAGCCCAAGCGTAGAAAGTTTGCTAACTCTTTCCGAGGCTAAGAGAAGAGCATATGGGTCGGGCAAAACGAAATTCTAAGAATGAAATTGACCAAATTCATTTCAGTAGCTATGATTCAACATAGGAGAAGTGGTGGGTGGAAGAGGATTTTTGATGTTTCGAGATAAGGAAGCTGTGTTAAACACTTTCAACGTGTAAAGTCAAACAGATGTCGACCTTTGCTTCGCTCTGCAGATAATTTGAGTTAGTTTGTTTCTTGAAGCTTCTTGGTGCAGTCTGGCGGTTTTGATGGGTAATTGTTGCAGCCTGTCTGCAAAAGGAAATACCCTTTCAGATTCACTGCAGATCAGAAGGAGGCAACTGTCACATGGTTTTCACGGGGCGCTGCAAACAGGCTTATGACCTTTTACTGAGAGCTCAGCACTAATCAATGCGAGCTGAAACCGAAGAAAGGTTAGCTATTTGGTCTGGCTTGTGGAACTACCACTGGGTCCACCAAGCATTCACCCCTCTGCTGCAGAGAGCAATTAGTGGCTGTTCTCCTATAAAGATACCGATGATGGTTTACTCTGCAGTCGTACCTGCGAATCTAAATAGCATTTGTATTTGAAGAGGAAAAACAGGTTATGCATCATGGTAGAAAAAAATCATCACGCTTGTAAAAATCTGGTATATCACATTAGTAACACACACACACACACACACACACACACACACACACACACACACACACACACACACACACACACACACACACACACACACACACACTACTGATAAACATCCCGGGGGAGTGCCATATGTGAACAGGCAGCTTATAAGGACTAGAAAGGTCGAGGCTTATCGAGGTTTATCCTGGGGGAATTATAGAGGAACTTCTTGGTCTCACAGGTGAAAATTGCCCAAAATCTGTAAAATAAAAGGGCCAGGGCTAGCTAAGCTTTCTATTCCCTAACACGAGGGACGGCTGTCTGGCAGGCAACTCTCCGCTCGGTTGCTAAAGTAACTTGCGTCTACCGTGGGATGGTATTACATTCGGACCTCGTGTAATGTTTATTGATTGGACCTTCCGTCATTAAACATTGAGGGGAAGGTCTCCAGCCGCATTGCAACGGAAGAGCTGCCCGGGGCGACTATGGGAACTGGAGCCCTCTCTTTTCTCTACCCCGTCTGGATAATCTTTCACAATCTCTTCCTCCAACTATTCCAGGCCCTCCCTTGCTTCTACCCCCTTGTTTTCATTTCTCCTTATTTTGCAAATTCCCTCTCTAGCCTTCACTTTAGATCTGTTGGTCCCTGTCTCTCTCTCTTTCTCTCGCTCTCTATTTTTTCCTTTTCCTAGGAGTCCAGCCTTAGTAGGTTCCTCTTGCACAATCTTCGGCTGACAGTAGTAGAGGTGATGTGGCTTTTAAAGATGCACCTAGCACTGTCAGCCGGCCTATGCACACTCCACTCAGAGGGGCAGGGCTGGACCAGAGCCCTAACACCAATCCACTTCTTGTTTTGTTTCTCTTTTGCCCCCCTCCTTTTCTTCCCAATTGTATCGGGCCAATCACTCCACTCTTCCGAGCCGTCCCGGTCGCTGTTTCATCCCCTCTGCCGATCTGGGGAGGGCTGCAGACTACCACATGCCTCCTCTGACGCAAGTGGAATCGGCAACCACTTCTTTTCACCTGACAGTGAGGAGTTTCGCCAGGGGGACATAGCACATGGGAGGATCACGCTATTCCTCCCAGCCCCCCCCCCCCCGAACAGGCGCCCCGACCGACCAGACCAGAGGAGGCGCTAGTGCAGCGACCACGGCACATACCCACATCCAGTTTCCCACCCTCAGACACAGTCAATTGTGTCTGTAGGGACGCCCAACCAAGCCGGCGCTAACACAGGGATTCGAACCGTGTTGGTAGGCATCGACACCAATCTACTTCTGATGGAACAGGATGGGAGGCTATTGGAATAAAAAAAAAAAAACAGCACTGTTTTAAGAATCAACTCTTCAGGGGCGCCTCTGTGGCCCAATGGTTAGAGTACATGGTCACAACCGTCGCCAGTTCAAATCCAGTCGGCAACCTTTGTTGCATGTCTCACCCCCCCCTCGCCATTTCCTGTCTGCCTCCACTATCATTATCTTATATATATATATATAAATATATATATATCTATATACACTACCGTTCAAAAGTTTGGGATCACCCAAACAATTTCGTGTTTTCCATGAAAAGTCACACTTATTCACCACCATATGTTGTGAAATGAATAGAAAATAGAGTCAAGACATTGACAAGGTTAGAAATAATGATTTGTATTTGAAATAAGATTTTTTTACATCAAACTTTGCTTTCGTCAAAGAATCCTCCATTTGCAGCAATTACAGCATTGCAGACCTTTGGCATTCTAGCTGTTAATTTGTTGAGGTAATCTGGAGAAATTGCACCCCACGCTTCCAGAAGCAGCTCCCACAAGTTGGATTGGTTGGATGGGCACTTCTTTGAGCAGATTGAGTTTCTGGAGCATCACATTTGTGGGGTCAATTAAACGCTCAAAATGGCCAGAAAAAGAGAACTTTCATCTGAAACTCGACAGTCTATTCTTGTTCTTAGAAATGAAGGCTATTCCATGCGAGAAATTGCTAAGAAATTGAAGATTTCCTACACCGGTGTGTACTACTCCCTTCAGAGGACAGCACAAACAGGCTCTAACAGGTACTATTTAATGAAGATGCCAGTTGGGGACCTGTGAGGCGTCTGTTTCTCAAACTAGAGACTCTAATGTACTTATCTTCTTGCTCAGTTGTGCAATGCGGCCTCCCACTTCTTTTTCTACTCTGGTTAGAGCCTGTTTGTGCTGTCCTCTGAAGGGAGTAGTACACACCGGTGTAGGAAATCTTCAATTTCTTAGCAATTTCTCGCATGGAATAGCCTTCATTTCTAAGAACAAGAATAGACTGTCGAGTTTCAGATGAAAGTTCTCTTTTTCTGGCCATTTTGAGCGTTTAATTGACCCCACAAATGTGATGCTCCAGAAACTCAATCTGCTCAAAGAAGTGCCCATCCAACCAATCCAACTTGTGGGAGTTGCTTCTGGAAGCGTGGGGTGCAATTTCTCCAGATTACCTCAACAAATTAACAGCTAGAATGCCAAAGGTCTGCAATGCTGTAATTGCTGCAAATGGAGGATTCTTTGACGAAAGCAAAGTTTGATGTAAAAAATCTTATTTCAAATACAAATCATTATTTCTAACCTTGTCAATGTCTTGACTCTATTTTCTATTCATTTCACAACATATGGTGGTGAATAAGTGTGACTTTTCATGGAAAACACGAAATTGTTTGGGTGATCCCAAACTTTTGAACGGTAGTGTATATATATATATAGCACTCACAACACCATTGACGGTTTTGAAAGAAAGCGCTATATGTATATATATAATATATACACACACACACACACATACATATATATGTATACACACACACATACATCATAGATACATAAAGGATCAGCGCTTCATCACACATCTATCCTGCATCAATGTTACAGTAATACGTAACCTGTGATGCATTTAACAGCCATTAGGTCCATTAAACCAGCAAATTACTTCCCAAATGTTGTTTTTTTTCATTGCATTCAGTTGGTACATTGCAAAACGAAATTCAATCATTATCCAAACCGCTTATCCTTACTCAGGGTTGCGGGGATGCTGGAGCCTATTTCAGCTGTCACTGGGCGGCAGGCGGGAAGACACCCTGGACAGACCGTCAGACCATCACAGGGCTGACACACACATCAGAAACAATGCCACCCATTAAATAAACCAATGAACAAACTCCTACAACATCCATCCATCCATTGTCTTAACCGCTTATCCTGCTCTCAGGGTCGCGGGAATGCTGGAGCCTATCCTAGCATTCATTGGGCGGCAGGCGGGGAGACACACTGGACAGGCCGCCAGGCCATCACAGGGCGGACACATACATCAGAAACAATACCACCCATTAATTAAATAAACCAATGAACAAACTCCTACAACAGAAAAACAAAAAACATTAATTTTCTCCCGTTTCACAAAATCAGCTGGTCCTCACATAATGTGCTTCCTGATATCAAAATGGAGCGGAATTTGACCTTTCTAACCTGTTCCTCTTGAGGCAGCTGCACTGACCACCGCGTCACCATGCCGCCCGCGGACATGTGGATGTGTGCAGAAATGTCCACATTTCTCTTTTCCCCTGTTCCTAACGGGTTAGTGAATAAACATTCTTGTGTACTGGTTTATGAATATACCAAACATGTTAGCCCTTGATTTTGGTGTAAAAAGAAGGAAGTGTGATTTAAATATGTCGAATGGACGAACATAAATCACATCGGGCTACTCAAATTAATGGGGCTAGAGCACTGTTGGCAAGTTGTAATGGAAGTCAAAGGTACGTTTACATGCACAGTTTAGTCGATCTATGGTTATAGCTCGATTAGTTCATTAGTCCGACTACTGACTTTGGTCCCAGTATACATGCGTGGGAGGGAAATCGATTTACTGAGGGAGTCGTGTGGGCTCCGCTACGATAGGTAGCGATATGCACTCTTTCAGCTTGTTTGTATTGGGTCATTACCGGTTGACCTATTACGTCACACACGTAGAGCACAACAACTGGTAGTTATTTTTTGGCGTTGTAGTACGCCTGTTTAAGGTGCTTCCACCAAACGCGGATCTGCTCCGGCGTCCTTTTAAACCCTACCCCGACCATCTGCTCCGCTACTTTTTTGAATAAGTCGCCATTTCTTGTCTTCCTCCCGTCCATGTATTTTAAAATGTTCAGCTCTTTCAAATGAGTAAGCATATTATACTCCGTCTCTTCATCCGTCCAAAAATGAGCTCTTGATGTTTTCGCCATGTTTGCAGTTACTGGCTTCCTCTTCTTGTGTCGCCCTCTTCTTCTGTTTACGCAGTTCGACTTCCGGTTCAGACTTGGCGCGCGGAAAGTTAGCGCGTGCGCAGATCGCCTCGACCAGCTCCAGTCCGACTAAGGTGTATACATGCAGAAGTAAATCGACTTCCAATCGCATTATCCGGGTGTGTTAGTCCGACTATTACAACTTCGATTTCAGTCGAGCTAACATGTTTACATGCATTTTAAAAGTCCGGTTTTAGTCGGACTAACGCAATAATTCAATTTTTAAGTGTCATGTAAACCAGTGGTTCTCAACCTTTTTGGGGTCCTGGACCCCCTGCGTATTTTTGATTTACCCTGAGGACCCCTCCACCTGATCTTGGGGGAGGGGGGTTGCAATTTGATAGAAACAGTAGAAACTGCATTTTAAATTGCATTATAGCATTTATTCACTCTTTGGGACAAAAATAAGAGCTTTCAGTTGTAACTTAGATATAGTTAACAAAACAGAATTCTTATGCAGTAACTTTCAGATATATGTAACAAAACAGAATATGTATTCGGTAACTTTCAGATATATGTAACAACAGAATTTTTATGCAGTAACTTTTAACAATGCAAACGGGAGCGAGATCTCTTATTAAAATACAATAGATTACACTTGTGAAACAGATGTAATTAAAGAAAAAGTCCTGTTACCCTTTATAGTTTAGGTAGATAAAGGTCTCAGTCACATTTGAGTAAAATAATCCTATTTCTATAAATGTCATAGGATCTTTTTTTTAAAGATATTTTATTTTCACGGACCCCTTGCAATTACACCACGGACCACTAGGGGTCCGCGGACCCCCGGTTGAGAAACACTGACGTAAACGTACTCGAGACAAGATGGCTGTCTGCACTTTTCGCTGTTTTATTTTGTGTAGTTTAGTGAGTCAAACTCGGTCATATGAATGTGTTTTACAAAGTCGTGGCTTCCGGTCATATCTAAAAAGGGTGCACAGGTAACCACCATGGTAGCAGTCATTGAGAATATTGTAACGATCATGAATGAATAGGCTCGATAGCGCTTGGCTAACGGGTCAGACCCTTTAGTCGACTGGTTCACGTTGTTGCCCGCGGTGCAGGAGATACGGGTTCGCGCTGTGGCGACGGTTACCGGGCTGCCCCCCTGATTTCGCTACAGTATGTTTTTGGTGTGATATTGGTGTGTAAATGTTGGCTAGCTCTATGTGATGTTAATTTGGGGTTTCTGATCGTAGCCAGGGTGTCTCCCCGCCTGCCGCCCAATGACTGCTGGGATAGGCTCCAGCATCCCCGCGACCCTGAGAGCAGGATAAGGATCCCGAGAGCAGGATCCCGCGACCCGACTTCGAATAAGCGGCTTGGATAATGAATGAATGGATGGATGGATGGATAGATAGATGGATGGATGATCGTAGCTAAGCATGCTGGTTAGCTAGTACGTCAAACGCCAGTTAGTATTCTGTTTTAATTGTTGAATTTAATTGTTCGAATAAAAGATGCTGACGAGCGGAACTGAAGAACACAGCAAACACCGTCCCACCTCCTCATTTCTCTTTCCCCCCGTTCCTAACAGGCTGTCTGGCGGCAGCATGTCTATTGAAAGGATAAAAGGGAAAGTATTGACAAATTTTAAACAAGGATCGTGTGGGCGTGTATGCCTGCGTGTATCCGTACATATTTATGTGTTGAAAGGTTTGCGCACAGATAATGTGAGTGTGGGGCCAAGTACAGCCACAATCGGTCTCGTCTAAAAAAAAACGGCTTTTTTTTTCTTTAAACACAAACCTATTTATCTTAAACTGCAGGTGGTTAAGCTTATTTTTTGGTCAGTCTCAGGTCAAGTTCATTTGTAGGTTAGTTCAGCGTTTATGAAGCTGCCCAGAAACCGTCAGCCCAACGTCCTTTATGCCAAGTTCTTGTGTGATGCCATCCCTCCCTTTTAATCACGAACGTAGGGTAAGATGCTTATAACTCAAATAATACAATCCACATGATTGTGATTGGAGGGTGAGAGAATCATTGTGGCATTGTGATCGGTTGTCATATCTTCAGCTTCTCATTTTATAGATTATAGCTATGTTGTCCTAGGAATACATTTTCTGTCATTACGTTAGGTTTCCTATGTACATGTTGTGCTGAGCAGATGATCTGAATATTCAAAGCTATTCTCCTTGAAGCTATGGGTCGAGTCCACAGAGTATTCTAATGGGGTAAAGATACGGCGTACACCAGATACACAAGCTGTAGGGTTAATAAGGATGGAAAGATCGGCGTCCAGGTAGCATGGCGGTCTATTCCATTATCTACCAACACGGGAATTGCTGGTTCGAATCCGCATGTTACCTCTGGCTTGGTCGGGCGTCCCTACAGACACAATTGGGGCCGGATGTGGGTGTGTGACCTGGTCGCTGCACTAGCGCCTCCTCTGGTCAGTCGGGACACCTGTTCGGGGGGGGGGGGGTAGCGTGATCCTCCCACAGACTACGTCCCCCTGGCGAAACTCCTCACTGTCAGGTGAAAAGAAGCGGCTGGCGACTCCACATGTATCGGAGGAACTATGTGGTAGTCTGCAGCCCTCCGCAGAGGGGGTGGAGCAGCGACCGGGATGGCTTGGAAGAGTGGGGTAATTGGCCAGATATGATTGGGGAGAAAAAGGGGGGAACCCCCCCCCCAAAAAAGCATGGAAAGATCTCCACTTTACAATTTCTCTTAGCAGACGTTTTTATCCAAAGTGATGTACATCTGAGTTAATACAACACAAGAAAGGATTTAGTCAGGAGATGACAACGCAAGTGTCAAAAAACAAAAACAACAACAACCTAGGTTCAAATCTGATAGGACATAGGTGTCAACGGGCAGTGCACAAAGGCAATGCACAGGCTGCATAGAAGCAAAAAAAATTTTTTTTTCACTTCCACTGAGGCATAGCATGAATGAAAAGAAGTCAAGTTTGACCACAATACTGACACAAAGGTGTCACGAACGTCATAACTGATTCACTGGTGTCGCCATATTATCATCACGATGGTGTATTTGCCCCTACCTCAAAATGAATAAAGAAAGGAATGATCAAATGAATAAATGATTAATGAGGTCTCTTGATGCATGCTCAATAATCCAGGTAAGATAAATTGATTAATGTTTAATGATTAATGAGGTGTTTTGGTTTGATGATGTCCGCACACATTCTGCCTCCTCTCTGTCCACGCCGTGGTGCGTCTTACCATAGAAGACGGAGGGTGGATCGTGGAAGAAGGAGTAGGAGGTGAAGAAGAGCAGGTAGGTGCTGTAGGACCACGACATGGTGTAGAAGACCAGCTTCCACGCGCTCTCCGGCATCTTGGCAGCATCCTTGGGCATCAGCCGCCACCACTGCGCGAGAGGCTATGGACACAAGGGAGAAAGAAGAAGACACCAACGTACGTCAGGTAAAGTATCACAGTTATCATCACTCTGAATCACTTCTTTGACTCACCGCGGTTTGAATCAGTCAGCAAAGCTGGCACGAAACAGGAGACGTAGAGGTGACTTCCCTTAATTCAGCTTTTAAGTTGACTCCACTTGGTCTTTATCTCAAGGGCTCGCTCTCAAAATACTACGGTATGTACACCAATTTGTCAAAGAAAAAACGACTCTGTGTTTAATGCTCGATATTTTAAAGCTCTACGGTCACAATCTCTTAAATGTTCTCCCACTATAATGATTTCATATGTTTTGGCTTTAGAAATAGCTGACAATAGCTGTCATTTAAGTGCTGGGCTTTACTCTCATGTAATAGTAAATGCAAAAGAGCAAATGTCACATTGTTAAAATAATGAACCTCTCAGCCTGGAACGAAACTCAGATTTTGGATTTGACCCAAGGCCAGCAGGACGAGGTTTGTGTGTGTGTGTGTGTGTGTGTGTGTGTGTGTGTGTGTGTGTGTGTGTGTGTGTGTGTGTGTGTGTGTGTGTGTGTGTGTGTGTGTGTGTGTGTGCTGGGTCATATCCTTCCTTTCCTAAGCGAATAAACACTGGCGAGGGAGCACAGTCTTAGGACTAACGTACACTGAAAGCGTCTTTAAAACCCAACTTTTCCATCTTCTTTCACACAGGCTGTGGACTTGCAATGCATCACAGCCCAGATACGCAAACCACCCTATGTAAGACATTTGCCAGTGCAGTAGCCCATCTAAAGTGTTACTCTAAAGGGAAATACGCACTATTGGAAAAAAACAACAACAGCCACTCCTTAAAACTGCTGCAGCTGATGGCACGTTTTTGAAGAAATGTTGGCAAATTCTGTCTTTGGTTGACAAACTAAAGGCAACGGTCACAGCTTAAGTATTCGGAGATATGGATAGATTAACTTCAGTTGGTTTTTAATAATATATGGTCATATTAACTTGCAGACAAAATGTGGCACTTTACTCTCCTTTTAGTGTGCCCATCAGAAAATGTTAAGTATATAACAGTATTAAGCACAGCCACGAAAATAATGAGGGTCTCTCTGTTCCTCTATCACTATAACACACACACGCACACACACACACACACACACACACACACACACACACACACGCACACACTGTCAAAAGTAGGCAACATTTACAAACATGTGACTATAGGGAAACATGTCTTGTACAGGGCTCGTGTCTGTCTATGTCTACATAGGCTATGGTTTGCCAGGCAAGCAGAAATAGAGGAAGTCAGCGAGAAGCTTCCTGATGTCCTGAAGTAGCACAGTTACATTTCCTAACCCCACCCCGCCCACAAATATACACTTGCTTATCTTTCTCTCCCTCAATTTACCAAGCTTACTCCTAACTGACCCTCACTCACATTTTTTGGTCAATCTTCCTCTCCCCCATGGTCTGTCTTCTATCCCTCAGGGGCCCACAAATGCTAACAGTCTCCCTGTAAACTTGGCCAGAGTCCAAGCCATAACACACACAGAGACAAACACAGAAAAGCAGAAAGCCCTACACGCTAGAGGTTTGCTATCTGACCGGAGCCTGATGGGGCCCGTGGCTATTGGTACAACTGGGTCCCGGTTCGGACTTATTCATGAAAAGAGTTAAATATCGGGTTGTGTATGTACTTATTACTGCCAATATTTACTTAAACATAATCAGCTGTGCAGCATTGGCAGTCTGGTTCTACAGTACGGTACTTTGTGCTCTCCTTTTCTGTGCTAACTGCTGCAAAGGCAGGAAGACAGGCCAGAAGACAGAGAGGCAAGAGGGGAAACTGAGCCCCTTCTCCTTATCTTACCTCTGGACAAAGAAGATGGGTGACACGAACACAGACACGTCACGTACACACACAGACACACACACCATAACCCAAGGCAAGCAATGTAACTGGAGACAAGAGAGTGAAAGGCACCCGTTTCACTGATAGGCCTCAATCACTTGTCACCAAGCTGCTAGCCTATAGTACCAGATAGGACCTGGCTCAGTGACTGATTACATGAATGGACAGACGGATGGAGGCTATCGCTGCATTCAAGTGATAACCTAGCGTCCACCAAAAAAAACCAAAACAAACATTTTCCACTTGATTTTAAAGTAACGCTTTCCATGCCTGTCTTTCATTAGACAACACGAGTTTCAAAATGGTTCAGTCCCTCCTTGGGTCGTAAATTATCATGCTTCCTTTCACTTCACGTACGAAACTGCAAATTGGTTCCGCCTCTCTTTTAACTTTAACTTGCTTGTTCATTCGCTCCTCCTCCCTTTTCTTTGTCACATGTTCTAGAGGAAGATAGAAAAGAAGGCAGTTGACAGATATGAGCGGATAAGAGATAAAAAAGACACAGTAGCATGGGTTCTATGTGGTGACACATGCTGGGGGGGGGTGCCGTCCTGCGTCACCTGACCCAAACAGGCGCTGCTGATTGGCTGAGACCAAGGCGACACGTGGCGTGTGACTGGTGAGTCATGAGTGGGGATCATGTCTGGATACCCTCACCTTCCTCTCTCACTCCCTCTCTCTCTGTAACTCTATCAATCCCTTCTCTCTTCCCTCCCCCCTTCCTCTCTGCCCCACTTTTCACTTTATTGGTCCAAAATTGGACAACTGGTTTTGCAGTAAGACAATGCAGTTCAGACCACAAAGGTACATACCGTATATGACAAGCTAAAAATAGCGGCGTACTAAAATGCTAGTAAGATGTACAGTGATCCAGAGGATACAACTCCGTTACTTGTATGTGAGCAGCATCCGCACATTAAATGCTGCTACGGTATTACTTTCAATACACAGCCAGAGCAGATGAAATTAGATCAATTAAGAGAATAAAACATAAAAAAGCAACCGCATCAATTTCATCGTCATCGCCCTCTTTCTCCTCTCTCATCCACCCTTTATTCCTCCTATTCCACCTTGTCTCCTATTCTTCCCCTCTACTTCCTTATTCTCTAATTCCCCCGCCTCCCATTATCACATTTATTTATAGAGGCCATCTGTCAGCAGAGTGCACCCCACCACTGCACCCCTCCCACTCTATCACCCCATGCTCTGCATCACTCTGAGCACTGTCAGCTTATCACCACCAGCCCCCTGCAACACATACGCAATCTCACACACACTCACACACGTATGCAATCTCACACGCATTCACACACATACTACACAATCTCACACACACATACAAAATCACACACACACACACACACACACACACACACACACACACACACAGCAGAGCTTGAAGGACACAACGGTAGCTGATACAAACACGTCTCAGCGCTGCAGTCAGTATTTTATTCATTAATCAACAAATTCCAGCGCTAATTCCACCCTCCTCACAGAGTCTGACCTGTTCTGTCAAATCTTCCTCTATAATAACAAACTCCCCCATGTGTCCTGTCCTGTTAAACCAAGTTACTCACTGTCTCGCCCAACTATAAAAATCCCGCTACTGTCCCACTTTTTTTTGCTGCGTACTGTGTCTGGCGAAACTATCGTTTTTGGGGTTTTTTGTCTTCTATCACTATACAAAAGCCCTCTGTTTCACTCTGCCTTGTTATTCCCAATAGCATCTTACAAACCTTCCATTTTAACCCCCTCTCCATTCATTTTGCTCTCCCTACAGCCTACCCACAGTACATCAATAAACGCAGCAATGCTAATGCTGGGCCAAGGACAGGGAAGGGGGCAGTGGTGGCCTAAAGGTTAGAGGACTGGGCATGAGGCTGGAAGGTTGCCAGTTTGGTCCCCCACAGACATCTGGGTGGGAAGTGAACGATGCTTTACCCTCTGCACATTTAACCCTCGACTGCTTGTGGTGGAGCTTTTCAGTGATGTGCAGTTGAACTGGACAACTCCCCAGGCATTAATGTGAAGCAGGGTGTCGCTGAATAGGAGCATCCGTGCTCAGCGGACCTACCCAATAATAATGGTAAGTAATGGTAAGGGTAAGGAGACCATACTCAGCTTGGACTTACGATCACACCACCTATCTATCTCTCTGCCTCTCAGAAAGACACTCGCAGAGCTTATTCTGCACCTCAGGGCTTCATTGGCTCACTGGCTTCGCCATTCTCCTCTGCTCTCTTTCACACTTTTGGAGAGAGGGATGGAACGACAAACAGGCCTTGAGAGAGAGGGAGAAGGAAAACGGAGGGAGGCTGAGGTACAAATGAGAGAAAAGAGAGAGTGTGAGCACATGAAAGAAAAACAGAGTAAGAGTGAAAGAGACTTCGCAATGAATAAGTGGTTCCCATAGCAACCGTGTCGGGATGGCGGCTGCTGTTGCCAGAATCCCACAGGGTGACCGAAAGTGCTCTCTGTCTTTCTAACTCTCGCTCTCTCCCACTTCTTCCTCTCCTCATCTTTTTCTCTTTCCATGCCTGGTCCCCCCCCCCCCCATCATCTCTGTTTCGTCCCTTCTGCCCTTCCTGAAAGCGAGGGAAGAGAGAGGAGCTGAATGGACTCTGCTGGCCTGTTACATAAGAGGATAAAGTGGGCCAGTGAGTCAGGATGATGGCTTATGTGGGGATCTGTTCAATAAGTCTCTCTCCCCCTCTCTCATTCTCTGTCCAGACTCTCTCTCTCTTTCTCTCTCTGTGAAGCATCACCCTCTCCGCCTTACCTTCAAATGCAGTTCTGTCGCAATTCTCCATTCCCCCCCCCCCCTATTTTTTCCAGATCTGGGTCAGGTGGCAAAGGCTAATCAAATGACTGGCAGGATGTTGAGACTATTTACAGGACAATTTAGTATGCTTTTGTGATTAACAACTTGAATCTGAAATATCCGGATGCGACAATCCACACACAAACACACGCACATGTATAATATAAATATATGGTGGAGATTACCAGAAGTTAAAATAAACACTGGGTTAAATGCCAATAATTCACCTTATTTGACCGAGGGATGCCATTTTTACACCCGTGGCACTTTCCCTCTCCTCCATGTATCCCTCCTGTTACTGTTTGAGCACGACCATCCGTGTTAAAGTCTGACACAGAACAACAATGGACAAGTTTAAGACCTGGCCCTCCTGTTTGGTACAGAGACAAAAACACCCACGCACTGCCCTCTTGCATAAATGGTGACATTTTGTTAATGTTTTGCTATCAAAAGCCTTCATCAGAAGGCTTCGTCAACATCACTAAATGGTTTTAATACTGGAGCATTAGTAAAAACACACCAGTTATGCAAGTGTGTAGGAGTCTATATCTACCACACAGGTGAGATTTTAACCCTTCTCCGCTTGTTTACACCTGCGAAAGTAGATGATGGATGTGGAAAAAAAGGACGCTCTAAGACCTTCTGCTTGGCAAGAAAGTTCTTAACCAGCCCAGAGCACAACGCTGAACACAAAAGTATGACTGCCCAAATCACACGTCTGCTTTTGATGACACTGTAAGGTCGAAGCCCATGGCATGTTCCTGTGTATGAAGCCCACAGGACATTCCTGTGCTTGGTGTCAAGTGCATCCAACATGGAGTGAACCCGGACCGGCATACTATAATTTTCCTGAGATGTGACAGATCTTTCCTTTATTTTCCCTTCACTTTCCCCTCTTCTTTCACTCTGGGTGACCTCCGTCCTCCAAATTCCACCCATTCACTCCTCCCACTCTCTCCCACTCTTCTGCTATAGATGAGATGAACAGCAGGCAGCTGTTATGGGGGGGGGCAGTCCCACAGACAGACAGAAGGGGACAGAGAGGACCTCTTTGTTCTCACACACACACACACACACACACACACACACACACACACACACACACACACACACACACACACACACACACACACACACACACACACACTCTCTTAAACCACTGGTCATCGATAACCACAGCTGTGACCCCCAGCTCCCTACTGTGTGCTGGGTAGTGTAGTTTTTCCATTCTGACCTTTTCTGACCCCCTGTCTTGCGCCCTCTCACTGGGATCTGAACTGGCTTACAGACAGCTGTGGTGCATGCTGGGAGATGCGGGTCCTCTGAGAGCAGCGGCTGTTTATTTCTAAGTGACTTAAGGGAAGGAGAGGACTAGCTGAAAAAGAGCTCTGATGTCAGGCTCAGCAGCAGTCGGGGGACACTGGTGCTTCAGTGAAGAGACATACATAGCAGTAACCACAGGGAATATAATGACTCCAGTAAAGAGAAACAATATGAATCTTAGTGCGCACGCACACACACACACACACACACACACACGCACAATCAAAGGCAGGCTGCATTACAAACATGTGACTCTACATCTGTTTCAAATCCTGTCTGCTTTTAATTTGCTAACAGCCCAGGCCAGAAGCATACATAGTATATCTTGAGGTTGAGACAAATGACAAATGGGTCCATACAGCTCATTGGCCAGAGTAGGAACTAGGATTTTTTTTTTCAGGTTGGGGTTGTTCCACTTGCCTAGGCAGGAGTTTATTTGAGGAGGGGTTGAAAAATATATGTTCAACATCATCAATGCATTACTGCTGCGCTGTACTGCACTTCACTTTGTCTGAAGCTCCAGTGCCGTCAGCCAATTCATTGTTTTTAAGTTGTTTCAGGGGCCCAAATAGTCACTTAGTCCTTGTGTCATCTCAAGCCATCCATTTTAGAGCACCCAAGACATCCCAACTAGTCAAATAAACCCAGTTAAAGTCCCTCGCAACCTGAACACAAACTTCATCCTGATTGGCCGCCTGGTTATTTTGGGAGCAGATAGTAGGACAAATAAAACAACAATAAAAGCATGATTTCAAGGAAAGTCATGACAGGCTAAAAAGTCTCATGAACAAAGTGGCTGGTTAAGAAGTTTGATTGGTTTATTATACAAATCCATATGAATGACTATCATTTGAGCTTGTGGGCGCTGTAGAACAACACCAGCGTTATTTGACTGACTATGCCATGATGTACCACAACACATTTATGCCCACAAACTTTGGCTTTGAAAATATAAAAAAATATTCCAGGGGTTCAAATGCAAAATCCTCCCACCTCCCTCTGGCTGTGCCACTGGGTTGTTCTGTATATTAATCGTTTCAAGAAACCCTCTACAAACAAATTTAGTATTTGTTCAACCAAATTAGCGTGTATGTGTATAGACAGCACTCTTCCCAGGTGGCGTAAGCCCAGGAACAAATGCCTACGTAAATGAAAGTACTCTGCACATAGGCATACCACCCATTTCATGTTTAAACATGTTTACTTTGTCTACAGCTGCAGATTACTCAATGAAGACCAAAGTGGGACATGTCTGAAGGCTTCCCTGGTGCAGTGGAATAATTTTATCCATAGGAAAAGTGTTATTTGATATTGTACAGGTGTGCACGTCCCTGAAAACACAGACATGCACACATATTTGTGTGTGTGTTCTGAGCAGGTAGCAGTAACCAGGTGTACCTGTAAAAGGATGATTAGCCAATTAGATGTTCCCGGTGGAAGCGTTAACCCTCCTGACTGACTCCAATAGCACCAGGTTAATTAATGGCACAGCATCTTCAAATTACGAGGCTAAAATACACAAACTCACTTGCAGCCGACTGGCACTCAGTGCAGGGGCGTCAGGGTCTGTTTCCTATTGACATCACCACTTAGCAGTGTATTGTTCCACCGAGAGGAGGATGCTCACATCACATTAGCCGAAGTGCCTAGGATCATATTTAGTATGCGAATTACAGCACGCTGGTGATGACGAGGTACAGCTCTTTCAAAATAGCGAAATAAATAAATTGACAGCTAAGAAGATGGTTAAATCTCCCCCCCCCCCCCACACACACTTTTTCTCCCCAATTGTACTTGTCCATTTACCCCGCTCTTCCGAGCCGTCCCGGTTGCCGCTCTATCACCCCCTCTGCTGATCTGAGGAGGGCTGCAGTCTACCACATGCCTCCTCTGATACATGTGAAGTCGCCAGCCGCTTCCTTCACCTGACAGTGAGGAGTTTCGCCAGGGGGACGTAGCGCGTGGGAGGATCACGCTATTCCCCCCAGTTCCCTCCCCCCTCTGAACAGGCGCCCCGACCGACCAGAGGAGGCGCTAGTGCAGCGACCAGGACATATACCCACATCCGGCTTCCCACCGGCAGACACAGCCTATTGTGTCTGTAGGGACGCCGACCAAGCCGGAGGTAACATGGGGATTCAAACGGGTGAGCCCCGTGTTGGTAGGCAACGCCACCCGGATGCCCGTAGAAGAGGGTTAGTTTTAACAGCAGCATACTTCAACTTGATTTGATCTGTTACCTGTCGTGAGTTGTCAGTAAAGAACAATAAAGATTTGCAGGGGACGATTTCCCCACGTGCTGCTCAAGACGACTACGTCTTGCAGTAGAGAGCAAGTGTCTCACCTGACTGACTGAACTAAATTTGCCTACTGCAAATTGTAGGTCAATTTTGGGACCATGGCCCTGTCGTGACAGTGCTGGCAGAAGGAGGATAATTAATTTTGTAAACTGCTTTGCAGGATCCATTTTGCTGTTAATGAACTGAGGCATGGCTACGTTGCATGCTAATGGTCTAGGAGAGTTCAGTTACTCTGGCTGATGATGGAATATGACAGAGTTGATCTCCATCACCATCACGTTTGACAGGGCAGACTACCTGCTCTATTGTCATCCAGCCTAATTAATCTCATTTGAAAAAAAATGCACAATGACAGTCACAATAGCACATTCTGAGAAGGTATAAATGGGAAACGCTGCCTTACAAAGGATCATGGACTGTATAATGGGACTAAATCAATGTGAATATGTTGACCTAGTGAAATATACATAAATTACACCCTTTTAACTGTTAACTGCCCTAACTTCCTCTGGTTACAATTACGAGTGGTGACTTTACACCAGTGTTAATTTTGGCAGGAAGTTTCAACTTGGTCTTTTTAGTCACAGATAATTTTAGTCACAATTTATTTTCAAGGCACAACTTTACACAGTGAGAGACAGACGGAGCGAGCACTAATAATTGTCAGTAATACTGTCAATGCTGGTTCTTTGCCACACCTACATCAAACAGAGCCATTGTTAATGTTATTAGCAGCAGCTGTGTTTACCCTGCTATGCTAACATCAGCAGACCAGCCTGTCATGTTTTTAACCTTAACATATTTTTTTCTTTTCTTTTTTAACCTGCAGATTTCAGCAAACTCACTAAAATAGCCTAGGCCTAGGGCTTAGTTAGTCTTCAATTCGACCCTGGCCATGGGCAACAAGCATGCCAGCACAATGTGATCATCTCAAATATACAACACGATCATCTCTTATCCAACAACAAGGATGCACTAACACAGCTAGGATTTTGCAGGAGATGTGCATGCATTTAATTGGATAAAGTGGAACAATTTCCTGTGGTGCCTGTCTGCCCCCACTGTGATCTTCGGAATTTAGATGTCTGTCCACACAGACGAAGTACTGACATTTTCTTGTCATATTTAATTAAATAGAGATTTTGCCAGTTTTTGTTTTCAAGAAGCTGCTCATTAAAGTTACTGTTTCATCATCGACATGAGAGAAAGGGTCATCAATGAATACTTGCAGTCAGAATGTTCATTGACAACGTGAACACTGCGTTATACTGAATAATAGCCAAATACTGGTAAATGTTGTCTGCTCTACTGTTCCAGTGACTTAGCCAAGTAACTTACCCTCATCTCAAGGTCCTGTTTTATTTAACAAATCAGTTGTCTGGAAATACGGCCTGTGTGGCCGGTAGAAAAGAAGCTTGTTTCCTACACAGACACAGCAGGAATCCCTTGGAGCAGTAAAGGCCTAACCGTTGTTGTTTAGTACAGTGAGCTCTTTATTTGGTGCAGCTACACATGTCTATTTTTTGCTGTGAATAATACCGAGCTTGTGATCTGTGGTCACGAGGCATCTGTTTAGGCTAAAACAGCACATTATAGCAGTTGATGATATCAACCCTGAACCAGACGTTTGCTGGGGGAACCCAAGTATCAACACAAGTATCAGAATACAGTTCCCTCAGCAATTAGACACCTCGTAATCTTGTCTATTGTAGTTAAATGCTAGAGCAGAGAGCGGGAACGATACAGTTGCATCTTTCCTCGACTATTAATGTTTTTTTAATTGTGAAGAAGGCAGAGAATGGAAGTGTTCAACTATTCACACAAGCTGCTCTCTCTCCAATCTGTCAGTGGAGAGGCATATGGCTGCCATTCATAATGCAGCAAGCAACTATGTCATCAGAGAGAAGGAGGGGTAACTGTGTGTGTGTGTGTGTGCACGTGTGTTTCACTGTATTTGAAAGCACTCAAAGGAGGAGATGGGAGATGAAGATAATCGTTTATGAGTTCACACTAATTATCCAGCCACAGCCAAAGGTACTCTAAACCTAGTTGGGGACACACACACACACACACACACACACACACACACACACACACACTTAGCTAGGCAATCAGTGGCCTAGTAGCATTACAACGCTTATTAGGCCACATGACACCACAGATGAGCAAAGAACTTTACACACTTTAAAGAGTGTGTGTGTGTGTGTGTGTGTGTGTGTGTGTATGTGTCTTTCCCAATTAACTAAATCCTCTGTGTGGCGTTCAATCTTAGCACAGGATGCTGGGTAATACTTCTATCTAGAGCCCTGTGTATGAGATGAGGAATCCCCCATTAAACTTCAGCCGATTAAGGTTGGGATTAGGATACGGTTCTAAGTTGAACACTTGAACTGGACAGCTAGCCAGAAGCGTGGACAGACATGCGGTGCAATGTTAGCTCCGCACAGGGATTTCAAGTAAGGCTAGACAGTTTATTGTGTTTAACTGTCTAATGTGACTTTGGATTTTTGTAAATAAAAGCACAGAAACTTGTAAATGATACTTTTTTACTTTACTTCCTTTCGAATGCCCGGTGTCAATGTGTGACGTAAAATGTGAAAAGTGCAATAAAATAACTCTATCTAAGCATCAAGACTAGTGAGGAAGATCAAAATACCTAGCAACATAGATAGGATTATCATTTCAGTGTGAGTTTCATGTCTTGCATTTGTGTACCTCTCATACTTTCAATTTCCACAATAAGGTCTGCCTCTTCCACAAACAAACCAATAAAACAGGGACACACAGTGTCACAGCTGACAAAAACTATCTTTACTGAGTCCAAGTAAGTTAGGACTTGGTGAATTTGCATTCAGTAGACATAGGCTGTGTGTACACCAGAAACCTGTAAAACACGCTTCCTGTATTTTTTCTTTCTTTTTTTATGTACAGGTCGCAGCTTTAACGTTCTTGACCCGATACAGGGGACCTGCCTTCTTTTCAGAGTTTAAATGCTGAAGCGCACAAGTCGTCACTGTCACTTCCACCAACCAATAAGAATGAAGGAGGGACAGGCCCAAAAAGGAAGCAGAAATTAGACATAAAATGTACTTTATCAAAACAGAGAGGAGAAACTAAAATTAATTTAATGGAGTTGATAACAGAGAAAGCCTTTTTTATTTGACATTTTACATGCATATTTTCACAATATAGGTAAAGCGAAAGCAGGGTGCAAATTTCTTTTGTCATGAAACTTATCTACAACTATCCAAAACTTTGTGCAACTCCACCTTAGCACCCAGTGTTACAAAGTCTTCTCATAGGAAGGTAGCCACTGTCTGTCCCAGAAGTCGCAGTATTATCACAATATTAAATTGAAAATATTCATCAGCAATTGATCTCGTCAAACAATACTGCATACAGTTCATCTTATTCACCCTTCTATGTTCTCCTCTCTTCTTCACTATCTAGTTTTAAACTCCCAACTGTTGCAGAAATATCTGGTCTTATTCGCAAATCCAAATCATCTACCTGTCAGTTAGACCCCCTTCCTACTCATTTAGTAAAAGCCTGTCTACCTTCTCTATCCTCTTTAATAACTGACATCATTTACGTCTGGTCGTGCTCCCTCAGCTCTCAAAAAAGCTGCAGTAACTCCAATACTACAGAAACCTGGTGCAGACCCCAACAATTTGAATAATTTTCGCCCAATCTCAAATTTACCATTTCTTTCTAAAACACTTGAAAGAACAGCCACATCTCAGGTACATGCTCACTTGACTAACAACAATCTGTTTGAACAATTCCAGTCTGGTTTTCGCTTCACGCACAGTACAGAGACAGCCTTGGTGAAAATCACTAATGATCTTTTGATGGCAGCTGACTCTGAGCTCTTAACCATACTTGTTCTCCTTGATCTGAGTGCAGCCTTTGATATCATCTCACACAACATCCTCCTAGAAAGATTAGCTTCCATTGGAATAACTGGCAACCCCCTTGACTGGTTTAGATCATATCTCTCTGGCCGCACTCATTTTATCCAACTTAAAAATTTGAGATCTCAGTCCTTTCCTGTTACTACCGGTGTTCCCCAGGGCTCTGTATTGGGAACACTCCTATTTATTATTTACCTACTACCTCTTGGCCACTTTTCCCAGAAATTTGGCATTCAATTTCACTGCAGCGCGGATGACACCCAACTTTATCTATCCACCAAACCTACCTCCACTCTTCCGCCCACTTCCCTTTCTGACTGCTTCCAAGAAATTAAATCCTGGTTTCATACCACTTCCTCAAACGTAATAGTGATAAAACTGAGGTCTTCCTAGTTGGCACTAAATCTACTTTGGCCAAAACTGATAGTTTTTCTCTTACTATTGACAATTCTATAGTTCCCCCATTGCCTCAGGTTAAGAGTCTGGGTGCCATCCTATTATCTTTTGAAGCCCACATCAACAATGTTACTCGGTCTGCATACTTCCACCTGCACAATATTAATCGTCTTTGGCCATCCCTTACACCTAAAAGTACAGCCATACTCACTCACACCCTGGTTACATCCCGTATTGACTACTGTAATTCTATCCCCTTTGGTCTTCCCCTCAAGTGTCTTCATAAGCTTCAATTGGTCCAGAATTCAGCTGCCCGTATCATTACCAGAACTCCTTCCATAGATCATATCACTCCTGTTCTTCAGAAACTCCATTGGCTCCCTGTAAAATACCGTATTGACTTCAAGATCCTGCTCCTCACCTTTAAGGCCCTTAATAACTTAGCTCCTTCATATCTTTCCGAACTCCTTCTTATCCACACACTCTCCCGCACTCTCCGATCCTCTTCTGCTCTCCAACTCACTACACTATCGGCCCGCTTGACTACCATGGGGACTAGAGCCTTCAGTCGTTCTGCCCCCCGCCTATGGAACTCTCTCCCACAAGAAATTCGCAACACTGACTCTCTTTCAACCTTCAAATCCCATCCCAAAACATACCTTTTCAAACTGGCATATTCAGTCTGATCCACGCTTCATTGAGTTTTGTGCAGATGTTGATTTTATACTTATCTGTTGTATTAACTTTTTATTGTCTACCCTGCTTTGTTTTGATTGTATGCTGTCTGATACAGTGCTGCTTGTTTTTTACTGTGTTCTGTAAGGTGTTCTTGAGTGCTCTGAAAGGTGTCCACAAATAAAATGTATTATTATTATTATTAAAGAGAAGGCCGGAGGAGTATTGGTGCTTTTCCATAGCAAGGTAGAGCGGTTCTGAGCACAAAAGAAACCCCTTCAATGGCATTTCCATTAGCAAGTGCTTTCATATTGTAACGTGCATGGATTATAAGACACGCTCGCCGCTAGTTGGCGAATCTGATCCTTTAGTCTAGCGGTTAGCGATGTCTCCTGCGGTGCAGGCGATACGGGTTCGACTCCCGGCCGCGGCAGTTGCTGTGGTTGCGTTGTCCCCTGAATTCGCTACAATATAGAACGGTCCTAAACGGTGCTCATTTCTGCATTTTCTGCACAGTTTGAGATAACCATGTTTTACACGGCCAAATTATGCAGGTGGGAGGGTTCAATGATATTGGTATTCAATGACTGGGTGGGCTCCAAAACCTGACTGGCACAGTGCTGGTTTCAGCTAGATGGGTCCGCGTACCTTCGATTTACAAAATGACCTTATTTAACGTGTTGTAACGACCACTGATGAGTAGACTCGCTAGCCCTTGGCTAACGGGTCGGACCCTTTAGTTGACTGGTTAGGGCAGTCGCGACCCGGGTTCCCTTCCCGGCTGCCCTTGAATTCGCTACATTGGTGTCAGAAGTTGGATGGTGAGACCGTGAGGCCATCGGAAGCGCGTGCGCCCAGAGGCGTGAGGGCCTGCTTAACAAGCCTGCTTAACAAAATCTGGTGTCGGAGCAGCATAACAGATGAAAACGTAATCGGTGACAGCGCACCCGCACATAGACAACATTGTTCCCGTCTGCGCATAGGCCTTGTAAACACAAAACACAAGTGTGTTGATTATTAGTCAAATAAATAATAATTATTGTGTAACCGGTTATTTTCTTGTCCGGTGCGGGATTCGATACGGGGTGTACTACACCACAAGGCGACGTCACGAACCGCTCGGCGAAAGGGTCAAACTCGTTAGCTAGGGACTAACGTGTCTTATTAGTAGTTTACAATTATACAACAGGTACTTCCACCAAGCAATCTGTGGTCGACTAGACATTTAGAATGTGCTCAAATCAGCACGACAGCACACCTAGCCGTGCTCAAATGAAAACTGCCTCATCACTATAAATATTACTCCGCCATTGATTAGAACTAACCGCTTATCCTTACTCAGGGTCGCGGGGATGTCGGACACTATCCCAGCAGTCTGAGTAGCAGGCGGGGAGACATCCTGAACAAGCCGCCAGCTCAAAATGCATTTGAACTTCGCGGCGTAGTGGCTATCTGCTCATGGAATTTTATCCCCCCCCCTGCAGATATCTTAGTTACTGCGAGATTGAGCTAGCATGGCAGTTTTGTGTTCAAATGTGTGGTATTTATTCAGTTTGGGAAATCCCACGATCCAAAGCATTAGCTCAAATTGGCTGGCTGACTCAACAGGGACGAGAAATCTGTTCCTCGGTCGTTACTAAGGCTTGGCCTACTTGCGGGAGTCGTAAAGTAGATTTCATTACATAGGAGTCTACAGACATGACTGATTGTTTTCAGGTATTAGTCACAGTCACACCCCATGTATTTCCAGAGAAACGGAGATAACGCTAGCAAAATGGTTTTTTTAGAGCAAATTTCCCCACGATATGAATACATTTTGATCATATCTTTCATTTTGTTGGTAGCCGTTGTATAATCGTAATATTACACTCGAGGGTGTGCTTTGCCGTCATTATTGGCAGGACAGTGATGCGGTCAGGACCGAGGCGCCTGCGCAGAGTTCTGTATTGTAACGTGCATGGATAAGTAGACATGTTGGTCCTTGACTGACGGGTCGGACCATTTAGTCGACTGGTTAACGTTGTCGCTTGCGGAGTGAGAGATATGGGTACGTGTCCCGGCTGTGGCGACGGTTCCCGGACTGTCCCCCGAATTCGCTACAGTATGCATCGCTGATGTGTCAGAAATGACGGTAAAACACCCTTGAGTGTAACATTGCTTTAAAAAAAACAGTTATACTTACGTCATAGGCGCTTCTTGCTGTGTGAAATCATCTCATCTGCTGCGTAGTAGTACGCATGTCCATAATTACGCACGGGCACATTTTTGAACATACCGTATCGTAGACACAGTGGCTCGAGATCTTTGATACGATAGTGTTGATGATGATGATAATGATTTATTTCGAACAGGTAAATAAACAGGAGATAACATACAGATAAGCCACTGCCAATAATCTGAAGCGATCAACAAATCCACACATCACACTCGGCGAACAAATCTCAGTACGCATCAGATTATTTGTTACATGTTGGAAAAGGAGTAGGAGGAAGTATACTTTTTTTCCCTACCCTTTCTCGCCTATTTAATTCAGCTGCTTTACATTTCAAACAAAATTCCCACTGTACTGTATAGTTCAAATTCAATGCAAGTTGTGCTGCACAATACAAACTCAACTACTGTGCACAACAAGAGAGAAAAAAAAACATGAGATAAAGAGCGGTCCGTGCATGCGGCCTGGGGACCCTCAACTGTTGCAGGCCTTATCTGCACATTTGGTACGTTCACCACTGGCGAACATAACTCCATACAGTGGCCTCATTACAGCCTTGGAACGAAAGTAGCAAAAACAGCTACAGGTTTGTTTTTGTTTTTGAACAAGAAACTTATCTCGTTGCATTTGCAACACTTGACGAGCGTTTCCGTCCAGCACACAACATCCGTTTTGTTCTGTTTTTTTACACAGTACTTTCCAAACGTCCACCTCTGGCGCTAACTGTTTGATACCATCGACTTACAGCGTTATACTTTCTGTTTTGTTTTCAGTTTCAAGCCTCGATGAACGCATTTAAACTTTAGAGACCCCCCCCCCCCCACCGGAAAGAAACTGCACAGTGCATCCTTTTGTCACTTAAGAGTGTGTCCTGCTTTTCGGTTGGGTAAAGAACGGTGTGATGCTGGAGGCGGGCATGGTGACGGAGGTTAAAATGAGATTAAAGTGAGTGTGTGGTCTACGTCGTCTGAGTAATACCTTGGCTACAACCGTGTTGCTTGAACAACTTCTGTAATCGCTGCCAGATGTTGTTAACCCCCTTGTCTCTCCAGATGCTCTGCTCTGACTTGCTATGTTGCCAGCCTACCCAAGACGAACGGGGTGAAAAAAACAGAAAGGGAAGGAGAGACATATGGGAGCAGGGCAGGAGAGAGAGAGAGTGAGGAGTTGTATTTTTCGGAAGAGAGGAAGCGATAGAGGGGAAGCGGGGTTAACTGAAGCACCAGTGGGGGACGATTACAGAAAAATGTAATGACTCTTTACGAGTGTTTAGCCTGTGAGGGTATACTAGCGTCATCTACTTAATGACAGGAGAAAGGCGGAGATAAGTGAGGGGGCGGGGAGCTGAACTGCCCTCCAACAAAATGTTTCTGAGTTCCTGCCCACAACCCAAGTGAAAGTGAGTATTCAATTCATCAACAGCTTGCCAATTTCAATGGCGCACACACACTCAAGCACACATATGTCTGCAAAGCTGCACACGCGTACCCACACTGAAATTAAGCACACACACACACACACACACACACACACACACACACACACACACACACACACACACACACACACACACACAAAGACATGCAGGCACAAACTTGAACTCAGCCTTTCTAGCACACAAAATATGAAGTCAAGACAGAGACACAATGGACTTTCATTTCCCTGGGGGCCATCCTCTCTCTCTCTCTCTCTCTCTCTCTCTCTCTCTCTCTCTCTCTCTCTCTCTCTCTCTCTCTCTCTCTCTCTCTCTCTCTCTCTCTCTCTCTCTCTCTCTCTCTCTCTCTCTTCCATTTTTTTCATAAAGAGCAGCCTTGTTAGAGGAGAGCCAGCTGCCAAGTCTGACAACCACAGCATGTTTCAGTCTGCTGAATGGATGACCAGTGTGTGTCTCTCAGGAGGAAATAAGAGGCGGAGGGTTTGAGGGCCGGAGAGTGACAGAGACAAAAAGCATTGAGTGGGAGGGAAAGAACAGAACCAGAGAGAAGGATGGGGTGGTAGGGGTGTGTGTGGGGGGGAGGGTAAGGAGGATAACCCCGGCAGCTCTGTGGCGGTCAAGGCTACACAACACATTCCAGCTGACCAGAGGAGAGCAACTGACTGTCACAGTTGAGCAAACAGAGCTGATTCATGACCCTGGATTTTAACCGGTGGTTTCCCCCAACTGCAATGAAATGGCTGCTTTGGGTCTGATTCATTCTCCTCTTTTAGATGGGGAGGACTGGACAGTCGAGTTCTTCCCTTCTCCTCCTTTAGGAGAGCCATCCATTGACCCACAGCAGGTCAATGGATGGCTTTGATTTGACCGTGGATGCTGCGGTGGGCTCATCGTACTTTGTTCCAGGGCATGAAATTGAGTTCCACAAACCACACGTGAAAAAACAGCCAGTCGCATAAAGTGACGTACGCGTCCCGTTTTGATGACAAATGTTGGGGAGGTGATTGTTTTGTTTGTGAGGCTGTCTTAAATCATGACGACAAAGACATTTCTGAGACACTTTCAGGCCTTCTGTCCCACCTGTTTACCTGAAGTACTGACTAATGAGCGCGGTTCGTTATGCAGTGGAAGCATGCAGAGGGGGCTGGAGTGAGAACCAGAGAGATGGAGACTCAGAGGTTGGTGGTGTGGAGATGTGCTGCAGATAGTGCAGGCAGACTGAGTGACGGCCTTGTTAAAAACCAAGAAGACTTGGCATACATAATATATGACACGCCAAAAAAACAGTCGATAAAACTGTGTCAGGTGCTGTAGTAACTGTTGGTCAGTGAGCCATTTAACGAGGAAGCCGATTTCTCAGCCTTCGATAACGAGAGGAGCGGAGAGGAGAGGAGAGGAGAGGAGATGAGTTGAGTTGAGATTAAGGGAGAGGAGGAAGGAAATCAGACAACCACACGTGTCTAGAAAAGTTCTTTACAATCACTGTCAAAATTACAAGGAAGTTTCAGGTAAGCAAGCACTTTTCACTGAACGGTGAGCACTTTGCCCAACCGCTAAACCAGGATCAAGTTTCTCTTTGTGGTTCTAATGCACAATACCCAGCAAGGAGATGGTGTAACGTGATCATGGATTTGAGGTTATGGAGCCTGTCAAACCTCAGGCTGCTCTAACACTTTGAACGACAGCGAGGCTGCTCGAGAGATGCCTACTCAGGAAGATAAACTCTGCAACAGGGAGAGAGCTGGCAAACACAAAGCTCTGCCCTTTAAGGGACACTGTGTGTGTGTGTGTGTTTGAGAGAGCGAGAGAGAGAGAATATGTGTTTGGACTTTGTGTGTGCATTTTCGACTGACTGGAGGAATTTATAAGGGAGTGTAATTTATTAGAGGAACTGCTGCTGAGAGGGTTTGACCACTGCATGCTGCGTTTTTCTGCACTGATAGGCTAGAGAATGCTAGTATATGTGTGTGCAAGTATGTGTGTGTGTGTGTGCATGTGTATGTGTGTGCACGTGCACAAGGTTTCTATCCGTCTGCATAGAATACCTACTAAGGCATTTCTGGATGTGAAAGTAGACAGCAGACTGTTTTCTGAGACTGTCAGAGTGTGTGGGTTATTCAGTGTCTCTTCCGGTGTACTATTCATGTAAGTATGTACACCCTTCTGCTCAACTGTATAAGTGGATGCATCGCTGCTTGCATGTAAATCCATGCTAGCCAACTGAATCTTTGTATACTTAGGTGTGTTTGTGCGTTTGTGCAGCCAGGCAGGCCATGCACTAGGGCAGTATTGAGTCTATTAATGACGGCTTCTGCATGCTGAACCAGCAGCGACTCCGAGTATCAAAGCTTGGCCACAGACATGTCCTCTCTACACACTTCTCTTCTTCCTTCCTTCCTGTTCTTCCTCTGCCTCTCTCTTTTGTTGACTTTCCATATTTCTTTTCTTTATCCCTGTGGTTCTCTCCTTCCCCGCTTTCTAATTCCAAACTCTTCCTCTTTATGAAACCTCTCTACTCACTTCCTCAGCCCTCCCCCCACTTCATCTTCCTTTATCTTCATATTCTCTTTTCTCTGAGCAACACCAACCAGTCATTTCATACAAGCTGAAGTGACAGCCTAATATTCACACATGTAATAATAATAACAATAATAATTAATAATTAATTAATTAATTATTATCCATCCATCCATTATCAAAACCGCTTATCCTGTTCTCAGGGTCACGGGGATGCTGGAACCTAAATAAATTAAAAAAAAGTATAATAATAATACGTGGTTAAGGGAGGTGCTGTCCTTTCTACCTTTAGAAAAGCTCCGATATAAAATATGTAAAACCCACAAAAATTTCGCTTTGACCTGGAGTCCTTTCATGGACTTTATTGAAGGTTTTCCCTTTCATTGAATGTATACTTTTTACCTGCTTGTAACTACATATTTACACAGAAGTATGTGTATACTGTTATATTGTCTTCAAAAACATAGTTATCATGTGGAATTGGAATAAGAAGTCCCTGCATAGTCTACATAGTCTGCATAGGCCCTGTGATGGCCTGGCGGCCTGTCCAGAGTGTCTCCCTGCCTGCTGCCCAGTGACTGCTGGGATAGGCTCCAGCATCCCCGTGACCCTGAGAACAAGATAAGCAGTTTGGATAATGAATGGTTGGATGGATAATAATAACTTTATATAGCACCTTTCAAAAACAAAGTTACAAGTGCTTTAAAATAAAAACAGATAAAAGTAAATAAAATGCAAAACTTAAGATATAAACAAGATACAATAATTTAAATAATTACAACAAACACCATCAGTTAAGAAAAAGCAAGAAATAAAAGTGAGTCTTAAGAAGAGATTTAAAGGATTATACTGAGTTTGCCTGCCTGAGATCTCCAGGCAGGGAGTTCCATAGTTGAAGGACCCGAACAGCAAACCCTTGACTTGTCAAGATTTTGGAACAATTAGTCGGGCCCTGCTGGAGGATCTCAAACTGCGATCTGGCTCATAAGGAGTTAGCAGATCACAGATATAAGCAGGAGCCAGACCATTCAAGGCTTTAAAAACAAGCAGTAAAATTTTAAAGTCAATTCTGAAATTGACAGGTAACCAGTGAAGGGCAGGAAGGATTGGTGTAGGTGTAATGTGGTTGCTTCTCTTAATATGTGTTAAAAGCCTGGAAGCAGCATTTTGTATCAACTGCAGTCTTTGTATGTTTCGCCTGCTGATACCAGAATAAAGTGCACTGCAATAGTCAAGTCTGGAAGGGATAAAAGCATGGATGACTCTTTCTAAGTCTACAGAGGAAAGGAATGACCTAATCTTGGTTAGCTGTCTCAGTTGCGAAGCAGGACTGTGCGACTTTTATCGTTTGAGCATCAAAGGACAATAACACCTATGTTGCGGATCTAATTTCGAACATTATTAGATAAGCCACCCAGACTACAGGAAAGATTTTTTTTTGTTTTTTTGGCATTTGCCTTTTATTGGATAGCAGACAGTAAAGTGGTAGACAGGAAACAAGGGGAGAAAGAAATGGGTATGACATGCAACAAAGCTCCCTGGCTGGAATCGAACCAGGGATGTTGTGGTTATGTGGCATGTGCCATAACCATTCCGCCACCCGGGTGCCAAGGACAGATTGTTAATGCTGCTAGTGCTGAGGCCACAGGGGGTAGTTATATTTACCTCTGACTTGGAGTCATTCAACTACAGGACATTTTTGGACATCCAATTTTTCATTTCAGCAAGGCAGGACGTAATACAGGATGCATCCATGGTACCAGGCTTTTTTGGGATATACAACTGGGTGTCATCTTTGTAGCAATGGAAATCGAGGTCATGTCTACTCACGATTTGCCCCAGGGGTAGCATGTATATGGAAAATAAGAGGAGACCCAAAATAGATCCCTGGGGGACCCCACAAAATAGAGGAGCATATGAAGGGGAGGCATCTCCAAGAGAGAAGGACCTGTTCGACAGATAGCATATTAACCAATTCAGAGCCACATCACTGATGCCAACATAGTTCTTTAGACAGCTGATTAAGACATTGTGGTCCACAAAGACATGTAGGTCAAGTGAATTGGCTGTACTAAATTGTCCCTAGGTGTGAATGTGTGTGTGTGTGTGGGGGGGGGGGCTTGTGATGGCCTGGCGGCCTGTCCAGGGTGTCGCCCCGTCTGCAGCCCAATGACTGCTGGGATAGGCTCCAGCATCCCCCGCGACCTTGAGAGAAGGATAAGCGGTTTGGATGATGGATGGATGGATGGATGTATCAAAGGCTGAGCTGAGGTCAAGGAGAATTAAAAAGGAGTACAGGCCAGTGTCAGCTGCAAGCAGTAAGTCATTGGTGACCTTTACCAGAGCAGTCTCAGTGCTGTGTAGGGAGCAGAAACCAGATTGAAATTTTTCAAAGATTTGATTGTTATTCATAAATGGAGTCAGTTGGGTGGAGACAAATTTTTTCTAAAATCTTTAATGAAGATGGGTCTAAAATTGCTTAAAACAGAGGGACCTAGAGGGCTACTTTAGGAGTAAACTGTGGTATGTTTACAATTGGAGGGGAGAATACCAGTAAACAGAGCAGTTAATAATGTCTAAAATATCTGGACCAACCGTCTGAAATACAGCATTTAAAAACCAAGTGGGAATGCTGTCAGAAGGGCAGGTGGATGACTATCAAAATACAACAGTGCGTTCCAGGGTTGACAGAGAGATTTCACTAAGCTGGGTTAATGTTGAAGGTGGGCAGGAGTCAACATCAAGCTCTATGACTTCAGTATTAAAGTGCTGCTGAATCGCCACTATTTTGTTATAAAAGTAATTAAGTAATTCTTCACATCTCTCTGGGAAGGATTCAATGGCTGGCTAGGCAGGGGGCCAATCACAGAATTTATGATTTTAAAAAGGATTCTGGGATTAGGACCCTATTTAGCTATCAGTTTTGAAAAAAAGGTGTTGCTTGCTTCTTTGATTGTGCACTGATAAGTGGACATTAGATCTTTTAGAGAAGCAAGGAAGACACTGTATTTATCCTTTTTCCATTTCCGCTCTGCTCCCCTGCATTGTCTCTTTAAAGTCCTTATTTCTTCATTCACCCATCGCAGAGAAGAAGGCTTCAGCTTTTTATATCTGACTGAAGCTACCGAATCTAAAATATTCGTGCAAGAGCCGTTAAAAACACTGACAAGCTCCTCTACGCTGAGGCCATGTTGTTCACTGGTATTAAAAAATGTGTTTGAGGCAGTAAAAGCTTGACAGAAGCGAGGAACAGAGAGTGAATTTAGGGCTGGGAGCAAATCAGTGAGGGGGATTTGGGGTCAGGAGAGAGGAGTGGAACCTGGAAGAGCACTGCATTGTGATCAGAGATGGCAAAATCAACCAAGTTTACATCAACCAGACAGAGAACATGGGAGAGCACAAGGTTAAATGTGTGCCCTTTGTCATGGCTGGGCTGCTTCACATATTGGGTCAAATTAAAAGAATCTAAATGCTTGATAAAATCAGAAATAAAAGAAGAGGAAGAAGGGCAATAAACATGGGCACTAAAATCAACAAGAACAAGAAATCTGTCATACTGTAACATAATGACTGATAAAAGGTCTGAAAACTCCTGAATAAAACCAGGAGTAAGTTTATGGGGTCAGTAGATTAAAACATAAATGGGCAGGTTATTCTTTGAAATACAACTAAGACTCCCAAAGGTGGAAAAACAGCCAAGCGAGACTGGAGAGCAACTAAAATCTCTGTGTATTATTACAAGGCCACCCAACTGCCCTGTAATTTTTGGATGATGGAAAAGTAAATCTTTTGGGGGGATGACTCAATGAGAGGGGCACATTCATCAGGATTAAGCCAAGACTCTGATGATAAAAAAAAATCAATATTGTTGGACATGATAAAATCCTAGCAGATAAAAGACTTATTGGCAAGGGAGTTTACATTGAGTAAACAGAATTGAGCTGATTTAACAGCAGGGATTAAAAAGTGGTTTTAACTGGGATGACACTGTTTTCTGTGTGGACTGTGAGTAGATTTTGGTATTGCACACAGCCTTTCAGTGATCCTAACAGGAATGAATGATTTAGTGAAAGAAACAAAAACTGAAACAAAACCAGCACCAGCAGGACCCCCACTGTCTGGGACAGGGCTATGAAATACTGAGCCAGGATGCTGGGGAGGGTCTTCCTGGGAAGCCATCAATTAAGGCTAAAAGCAGTACAATTAAAAAAAAAATAGAACTCAATTTTCCTGTTCCTTTCCTGTTTGGATGAACCCATCTTATTTAAACAGGTCCCAGTTGGTTCAGATGGAATCAAAATGACTAATAAAACCAAATCCAGTTGCAGTAGTAAAATTTTGCACCCACAGGTACAGACTAACAAGACTACTAAAATGTTCAGCGCTCTTGGTCATAATGGGCGTGGAACCAGACAGGACACACCTCCTCCCCAGGCTTTCAACTGTGGAGGCTAGAGATTCAAGTTCATAATGCAGCTTAATGGATTGCCTGGACATGACGTCATTAGTGCCAGCGTGCACTATCACAGCGTGGACAGAGGGATGGATGTCAAGGAGGGCTGAAATTAGTGCAGGTGAGCTTAGTGATTGATTACCAGTTCTAATGCTTGCGTGGGGGGAAGCACTAAGATAGTAGCAGGTGGCTGTGGTGAAGGAGAAGAAGTCACGGGAGCTGGCATCGAGTGGAACAGGTTGTCAGCTCCAACTGCAGGAGTGACAAACGGAGATGTAGTATGTACCCAGGGGGCCCAATGAAGGGGATGGTGAGTCCATGGACAAGGTGAAACTGGCTGGTGCGGAGCATTTTCTGATGGCAGACTGCACACGGTCTGCTTCGGGAGCAGAGGGTGGGATAGGGCAGAGGACAGGCTCTGGGGGAAGCTCAGCCAGAGGAGGGGAAAAAGTAAGTGAGTGGGCGCCAATACCGAACGGGTCGTAGAGGGGAAGGCAGCCTTTTGCAACCCTTAATTACAGACAGCCAGGAAGGGGGGACAAGGTGAAGTCAGGCCAGGGACATCAGCAGGAGTAGTTCTGCATCCAAGGCCAAGGGCCGTTAGCTAGCTGCAGGCTTGAGACATGTTAGCCGGGAACACAGCTCCGTGTGCTATTGGAGGAGATCCTTAATGAGCCGCTCAATGGATCGCAGTTCACTTTCCAGCTCATCAACCTCCCCTGACAGGGCTATCAGTGGAATCACTCGGGGTCCGTACAGGAGCCCACAAGCAGTGAAACTTGATATTCAAGTTCAAGGTTTACAGTAACTGCAGTGAGTTGTTCAAAAATGTCAAAATGTGAATGTCAGGTGAGATAGAGGGTGATGACCCCCAGCAAGGTGTCAAAATAGAGTAACATTTCTCAAAAACAAAAGCAAAAAGAGGCCCAAACCAAGAATTACTTATACACTGGGGAAACTGCACAGACGCTGGCAAAGAGGATGGCACAACACATGAGAGCTAACATGTCAGGTCAGGACTCCGCAGTCTACACCCATCTACAGTCCAGTGGCCTCTCTTTCAAGTATGAGGATGTGCACTTCCTTGCTAGGGAGGAATGCTGGTTTGAACGGGGAGTCAAAGAGGCTATCTATGTTAAGAGGGAGTGACCATCCCTTAACCGAGGAGGTGGGGCCTAAGAGTATATCGGTCACCATTTTACAATGCTGTGATTGCCAACATTCCCTAATCCTCTGTGAATAGTATACATGGCCATTGAATTTGCATATGACACTGGTCGTTGGTTTCGGTCGTTATGTGACTGTATTATTTATAAGGGTGGGGACACCTGCAGTCAGTTTAGACTGAAGATGTCACTTAGTTGAGTGATAAAACATATCTGTCAAGAAACGTTGTATCCAGATGAACTGATTCAACCTTCTTTGATTTTCTTACCTGGATTACTGAGCATCCATCAAGACATTACTTCCACGCTCTCTTTGGGCAGCTGCGTGGAGGCGGAAAAGCCCTTCCAAACCATAACCAAAGTCCTCGTCTCATGACGAACGATGCAAACCGAAGCACAGCTGGACAGGACACAGCAAGACACTGAATCCCAGCCTATTCACTCTTTTTAAGTTGTCCTTAATAAGTTTACCAACTAGATTGCCATTAATGTATGCTTTTACATTTCACAATCGGAATTACAGTATCTAGTGCACAACTTTAGCATATAGGCCTTTGACAATGAGCAGGCGTGTAATGTGTCATCTACCATGGTAAACTATTTTCTAACAGTATAACGTGACAAATGACATAGGGACTGGATGGTGTCGCTAACAGAGCATGGCAACCACAGGACACAGCATGATGAACTGTGTCCCCCGAAATGTTCTGATACTTGGAAGCTGTACATCTGAGAACAGCCATGTCTAAGAGTGGGTGACACTTTATAAAGCCAACTTCTGCCCTTTAAAACTCTGTTAGAGAGCGTCCAGGTAGCATAGTGGTCTATTCTGTTGCCGACCAACACGGGGATCGCCAGTTCGAATCCCCATGTTACCTCCGGCTTGGTCGGGCGTCCCTACAGACAAAACTGACCGGGTCTGTGGGTGGGAAGCCGGATGTGGGTATGTGTCCTGGTCGCTGCACTAGGGCCTCCTCTGGTCAGTTGGGGCGCCTGTTTGGGGGAGGCGGGGGGGATAGCGTGATCCTCCCACATGCTACGTCCCCCTGGTGAAACTCCTCACTGTCAGGTGAAAAGAAGCGGCTGGCGACTCCACATGTATCGGAGGAGGCATGCGGTAAGTCTGCTGCCCTCCCGGGATCAGCAGAGGGGGTGGAGCAGAGACCAGGGTGGCTCAGAGAGCTGGGTAATTGGCCAGGTACAATTGGGGAGAAAAAAAGGGGGGGCAAACTCTGTTACAGACCACCCACCAACTGTTGTGACAATAGAGTAAAATCCATAACTTCACTACCTGGCCTTGTAGTAAAGTAACAAGAGTAAGCTGAAGTTTTTACCAAACAGCAAAAGCAGCTGACAATTTGTTAAACTCTACAAAAACATCAAGCCTAAATGCTTCTAGACAGAGCAGGACTGCTGTATGATGACTGATTACATGCCAACGTGGTTGTGGGAGCAGAAGAATACAGCTTCCAAAGACAGTATGTAGGAGAGAGGTTAAACACTGATGAGGGATATGGAAACTCTATAGAGTACACAGCTCCTTTGACCAAACCTTTTTTCCACAGGTTGTCAGGGTGAATCAACTCTTTGTTTCAGCTTCACATCCCATTATATCAGTGTCCTGTGATCAAACTCTCAAACCGACTGCTTTTTCTCTCCCCTTCACACGTCGCTGGCAAAGCTCATTGGTGGGGTTCTGTTAGGAGGTGATCAAATCCACATCTCACCAACACATCTGGATTATTCTTACAGGTTAGCTTGCATCGTGGGTCCTGCCTGCATCACTGATTTAAGAACTAATGTCTGTGTCCCCATTGAATATGAGCACAACAAAGTTTATGTACTCATGATTGTGTTTGACATCACTTATAAACACTCCTAGGACAGCTCAGCCTTTCCACTGCAAAAGCGAAGCTATGATGATTGTGTTTTCCTGCATCCCGGTAGTCAGATACCCAATCTATCCTTTATGATGGTGCAACACTCCAAAGGGTGGAACAACACCTTTGACATTAACAGCCTGTCTACTAGCCAATACAATTCCTTCCATAGGGTCAGTGATTCACATCCACACAGGGACATGGTTGTATGTGTTAAAAAAAAGGCCCCATTCTTTGCATTCTCTGTTCACATCTGCTTTCATGCATCAGGCCATGAGCTACATGCAGTATACTATTATGACATCATCCAAGCGTCTGCTGCATAGAAGCAATCCTCCCCCACCCGTGCTGATGGCTAAATAACACGCCAGAGGCCACATTGTGGCCATCTGAAGGGAGAGCGTTTGATTCAAGTGCATAGAGAGCATTGGACTTTTGGCACCAACAACAGTGTGCAGGTAGTAGGGATGGCTAAGCCAAATGGGAAATTTGGGCCTGGAGCCAATCTCTCATAGCACGGCCTTGAAGTTTGTTGAAACTCTGACTCCCCATTTAGCATGTCCATTTAATCTGAAGAGAAACCTTTTCTTTTCTTTGTATTCTACATTCTGAAATGTTGCTATCTTTCACGAACAGATAGTAAAAGGTCAAAATAACTGGTATGACTGAACTGATTTGATGCCACTTTAGAAATAAAACGCTTTAAAATAATGTGCATAAGATTATTCATAATTTTTATTCATGTATAGTTGTTGTCGCTGCTAAATGATTATGGTGTTTATTTGGCTTCTGGGAAGGGATTTTAGCAAATTACATCTTTTTTTGTGTGGATTTCCTCCCCTTTTTCTCCCCAATTGTATCTGGCCAATTACTCCACTCTTCCGAGCCATCCCGGTTGCTGCTCCACCCTGTGCCAATCCGCGGAGGGCTGCAGACTACCACATACCTCCTCTGACACATGTGGAGTCACCAGCCACATCTTTTCACCTGACAGTGAGGAGTTTCACCAGGGGGATGTAGCACATGGGAGGATCACGCTATTCCCCCCAGTTCCTCCTCCCCCCTGAACAGGTGCCCCGACCAGCCAGAGGAGGCGCTAGTGCAGCGACCAAGACACATACCCACATCTGGCTTCCCTCCCGCAGACATGGCCAATTGTGTCTGTAAGGACACCCGACCAAGCCGGAGGTAACATGGGGATTCGAACCAGCATCCTCGTGTTGGTAGGCAACGGAACAGACCGCTATGCTACCCGGACGCCCCACGAACTACATCTTAAAGATCAAATGAAACGTGTTGACTCTTCTGTTACAGTTACCAAGTCTTGGCCACAGGTTTATAACCTGCAAGCTCAGATTCAGTATTGAAGTGTCAGGGCAGAGGGGACAGAGGAAGAGAAACACATGTATTTCCTACCACAGCCTTCAAACCTCTGTCATGCTCAGACACCGGACTAAAGCTTTACGGTTATGAGTTGTTTAGCTGTTTGAATTGGTACCATTCAGCAACTCTTGCTGATATTTACTGGTCAAATTATGCTCCAGGAAAGCTGAAATATAACACATGGCACCTTTTAAGGAACAAAAAGGCAGCTTTTAAAATGCCTGATGTTTACACTAGGATCTCAGCCTCCTCCTGTCTTCCACAAGGACTGTTTTGCAGAAGAGTGCGGCTGTATTCTGACATGTAAACCTATGAAAATTAAGTCATAAAAACCATGTAAAAATAATTACAGAACATAGCTAACAACATCAAAATGAGATACACATTCATTCAACAGAGAAGGGCACTGAAACAAATGTCTCACTGTTAAATATGTATTTATTTTAGAATCGGTATGGGGTCCAAAACCTGCAACCTCATCCCATGGCTGGAGTAGAAATTAGACCCTTGCAATTAAAGAGCCTACACTGTAAATTCCCCAGGCAAATAACTTTTGTGGAACAGAAGATGGCCTTTGTCTGATACAGCAGCACAATTGTAATGTGCAATCAATATAATACAACTGTATTGATGTTGCTCCCCCCCCCCTTTTTTTTTAGCAGCAACCTGCGGCTCTTAACTCCAGCAGTGACTGCCACGTGATGCTGCTGCACATTGCCTCTTTGGTACGCCTACACATAGGTCTTAAACCCACTCTCTTACTAACACACACACACAGACACACACAGACACAGACACACACACACACACTATTGAGACAAGCCTCCTCTCATACTTCATATTCCAGGTAAGAGACGGGTGAGATATGTGAGCAATGCCAGCCAGGTAACGCCAGCTGCAACCTTGGCAGTCATTCATCTCTGTGCTATGACTGCATTCAATAGAGAATGGCAAGTGGAACAGTCATCGACTTACTCACTGTTTGCAGTCTTTGTTCACGCACGACAGATTGAAAAATAAAACTATCTGGTTGTAATAGTTTACATGTGTAGTGCATAACAATCTTATACTGCATGTTTCTTTGGTACTCGACTTAATTCTAGAAGATATAAAGTACAACTTTTTGGGCAATTTTATGAAGACCCCCCTTCCTATTGTTTAGAGTAACGCTCAGACATAATCATATGTAATACATGTGATATATGGCACTATTTTTAGAGCGGCAAAATTGCATTATGGTGCATATAGAGCTGGACAAGTAATTGCAAATAATTGTGTATCTGGAAATTGTGTATCTGAAAATGGAAAGAGAAATGAGCGAATGCAGAATTTATCTGATTCAGTTGAGCAAGAGGGTTGAGAGAGCACGAACTTAACATGTAAACAGAAAACATGCCATATTAAAAGGTCAGAATAAGTACTCTGCCGTTATGATTAATCCAAGGCTATAGGCGGCTAAGTTTTTTTAACCCTCTTCTGCTCCCTTCTTGCTGATGGTTTGTTTGACATACTGTAATGGGTATTTTACGTGTGTGTGTAACCGGTTATTTTCTTGCCCGGTGCGGGATTCGATACGGGGTGTACTGCACCACAAGGCGACATCACTAACCGCTCGACTAAAGGGTCAGACCCGTTAGTTAGGGGCTAACGTGTCTTATTAGTAGTTTACATATATATATACTATATATATATATATATATATAGCAGTACTGCTAGTGAGTGTATTGTCTCATAGGTTGCAGTATGATATGCGTTTAAGTTCAATTTAATAAAAGTTTATCCATATTGTAACGAATTCGGGGGGCAGCCGCGGGAACCGCCACAGCCGGGACACAAACCTGCATCTCTCACTCCGCAAGCGACAACATTAACCAGTTGACTAAAGGGTCTGACCCATTAGCCAAGGACCAACGTGTCTACTTATCCATGCACGTTACAATATTATCCACTGACAATCTATGTACTGTTGGATTAAATAACTCTTTCAATCTTCAAATCCCATTTTAAAATGCACCTTTTCAAACTGGCATATTCAGTCTGATCCACACTTCATTTGAGTTTTGTGCAGATGATGGTTTTATACTTGTCTGTTGTATTAACTTTTTATTGTCTACCCTGCTTTGTTTTGATTTTATGCTGTCTGATACAGTGCTGCTTGTTTTTTAACTGTGTTTTGTAAGGTGTAATTGAGTGCTCTGAAAGGCACCCACAAATAAAATGTATTATTATTAGCATTATTATGAAATATATTCAGGCTGGGCGGCACGGTGGCGCAGGGGTTAGCGAAGTCGCCTCACAGCAAGAAGGTTCTGGTTCGAGCCCCAGGGTAGTCCAACCTTGGGGGTCGTCCCCTGTGTGGAGTTTACATGTTCTCCCCATGTCTGTGTGGGGTTCCTCCAGGTGCTCCGGTTTCTTCCCAGCCAAAGACATGTAGGTCAGGTGAATCGGCTGTGCTAAATTGCCGCTAGGTGTGTGTGTGTGTGTGTGTGTGTGTGTGTGTGTGTGTGTGTGTGTGTGTGTGTGTGTGTGTGTGTCTCTCTCGGCCCTGTGATGGCCTGGCGGCCTGTCCAGGGTGTTTCCCCACCTACCGCCCAATGACTGCTGGGATAGGATCCAGCATCCCCATGATCCTGAGAGCAGGATAAGCAGTTTGGATAATGGATGGATGGATGGATATTCAGGCTGTTGGTGGGCTACACTGCTTGGCATGCATACTGTATCAAAAATGCGACTGGACTGGATTTCATTTTCCCTACAAAAGCTTCACCTATCTTTATGTATTTTTTATTATTTCTGTTTTTTTTTTCATTTAAAAAAACTTCTTTTTGATGGCACGGTTGTATAGTGGTTAGCGTGGTCACCTCACAGCAAGAAGGTCCTGGGTTCAAGCCCCGAGGAAGTCCAACCTTGCGGGTAGTCCCAAGTCGTCCTTGTTTGCATGTTCTGTCCGTGTCTCCGTGGGTTTCCTCCCACAGTCCTAAGACATGTAGGTCAGGTGAATCAGCCATGCTAAATTGTCCCTAGATGTGAATGTGTGCGTGTGTGTTGGCCCTGTGATGGTCTGGCAGCTTGTCCAAGGTGTCTCCCCACCTGCCACCCAATAACTGCTGGGATAGGCTCCAGCATCTCCACGACCCTTGGTAGGATAAGTGGTTTGGATAATGGCTGGATGGATGTGTATCTGAATTTTATGTTTCCACAACTAATTGAGTCATTTTTCAATATTAACAAGTTGAAATTATATTTTTAATGTATCCGAAAGTCCCTGTGTGTTAAATCAAGCACTTCCTTTACACCTGACCTTTGAGGGCATGACTTGCACCCATGCGACAGAAACCAAAGGAGTAAGCAGTAATGGGTGGGTGGCAAAAAAGAGAGAAGGCCCACATGCAGCGTTTTTGGGGGAAAAAAGATGTCGAAGAGTAAAGTGAATAATTTTGTGATCAGATGTAAATGTACAACAAAGTAATTTTATATCCTGAAACCAAGACTAATACTCGTGATCCCAATATATTGAGCAAAATACTCTGGATGTTCTTTTTTGCAGTCGTGCATAATCAGCCTTTGGTGCATAATCATGCATTGTGGTTTTAGCGTCCATAAATATTAGTTTAGAATATTGGATATCTGTCAAAATCTGTGGTGAATAAAAAGGGCTTATCGTCACATTACACTCATGCTGCCCTAATTGAATGATGGTGCAATCTAAGAGGGGGAAACCACGAGAATTTGAATATTACATATCCAAGGATATGTATGTGAGTATGTATTTATGCTTGAACATGTGCATGTATACACCATTTAACCTATATCAGCTCATTTGTGACTGCCTTCCACAAATATATAAAGGTATTGACTATGTAGCATGTATTTCCCATCCTGGCCTACCATCCCCACAAGTAATCTAAAAAAAAACAACAAACAAAACTGAAAAAGAGTGGCGTATGTCTGTGTATGTGGGGTGTCCCAAAGCAGTAAAATAGAAGTGTTTATTGTGTTATATATGTGCACAGTGCCATACCGTACTCCAGCCTGCCCCCACCACAAATAACCCAGGACCCCGTGGGAAAAACTGTCGTGTGCAGGGCCTCTTCAGCATTTGCTCAGTGTCATCTCACAGCTGTGCTATAGGTAGATTATGGGAAAGGTTAATGTTTTCTAACTAACAGAGTGATGAACCCATCTGACCAGGGGGTGAAGGGTTTGTAGTTCCACTCCTCGTGACTCAATCAGTTAGCTTGAACCAACTATCAGGTCTAATCTTGGTTACCATGTGAGGCGCACGCACACGCGCACACACACACACACACACACACACAACACATGTTCACAGGCACACACGTTCTTGCAGGCTGTTTTATACAATAGAAATGCACACTTATACACACTCATTGTGATTCTATCAGGTGTCTCCAATGGAGAGATCCCAGTCATGTTTTAAAGCTTTCCCTCCTATTTAATATCCTAAAACAGGGCTTTAGTCAGCTAACTAAAAGGGGTGGATCCCCCCCCCCCAAAAGTGGACGTTTTTATTCCTAGCACAGGATGCCTTGTGCAAGCCTGCCTTTGACCTACTATGGCCACAAATATGCTTACTGTATGCTTAACCTCATAATTTAGTTGATAGTTTGCCAAATAAAGAATATTTCTACCTGCGAACGTCATATGGTGGTAACTATGATTGTTTATTTTGGTCCTAAGGTAACTGCTGTTTGCTTTCATTAAAAAGGCTTTGGTTGGACATTGTGGACCTTTCATTTTTTTTGGGGAGGGGGGGGCGTTAACCCGACTCAGCCTTGGCTGCACTCGTGTAAATGTCCATCTTCTTTGAGCGGTGATGCTGATACCTTTCCCTCGTTCCACATAGTGAAAGTCAGGGAATATCTTATTGAATTAGGCTGCAATGGCGATATCAAAAGTCTCCATTTGCCTTTAACATCAGATCATTGAAAATGTGCCAACAGCAGAGACCACAGTGACAGAACTGTGGGCTACTGGGGGAAATGGGGGGGGGGTCAGTTATCAGCATTGCCTTTGTGTGTGTGTGTGTGTGTGTGTGTGTGTGTGTGTGATTGCAAGCATCCCGCATGCACACACTTACCCTGAACAGACATTCCGTTAGTCCCCGCCGTATCTGCGTCCACAGGAAGGCGCAAAAGAAGAAGAGGACTATCTCTGTCCAGGTAATGTATGCGTTATCCAGCAGAGTCCGACTGGAGAGCTCCGCGCCGCACGCTCTGCACTCTCTCAAGGCGCCCAGCATGACGACTGAGGCTCGGCTGATGAGCTCCACGTAGCCCGGCATGGGCTCCACATCCACCGGCCCCCCGCCACCCATGCTGTCATCCCCGCTACGACTGTCCATCGTGGCGCGACGTTACACACACACACACACACACGCACACACGCACGCACGCACACACGCACGCACGCACGCACAAACGGGAAAATTGCACAACAAAAACAAAAAAAATAAAAATAAAAAATCCGATTCAGGGATGCTGGTTAAAGGTGTGCACAAAGGGCATCAAGTCCAGGCGGTGTCTCTAATCTCTCCAGACTAGCTTGGTCGCAAACCTTAAAAACGCGAAGACAAGTTTATGGACGCCTCTCAAGTAACCTAATTCTTTGTTTTCTAAATTAGGACACGGGCCCATTCTTGGCGCATGGGGTATTTTATGATTGATCGCAGGCCCATCACATCCAACCAAATACACCGGTTTATATTAATGGTGATGCGTTTCTTATCACCTCGATGGTTAATTTATTGAATAGCGTATTGACAGCGGATCTGAACCATCAATAGCCGGTTAGGATTTGTTCATCATCCTGCTACGCACGCAGCCTTTTCACTGGCGGTGCTTCCCCGTTAGCCGGCTAGCTAAATCACACGCACACAATGCTGAATGGACCGGCATCGGCGGCGCTTTCCGAGCTATAGCTCAGCTGAATGAGCATCTATATTGTAACGCAACGGGGACAATATCGCCCTCACACATGAAGAAATTAATTCAACGAGGCACCCCCTGTTTCCGTCAAGCAGAAAATGGCCCTAGCGATGTGCCATAAAAGTACAGTACAACACGTTGGATGATGGTGCCGCTATGTTGAATGGTCTCATCTCTCCCATGCGCCTTACATAACCTCTCTTTTTGGCGTTTCATAAATTAGACCGCTAAATTCCTACCAGATCTCAAAAAAGGCATCACCGAGAGCCTTTCGGGTGCAGCAGCAAAAGACACGTACGGACCCGTACGAAAGGTTGGATTTGAAAATAATCCGGTGGATCAGTCGGCCGCTTCTTCCTCTGCTCGTCAGTAGTCAACGTGTCCCGGCTGGCCGCCGCCGCGCCGTTTTGACAAGTGACATAGGAAAACGGGCGCTACTTCAGTAAGGACCGGCCGACAGGACCGGGCGCACTACCGTACACTGCAGTTCGACCCATGCAAGTGCGGCTCTGCCGTGGGGGCTTATTTCACGGACGCTTCCTATTTCCAACGCTGCCCGCCGTCTCCGACCGCCATCCAGCAACCCGTTAAGAAAGCGAAGTTTGTGCGATCGGCAGAAAAAGCCGAGGAGGCGTGACGTAGCCAGGGCCCGCTATCTTCTTGAACCGCTCCGGATTATGAAGGGATGATTTAAAGAGACCGCGCACATTGTTTGGTTGGCTCCACGGCGAGGCTGCAGGCACACGACATATCTGCTTGAACTTCAGATGCAATGCGTATCGTTACAAATACGAATCACAATGGATAAAGTACGGCAATTGTATGAAAAAAGTGTCGTATAAACATAACGCAATAACATCTACAATTCATTTTGCTGAAACGTGTGTCATTAGATTTTACTGTAGTTCAGGTTACTTTCGATTTATGTCCGCGTCAGAAAAGCAACACAAATAAAGCTCGTAGTAATAAAGCATTTATTGCCAAATCTGAGGAATGCTTCGAGGAAACAGGTGCTGATTTCAAGGAGATAGAAAAAAGCACTGACTACACAGACAAAGTTGACTTTTTTTCGAGGGCTCTAAGGACAGGATGTTGTGTTGTTGTAAAGCCCCTTCAGGCAAATTTGTAATTTGTGATATTGGTCTCTCTATATAAAATTGACTTGACTTAACTTTTCTCATGTGTCACTAGGAAAATGACATACAGAGGAAAAAGTTTTATTATTTTGACCAACGTTTCAATGAAATACTTAAACTTTTTCTCACAATTCAAACTTATCATACAAATACAGATATACAGTGTGTTGCATGTGTCTAATTTTCCAAGGTAGAAAGACCCATTGCTGGATTTCTTATGCTGTGGCAGTGGGAGCATACTGCATCGCTAGTCTGTCAAACTCATTCTCCTGCAGAAAAAAAAAAGGAAACAGTTAGGGCCGACAGGAAAATATGTGACTAGGGTAACAGCTGTGCACTGCATGGTTTGACACAACATAACCCACCTATTCAATGTTTATTTATAGATGCAGTCCTGTTTTACTACTATATAGTGTGTGATACAAAGGCTACAGATTCAAAGTTTAATGCTCTGATTGGCTTTGTTCCAAGGACATCTGCTTCACAACCATGAAAACAACTAAGCCAGGTCATTTAATTATAAGAGTGCAGGTTATGAGAAGTCATCCACAAGTGTGCAGGGCATATACCAAACTCAAATAGCACAGGTCAAGTTTTATGATTTCTTTTCACGCATCTACCCCTCACTTCTTGCCGCAGAAAGACAAGTCAGCAGAATTCTTACATCTCTTTTCCGATGTGTTTTGAGAATGAGAAGTCAGGATATCTGCTTGTGATTTCTTAAAGCATCTGATAGGGTGTCTATCAAAATACCTTGGCTAAATAGTCTTGGAGGAATGGATGGGCTCTGTGGGCATCTTTCAACTGGGAGAGATACCGATTGGTTACCTGAAAACATAGTCGGGTAGAGAAATGTTAGAAAAGCGGACAATAGTCAATGATAAACAAGTTGGGATAGCAAGTTTCAACCGGACATTACTCAAAACAAACAAAAATACACACACAGATATATGTCGACCCCTTAGCAGACCAGGCTCAGGCATACTGTTTTTGAAAAAGTCTATAAAATTCAAGACGGCCTTGACTGAAATTTACTGCTCAGTGCTTATCATGGTTGAAAATACTTTAAAGTTATCTTAGTGTAAATGGCCATGATTCCATTGATCATTGACCAAAAAAAAAACTCCATTGGGCATACAGTAGATAGTAAGAGTCTTTATCTTATGAACTGTGTTCCAAGGTTTATTACAAAGTGCACTGGAGCACAAGATATGAATATGAAGTGCACCAGGTAATGGTATGAAGCTATCTGATGGTAGAAAACTATGTTTTGCTTGCGTTAGCGGTGGTTGCTCTGTCACATCAACAGAACACCTCCACACATCGCTTGCACTTTGAGCACTGGGGTTACTGGACAAAGATTTCAAATCCTATTTGAACAAGGTTGACAGTGTCTGGTGGAAACCAGAATAGCTGACAGCTTTCTTAGGGATCCCTCTGTTAACAGGCTGAGGTCCAAAGTCTCACCTCAGGAGCTTTGCCCAGGTGCTGAGTCAGCACTATGAGGTTGATGAGCGTCTCAGGGTGGCTGCTGTCCTAGAGGGGAAGGGAAGAAGGTACAGAGAAAGGGAGCTCATGTACTGTCCAATGTGCTTTCCATGCAAAAAACACCAAGAAAAGATGACCTACTCCTGTTAATTATTCTATTTCTATTGTTATTCAAATGACTCAATTAACGATAGTGGTTTTTTTGTGTTTTTCATCACAGGTTCAACAGAAAACCAAGTAGTGTATCAACAGTAACAAGGTAATGTACGTCTGGTGTTCAGTAAAAATTACTTTGGCTTGGAAAACAACAAGAAACCTTCTGTTGCAAGATTCTACTATGGTATGACTGTCTAAAGTTTTTACAAAATGGGGCATGAGGTATATGACACTGATTGAATTTGTATATTCACATTAAAATGGCATGTTTTGTTCTGCTCCAGACACTTAAGTGTGAGAGCCTGCAGCTTGATTATAATCACTGTTATATTTTAACCACTGACTGGTAAAAACAACATCCAAAACATGATATTCAGTTAGCTAGACAGGCAAATTTACTCATAAATTGAGAGATTTGGCTTGTCACATTGCATTTAGCGCCATCTACTGTTGATATGCAGGCAATTCAAACACTGAAAATCACATTAGGCCTCCTTTTATTCTGTATGTAATAGGGCTCCACTGCGATTCTAAAAATAGAACAGGCTTGAGCGCGCAATGAATCATGGGATTGATTTGCGGACAAACTGCTGTTCGTTTCATACTGTGCGAAAGTGGTCTTGCAGAAGATTTGTGTTTACGATGGCTGGTAACCTTGTCACAGAGGGAGCCGAACAATCTTGAAAAAGTGCCACAAAGCATTGCTGCTGGGAAACTTGTAGATCGGATTCATGATATAAAGGCTGCCTGAAGGAACAGAATTTTTGAGATTCCCAAAGCCAGGAACTGTGAAAGATGGCCTAACAGAGTGGGAAAAGAAACGCAAACAGGAGAAGACAGAAAAATAAAAGAGATGGCTTCATGCATGTGGAAGGAAAGACTTCTGTTGTCTTTCGGACATTAAGAAGGACACTTACACATGCAGTTTACCTTTCTTCGGGGGGGAAGGGTCCTACGGAGGACCATCCTGACCCTATTCTTGCCACTCTTACCGAGAAAGAAATGGAGGGTCATACTCTTCGTGCAACAAAATTATTAAGAACAAAGCAAGCCCGAGAAAGCTGTATTGAGGGCCCTTCTAAAGTGAAAAAGGAACGACTTGAGCCTGAAGTAATTACTACTGGCCGTGTTTCAACAGAAGGATTGCAAACTGAAGAATCTAATTCCATGTTAGTTGGGGCTGACGATGGTGAGGATGATACCTGCTATCCCTTTCAGGATAAATCTACACAGACCATCTATTGCAAGTATACTCTTGGAGCCAAAGTTGAAAGTATGGTATACAGAAATCAGTTCATAACAGAAGGAACAAATGCAAAATCCTCTAGTTTCAGCAGAGTTAATTTGATGTTGTGTGATCGCGTAATTGCAGATGACAAGAAATGTAAATATTTTACTGGACTTGATTCCTTACAATTTAATGCACTGTCAGTTTCCTTGGACAGGCTAAGTATGAACTGAATTACTGGAATGGAAAAGAAAATGGCAACGAAGACGGGGAAGGATTTGGTGCCCCACAAAATATATCAGTATTTATAGCAGTGCCAGCTCTGTAAATTATCTTTTTATCGCAGCTCTGATCACTCTTTAGCAAGTGAAATACGCTTGCCAGAAAACTTCCAAATTGCGGAAATAAACCACTCACGGGATTAAAACAACAAAATTCTTCTAGTTTGCGCAATTCTTGTGATGAAACGTATGAAAGCAAGGCATGTTGCGCACGCTTGTTTGGCTTGTTTGTCCGCTTTTCGATCCCAAGCTGCATTGCGCGAAAATTTCGTGACGCAGCCACAGAGGAGCCCTATTCTGATCCTTTATGTTCAGCATTGTGAATAACAGCCACAAATCAAAACAGGCAATACCATCAATTTCCAATAATAAGCTATAAGATAAACAGCATGTTTGCCAACATCTGCAATAACGTCCTCTTTTGATATTGTGCGCTGCATAATTTCATGAAGACCGCCAGTTTGATCAAAGTCTTTTTGGGTTTGTGGCATCAAACAACCACAGAAAAGACTCAGCTGGCACAACTGCTGCTGTTTTGAATGCAAAGATGTTGGGGGAGTGGGGCTGTTGAATACTGTTTACTTTGTTTCAATCATTGAGCAACCCCTGCTGATATTTACTGGTCATGTGCATCAGGAAACACAAAAACCACACCAACTTTAAAAAGATAGCAATCATAAACAAAAGAAAAAAAAACATATCACTTTATCATCAACACCTGTTATGTTGTGAAGTGTGGTTTAATAGTAATCATATATGGGCTTTTTATCCAGTATTTCTTTTAATTGAACGGGATCAAATTTAATCCAGTATTAGTTGAGGACTTAAAAGGGTCCAATGTCAGTCTGTTAAAAAAGCCACAGATTTATTGGAATAGAAATAACAGATATTCTTGAAAAAACATAAAACTGAGTAAAAAAAGGGGAAGAGATTAAGAGAGAGGAAAAGCACGAGGCATAGACAAAGCATTAACATGTAGGCTAACCTTGTCCAGGGCCTCCTGTAGAACACCCTCTGCCTCCTCCCATTTGTTCTGAGCCATGTAACAGGCCGCCTGACCATTAAGAAGGAGAAGCGTTGAAGAGTACTTGTCTGACATCTCCTGGAAAATGTAGTATGCATCCTGCAGTTTCTCTCCACCCTAAAACAACAAACAGAGCAAAACAAGATGTTAGTGAGGAGAGATCAACTAGCAATTACCACAAGATATCTGAGCAAAGTAACACATTTTTACTGTCTTCTCCTATTTTGTAAATAGTGCCAGGGGGGAACCTGTGTGCCTCACAAACTTTGAGAGTGTGCGATAGTCTGTCATTAAATGTGAAATGGTTTCTGTTTTCAATCAGGTAGGGCAGTCACTGAATTGGATAGCAGCCCCTTCGTGTGGTGCTTGCATGTTCTTCCTGTGTTTGTGTGGATTTCCTCTGGTTTCCTCCCGCAGTCCAAAGACATATGTGTTAGGTGAACTGGAGTCTCCAAATTGTGTACAGGTGTGAACGATATGAGTGACTGTGTGGGTAGGCCCTGTAATAGACTGGCAACCTGTCCAGGGTATTTCCTGGTGTTCTGGCCAGTGCATACTGGGATAAACTTTAGCCTCCATTGATCCTGAATTGTATTAACAACCTTGGATGGTCAGAGTGTTTTAAAAGCCAATGTTTGATCACTGCATTGGTCAGTGAGGGTATGACAACAATCCAGAGGATTTGACCAAAATAAAAAGAACTTCAATTGTGTACACGAAAACCCTTTATATGCTGTTCCCATTGATCACACCATGTATTAAGCACCTTTTTTGGTTATTCCTGACAAGCCCTTTAAATAAAAAAAAAATTGTGTATCTTTCTGGTGTATAAGAATGATTCATTATTCCTTTTGATGTGAGACACTTACCACTGCAATATTGACCCAGGCTGTGGCTAGTTGGGTTAGAGTAGCATCCTCATCCTGCTCCTGCATCTTCTTCAGCTCTTTCCTGTCAATAAATTTGAAATAATGGCACCACGTTCAATGGACTACCCATCCAATTCAGAATATCTTAGCTACTTTAGCATAATAAGCAGTCTATTATGATTCATGCAGACTTTTCCATTTTATCATGAGTGCAGATTAAACAATACAGGCTAGCTTAGTGCTTATGATGAAGAATGCACCACAGCATACATTTTTTTTGTAATGCATCCAGATTGCTTTGAATGTTTGCGATAAGGGCTCAAAACAAAGAGGATATTGCAACTTGATGTACATAATGCATTATTCATGCTGTCTTTTGGAGGTCTTCAAGTGAGTTTTTACCTTGCCAAGTCAACACGATCCAGACTCAGCAACACCTGAATAGTCATTGCCATGCTGAAAAAAAGGACAATGATTAAATCCTGATTTTTTTTGTATCAACTTCAGACCATTCTTTAAACAAATTTTTTTTTCTGAGTCACCATCCAGGTTTTGAGCTTTTCAAGTAAAAACTCTTATCAACGCTTACCACTCCAGGCTGTCTCCTTGGTTTAAAGTCCTGAGAGCAGCATCAGTGTTCATCTCATGGTAGTAGATGGAGGCAGCCATGACAAGGAATGTGGTGTTTGCTGCATCCACACTCTTGGTCATCTTTTTATCTAAATCAGCAACAATAGCATCTCTACACAAAGCACAAGCGCACAGAACATTTGAAACTCAAGACAAAAGGGACTCTCTCATTTTGAGACTGCATCATATTCTAATACATGATCAGGGCAGGTAGTGGGCGCAGAGGAAGATGTCAACAAATCTCAACAAATCAAACTGAAAACAAATGTTTGACCGTGGAAACATTTTTTTTAACAACTTGGGGTATTGTGCAGAACCGTCCATCCGTACGGAATAGTATACAGGCAAGCTCGCACCTTTTGTTTTCATTGGCACGATACTCGGCAAACATCCTGACAGCCTGAAGTTCAGGTGAAGAACTCGGCTTGATGTCATCCAATACTACGGCATACTTCCTCTGCAATATCATAATATATCAATTTAAATATCCATACTCCAGGCAGGTCAGCTCACTGTTAAAACACTGATATATATATCAATGACGGATTGTGTATTACTCAGCCAACTTGGCTTCATCATTCAACACAAAGGCAGTGTTTGTAATTGAATACATGGCAATATGTGCATACCTGGGCAACGTATGCTCTGTACAAAAACGTGTCCCTCTCAGTCTCCTTTTCTGGGGTTGAGGGCTTGAAAAGAAGAAAATAAAATGTAAGTAACGTTCAATGTAAATCACTGGTTACTGGCTAACTGGAGCGTAACGTCGATGCAATTTGACGTTAGCCAGAGAGAATAGTGTCTACAAAAGCAAAGCATGCCTACAAAACAGAGCAAAATCTTTCAACAACCCGATGATTACCTTAACCTTCTGAGATTCGTTGATACATTGCTGATAGCTACCAATATAATACGCATTTTTCACGTCGAAGAGCTCATCCACATCACCCTGTTGCGCCGCCATGTTGACTGGACAACTTCCTGACACGTAGCACCGATGCGTCATTGTCCTATTTTCTACCGGGGCGTATGGGAAGTGGAGTTTGATTTCGTTTATTGTCACGAAACGACATTTGTATGCGGGGGGGGGGGGGGTCCTTTTACAAAAGCGGAGTCATTCGTGATGTGTGATCATTGTGTAAGCATGTGCGCTCCATAATTTATCAAACCACGAATGGCGATGAACACCAAGCTGCACCTAAAACGAACCACCGCTAGAGAACGCACGAAGATAACATCTGGGAGCGGCGTATGACTTACTGACAAACGATAAATATATAATAAATATGTATGAGAAATATTGATATTCATGAGTCAAATACCGCCAGAGGTTGTTACATAGGAGGTAGTGATGAGGTCGTGTTATGTTGGCAGCGTAAAATGTCAGCTGGCCTCAGAAATATTTTAATCTTTATTTTATTTTTCTTCATTCAAACCAACTATTCATACTACTAGAAATGTATAAATCAAAATTTAGTACTGCTTGGCCCCAGGAAGGGAAACTTCCCCTGTCTTGCAAACATCCGCTGCAATTCAGATCTCTCTCTCTCTCTCTCTCTCTCTCTCTCTCTCTCTCTCTCTCTCTCTCTCTCTCTCTCTCTCTCTCTCTCTCTCTCCTCTCTCTCTCTCTCTCTCTCTCTCTCTCTGTGTGTGTTTATGTTTCTGACCAAAAAAATGTCCAAGGCAGATGCAAATAAGCGCTTATTTTATGAAAAACAGCGGAGCGGCGGTCCGGTTTAATGTTTATGACTTAAAGGCAATAGGTCGCAGTAGCCTACGTCATCTTGTTCATGACACGGCGCTCTTCCCCACTGTTTCTGCTCATTGTCTCTCCAACGCAATTTCCTCTGGGAAATGCACAACCTTGGGACTTTGGAGCTGGATGAGGATAATTACTGGAAACCCTAAATGGGTGTAGGGGGGTGGGGTGAGTGAAGCGAGTAGAAAGAGAGTCGAGGCAGTAAATGTGCCTTTCTTTCCGCCTGATTGGGTTGGTCCACTTTCAGTTATGTGTTTTCATTGGCCAACATCAACATCAATCTGTTGCATTCCGAGTCCCTCAAGTTTGAAACTTTTTTTCCCCTTTCTTGCCTTTAAGAAGGAATCGGATTACAAAAACCCCTGGTAACCGATCCTCGCAGCAGAGAGAAGAAAACGCTCTTTCAATAATTTACACATCAGTACCTGATACACAACACGGTACAGCTGTGTGAAGGAAAGAGAAGAGTGTATTGAGAGCGGAGATATAGGAGGAAACCCCCCCCCAAAACAAAACAATCAACAACACGTTTTGACGCGATCTGTCGTTGACATGATGAAGACTGTGGACTGTGTCTAGATAGACTTGTAAACTTGTTCCCACTCCCAACAACTCACAACCCGCATCCGGTTGGAAGAAAACGAAAGGTAAGAGTGCTGCCGCTCGTGACGAAGACCTCACAAAGAAAACCGCTTGACGGGACTTTTAGTGCAAACATCGACAACAGAAGCGAATACCTTGGGCATCCGCTGGAGGTCAAAATAGTATGAAGGGGAAATATTGACAACCAACGGGGGAGAGGGGTGAGGGGGGGATTCTTAAGGTCTTGAAAGTCGTGCAGTTCACTTAATGGGATGAAGGGTATGAGTTTTACCTTTTTTGAATTCGCAGTTTTGTCAGGTCCCTTTTTCACCCATCTGACAGGGCCGCCTCATTATATAAACCCGTCTGAACCAGAAAGAGTAAAACCTTTTGATCAACGTGTCATTTAGGCTGATGTCAAGAAAGTCCCCCCCCCCAGTTTCACTAACAAACCCGCATTCCTTTGCTCTCGTACAGGTCTGCCGCGCATCAAAACAAATATACAGGTTTTGGACGCGTTTGTGTGTTTTGTAGTTCGTCGCTGTGTTGACGTTGTTAAACCTCTGCTCTGAACAAGGCTTCTCCGTGGATGAATGGCTCCACTGTGTTGCCTGTAGCCCAGTATGCTCTGGCAGGTAGGGAGACAGATTGTCACAGACGACCGCAACAGACGTGTTAAATGAATTATGGCCCAAGATGAGGACGTGCAGTTGCTCCTCTTCTTTCAGTCAGCTGTTTCCCTGGTTGAGAAAGATTAAACGTATTCCTTCCAACACAACTTGATTGGCCGGCTGTATTCGTGGGGATCCTACCGTAACTAAGTTTCAGATTTAGAGAATTGACAGTCTAGTTCACACAGAAGTTACCTCCATACCTCCACACAGCAACTGCACTGTTGCAAAAGCTGATCTCCCCAGTAACACTGGAGATTCATTGCTGCCTCTGAGATGAGTCCATAGTAACTTATTGACAAGAACAGAACGGTGTTTGACCTGCTTTACGACACTGCAAAAATCAACCGGTCAGACAGATGGCAACTTGTTCCCTTGGAAACCTGCAACACTGAGTAAAGTTGCCCCCCCCCCCCAGAAAAAGTAGTAGTGGCTCTACAAGCTACATGACCCGCATGACGGCATCATTTATGGGTTGTTTTTTATATATGAGTGCATGTGTCTCACATGCATATATGACCCATGAAAGTGCTTACCATTGGCTGACTCATACAAACAAATGTCTCATTCTTATAGACAGAAAATTGAGCTTTCCTTGACCATCTGTGTGGATCCCATTTTTGAAAACTGAGATGAATCAAATAATTTGTTAGTCACAATCACGACCATTTGTCAAAACTCACTCCGCTGCCATCCTTCTCCGCCAGTACTTGCAGCCAAACACACATTGGCATTTGTCACTCCCTGTTAACAAGTTGTGTTGGGAAATTATACTCTGGAGTAAGAGGGGAAGAAAACTAGTCATTATGGGCCTTGCAGTTGTGGTAGACATGTGTTTAGTTAGTCATAGACCAGTACTCACACTCCATTCACTGATTACCACTTTGCGTGTGGTTGTCATCATCTGCAGTGTCATACTGAGTAAAATTATTTTGCAAAAAAAACCAAAAACAAACATGTAATATGATTTGGACTTTAATAACAGTTTGAATGACAGGAGAGTTTAGTGGTCTTTGTTATTCAGTACTTGAGGCTCCTCTTTTTTTCACTAAATAAGCTCTGGCATGTTGTCTGCCGCTTCACCCTGAAACAACTACTTAACAAATGTTGCCTGTGACAGTTTTCCTTTGGCTGTCGAGCACCTTTAGGAATGATGTTGCCACTGTATTCCCAGCCTTATCGTGCATGCGCAAAGCTGCCTCGATGTTAGTGAATAAATGCCGTCAACTCTCAGCTACTGTCTTTTACTGTAGGTGTTGATAGTCTGCTTGCATCTCACCCCTTTATCCCTGTCCCAACCTGTTGCATCACGGCAGATTCCTCCTAGCCTTGGGTCTATTTTTTTCCAAATCGGCGGCCTGAATTATTAATCCCTGATCCATTATATGCCGGCGCATTAATTATTAATTGCTCAGCGGGCTCCGGCAGATCTGAGAGGACTGTAAAAAGGCGATAGGATGGGCCTGGTTTCTGAGTGAAGGGATTGACTGGCTCCCTCCTCAGCAGATCTGCACAGGCCCTCATAGATGACTGTGTGGGAAGATGAGAGCGCAATAGCACATGCTCATCACAAGCAGGGTTTACTGAAGCTATATGAGCACATATATGTGCCCATGTGCCTGGTGTGTACATTCTTCCGTTTGCACCTTATTATTGCTAACACATTCACACTTGTCATGCATGTCAGAGCCGCTTAAATAGACGCGCTGACACGCAAAGTACTGTCAACGAGACATTTGAACACACTCGCATGCCCACATATGCTACACATAGAGTATATGTGTACGTATAGACTTCCTAGTACCGTCTCTCCTATTAGCAATCATCACCTCCGCTGTTACGCAACAGCTCGAGAGAAGAGAAGAGGGAGAGGAACACTACAAAACTTGATGAAAGATTAAATTGCAGCGCTCGATTGTCCTGAAATGCAGTTGAATATTCCCTAACAGCCGAGTTGGTTCAGTCATACAGCTCATTGAGTGGTTACTCGTCCGCTCTGAACACAAAGCACGGATGCACCTTATATAACAACCAGGATTGTCTATTGTTTCTCAAAATGAAAAAGGATTATGTCATACATCTGGGGAGAATCTAAGTTTCCAAGTTCCGGCACAAGTTTTTCCTGTGGAAATGTGTGCTAACGTGTCTGAAGGTGCTGTAGTCGGGGCAAGGAGCACCGGTTCATCACAAGAGACCCTAATATCGCTCATGACCCAAAACAGGGTTTATTTATTTTTTAAGCTGTTGTACAGCCTAGTGTGATTAAAAATTCACCCTCTGATTACTTACTACCCACCTACCTCCAGTATATTAATCATCTAGTATTGGAAGAGCCTGGGAAGACAGTATGGCATGGATTCAGAATCAGTTTTATTTGCTATTAAGCTTTCATGTACCAGTAATTTGACTTGATGCTAATGGCTTTAGATACAGTTAGCTTTAATATCTTGGTGACCTTTTTTTTTTAATCTGCCAGATGATATAAAAAATGGAGAGCGAGACGCCTTTGTGTGGGGGGAAAAACAATGGTCAAGATGCATCTGGAACCATGTTTTCCCTCCATTCTTGTCAGCCCCCCCCCCATAAGTGCACTCCAAAGGGCCTATAGTTTAAAACTGCATCGAAGGGCCTCAGGCTGAAACACCGACGGCACTGCCCTGACTGTGTTCACATAGCCTTGCATTTGGGTCGATGGGGATTTTATTTTTTTATTGAACTGTAATTTACAGTGGGAATCTTATCGTTCAAATCTCCTCAGCTGTCAGTGATGAGTAATGACATCCTGGAACAGCTGAAGGGGAGTTTAGCGGCATATGCAAGGCTGTAAAATGAGTTTTTTTTTCTTGTTTTCATATCTGTAAAAATGTTTAGTACTTAAAATTTGTGGTTTTAGGTATGATTGATAAAGTACCAAAAAAGGTTTATTTTGCATCTACCGGTGGAATATATCCACATTTGAACGGACACGTATGTTCCATATTGAGCAAAATGGTACAGTTTCCGGACAGCTCTAAGCATTCAGTTGTGTTTACCTGTTCTTGCCTTTCTATTGAGCCTTTATCAAGGTTGCTGCGCCACAATAAAGTAATAAACCGAGAGTGATACAGATCACAGCACTTTCTCTTCAAAGTAGTCACGGCTCTCTCTGAAGTGTTGTGTATCGAACAGATCCTCTTCGTGCAAGTCAGTTCATGGAGCTCCACCTGAAAGTTTGCACCCTCCCTTTTTTTTCTTTTTTTTTTTGCAGAACTGCTGAGCCGTGAACAATCGGGAAGAATCCTTTCTGCAACGCGGTATAGTCAGAAAATTTAGGTCACTTAGCTTATGAATGCGGGCCTAATGTCTTGAGCCCTCCTTTAAATAAACCTTACAGGGCTTGTAACAGAGGAGATACAAGCCGACAAAAATGGAAGATCTGAGCCATGGAGGGGATAAAAAGTACAGCTCAGGTGACTTTGTTTAGTGATTGAAGTTTTGCTGTTAAGAGTTTTGGGTCGCTCAGTGTCTCAGCAGGCAAAAGGGAAACGTTATTCTGGGTCGTTCGTTTTATCCTGTGGTGGTGGTATTGGATATGAGAAGTCTGTCTCTGGATGACATTGCACCCTTCCTTGTGGGATGTGTGGTCACTGATGAGGATGGAAACAAAAGGGACTTGGGATGCCACGGGTCGGTTTGGTCAGCATTTCCCAGTACAGTCGACTGAGACTCCGGGAAGGGAGCGTTTCATATAAACCACTGCTATGAGAAATTAAGGCTGTGTATTGGCAAGAATTTGGTGATATCATTTGTGTCACGATTTAATATATTGTGATACTGCAAACACTGCGATGTGTTGCAAAATTTTGCCAATTTTTAGAAAAATGTCACTGAGCTAACGCCTCAATATGCGTTGAATCGAGTATCGCTAGCTGCGCTGGCAACGCTTGCTGCTGTTGCACTTCTGTGCAGCCCCATTACAACGGTGCATCTGCCACCTAGTGGTTGGAGATGTAAACAACACAAAAAGTAGTGACGCTGCCGTGTCTCTTTGCTTGTAATCTTAAGAATCGACGACATAATGTCATGAATCGATATGTTCCCCCATAAGGTATACCCTGATGAGAAATGATCAAATTGATCATAGAACAATGTTGTTGTGCCTGCAGTGGAGTTATAGACTCTTGTGGAATGTGTGTCGAGGCCGAATTTAAAGTCGTTTTAATTGCAGTTGTCATCATCCCATTACACTACGAAGACATGCCATGTTGTTTACCCCTTTAGTTTGCGTCCGCCAAGCTGTCTGGTGTGGCATAGAGGGTATTGGAGCGACGACACTTTGTGTGTTATACATTTCCTTATGGGACTTGGCATAGAGCAGAGTGGGTGGAAGAGCAACAGTTGTATCCAATTTCTGGCCCTTTCTCAACTGTCACGCCTCGGGGCAGGCTTGACTGACAAGGAAGTGCCATGCAGAGGCTGCCTTCCTGGAGTTTTCACAAACAACTTCCTGCTGAATCTAAGCACTTGGCTAAAGTCGTCCAGATGAATGGATCTGCTTTACCTGCTCGTCAAAGTCAAAGATGAAAAGCAAATAAAATCCTGCTATTAACTACAGGGCACATCCAGTTCCCTCTGATGCAGCAAGAAGGATCCCTGTAGGAGCCACGAGGGTCGCTCGCACATAACAGCCTTTGATTTATTTATTTATTTTACCTCACCCAACCCCAAGACAGACTATCATGGCAGCCAGACAGACCTGCCTACATCTACATTGCAGTGGAGTACCTCCGGGTAGACAAACCAGGCGGGGTCCCTTGCTGTCACAGAAAGGTCAGGTCAAGTCAAGGGTCTGGTTTCATTTCCATTGACTCATGTTTGGCCAGCCCCAGCCTATATGTTGTTTCGAGTGAATGTATGGTGGCTTGTTTAGAGCAAGGTGTCGGTTGATGATTTTGCCGCTCATTTCAACGGTCCTGCTAATGATGCAGAGGCCCCAAATGGTGGGCTGTAGTCTGTCTTTGTTTTTCATTTCAGCTTGCCAGACCCACCATTATTGTTCGGGCGGGCGGGTGTGGGGACGCGTGCGCATGCACGCACGCTTGTGCACGTTTGTGTATTGAAGGCTCTCTGTTCCCTGATGACCACTGCTTGTATATTTTTCCTGAACACACAGCATAGTGTTGCCGCTGTCATGTCGTGTTCTGCCTTCAATCCATTAAAGTTTTGTCACTATAAACACTGTGGAGATGGGGTGTCAGCGCTGGCCAGGATCTCCCTGGGCACCGGGCTTCACAGACCTTTTAGATTTGGCACTAAAAACTCTCATGCTGCAAAGTCACTAAAAGAAGAAGGGGGGGAAAAACACAAAAAAAAAGAATCCTTGATCGAAAACCTTTTTCATCATTCTAAGCACTTATCCCATGAGGGTCCATTTTTTTATGAAGCCTCTACTTCTCACGCCTTGCGAGGAGGGATGAGAGAGCGAGAGAGCGAGGGCGAGGATCTCCCTCCTTTCTTTTGATGAGAGCACCAGGGATATGTTATGTCACTCTCCGGCTTTGAGTGAAGCCTCAGACAGGCATCGCTAAGTGCCCATCGCATCACAAGTTAAAAGTGTTTGGATTCGCAGGCATAAAATACAAATACAGTTTCCTCTTTCTGTGTCCCATTTTTCTACCCCCGCCATCCCCTCCTTCTCTCACAGCGGTATTATTCATCAGCAGGTAATGTTGACGGCTGTGACTTGTTGTGACGGCTCGGGCCTCTGACGAGAGGGGAATTTAATGAGCACTTAGAAATCACTCTGCCACTCTGTAAGAGGTTGTGTTTCTCAATGCACTCACTCTCACCCATCCCTCCTTTTCTAACCTCCACCATCCATCAGGAGAGGGAGGGAGGGAAGGGGAGAGAGAGAGAGAGAGAGGGAGAGAGGTGATGTGTGTGTGCCTGCCTCAGCCCTCTAAAGGCAGACGGCAGTGATTAAAGGTGTCAGCAGGAACAATTGGCTTGCCCCAACGTCCGCTGATAAAATTTGAAATTTTTATGTATTTTTTTTTAATCTCGTTTTAATTTTTATATTTTGGGATTTGATCTTTTGGTCCTTTGTACTTCTTGCTAATTTCATAATGCATCAGAGAGCAGAATTTGCTTCTCAAGCAGACCTGATTTGTGTTGTGTCAGGGCCAGGTTTGATTTTTATGTATATATTTTTTCTGCCCATATTACAACCAGTACAGTGGTCAAGGGGATTCACCTGAGTCGAGTCGACTCAGAGTCTGATTTGACTTTGGGTAGAAGCAAGAATAGAGGGAAGGGAACTAGATTCAGCCGCAGACAGTGTATATAAATCACTTCTCTTATTCAACACTTACATTCCCCTGGTGTTTCAGGATAGAGATCTAATATCCCCCTCTCTTCTCTTCTTCTCCTCTCTCACTCACTTGCTCAGTCTCTCCCTCCCCCCATGTGTCTTCTCCCAGGGAAGCATCCTGCTGACACTCTCCCCAAGGAGTCTTATTGATATTCTTAGAGAGGCAATTCAGAGAGAGAGAGAGAGAGAGAGAGAGAGAGAGAGAGAGAGAGAGAGAGAGAGAGAGAGAGAGAGAGAGAGAGAGAGAGAGAGAGAGGAGAGAGAGAGAGAGAGAGAGAGAGAGAGAGAGAGGAGAGAGAGAGAGAGAGAGAGAGAGAGAGAGAGGAGAGAGAGGAGAGAGAGAGAAGGTGAGAGAGAGAGAGAAGAGAGAGAGAGGAGAGAGAGAGAGAGAGAGAGAGAGAGAGAGAGAGAGAGGAGGAGGAGAGAGAGAGAGAGAGAGGATGAAGT